>NW_024506993.1:16376250-16820668 GCF_017590055.1 Onychostruthus taczanowskii | reverse complement strand
AGCCGGGCCGAGCCGAGCCGATCCCCGCCGATGCCAGCGATCCCAGCCGATCCCAGCCCAGCCGTCGGTCCGTCGCGGCGCGGCCCCGCGCGCCCGGCGCGGCAAGTTGGGGGGGCGGGACCGTGGGGCCACGCCCCCTTTCGCGCCCCGCCCCGCCCCTGACGTCACCGGCAAACTTCGCGCCCCGCCCGTGGGGACGGGTCACGCGTGGCGCTGGGAGCGACCGGAGCGCGGGGGGCGAGGCCGGGGGATTGTCACCGAGCTGGGACACCGCCACAGCCGGGGGCCGGGACCCCATGGAACCAGAGACCCCATGGTGTACCCTCGGGAGTGAGCCGGGATCCCCTGGGCTGTGCCATAGCCCCTGGCCCGGGATGGGATGGGATGGGATGGGATGGGATGGGATGGGATGGGATGGGATGGGATGGGATGGGATGGGATGGGACGGGTGCAGGATTTTAGCAAAGTTGAGCGTGGGCTCAGCATGACAGGTATCTGTCCCCTGAGGGCACTAAAAGGTGCCATGAGGACATGGGTAGACACATGTTCCTGCCTCTGTGCCATCTTCCAGGCACCTTCTCCTCCAGCAGCAGGGCCGAAGGCTCTACTTACTTCCCTATGACAGGGTTTGTCCTTGTCCCACAGCCTGGGGCAAGGAACAAGAAAGGGACAAGAAATCGGCCACCCTGATTCTCTTACCTCTGCCCACAGCCCAGGTGTGGGACCAGCCTGGGGTGGGCAGCACAGTCCCCAGGGCACAACAGAGCACCAGTCCCTTCCCCAGCCCCCTCGCCCCCCACTCCTCACGCAGTGCAGCCACGTGTGTGGAGCCTCCCCAAGGGCTGCGTGCCACACGCTGGCATTTGCTGCCCATATGGTGCTGCTCCCAAACTGCACCCCCACTTCCCTCCCCTCCCGCCCTGCGCCCACCAAATCCCAGCTCCCCAAACCTCCTGAGGTCCTCAGTGGCCACAGAGTGTGGCCATCCACTCACAGGACCCACAGCCCTCTCCCACCCACGGGTGGGGACACCAGAGTCCCAAAGCAGCCTCTCCCCTCAGCTCACTGGAGACCAGCCAGCACTCCAAGCGAGAGGTAGCTGGGGTGCTCCCAGCACCCGTGCCCTGTGTGGCACCGAGCCCTGCCAGCCCCAGGCCTATCACCGCCGGTGCTGGGTGATTAAGGGTGTGTGAGAGCAGGGGGAATTTGCAGGGCACTGTAGTTTGAGCTTCTAATCAAGAGTTTAATCATACAGGCTGGCAGCAGCGCCACGGTTATTAATCTCTGCACCTCGCGGGGACCCGAGCGTAAGTCATAATTACCCGGCAGGCACCCGTGTGCCTCGGGGCTGCCCGCTGGTGGCTTGCAGCAGGAGGGACGTGGTGGCACTTCTCCACTGTCCCTTGACCCCAGCTCGTGCCTGTCACCTCCTGGCAGCAGTCTCCTGCCACAGGGTCCCATCACTGTGCTCTGGTCCCCTCCTGGTCCTCACTCCATTCAGATCTTGGTCCACTCTGCCCCATTTTGGGGTGATGAGCTTTGCTGACCCCAATGGCATTTGTCCTTACAGTGCCATGTCCCACTGCCCCATGCAGCCCACCCCTTCCACTACACCCCAGAGCTGAGTGTGGGTGGCATGGCTGGTTTGGGGTGACTTTTCCTATGGCACCTCTGGAGAGAGTGAGCCTGGGATGCCCAAGGTGGAGCTGCCAGGGCTGGGGGCACCTGGCTCTACACCTCTGCCTCAGATAGGGGACATGGGGTGGGGGACACCTGGACATACCCCCCGCTTCAGCTGGGGGCCATCTGGCTGCATGGCCCTGTCCCAGGAGGGTGCAGGGGATGGAGGGCCAGCCCCGGCGGTGCTGGGGGGTGCAGTGAGGTGCAGCGGGGGGTGCTCAGCGTGTTTGTTCTGGGGTGCAGTGGGATGCATGTTCAGCCTGTCTGGCGGGGTGCAGTGGGGTGCAGTGGGGTGCAGTGGGGGGTGTTCAGCGTGTCCGTGACTCAAGCACCACGCGGCACCGCATCCCTGCGTGCTTGCCATCGCCATGGCAACCGCCAGGCAATCAGCGATAATTGCGCACGTCGGCCCGGCAACGGGGCCAAATAAACCCCATCCCTCCTTTCGGGGGGCCGGTGGGGAGCAAGGCGGGGGGAGAAAAAGAGGCGGTGCAGCAGCTGATCGCCACCCCTGGCCCTTTATGGGATGAGCGGCGGTGGGGGTGCACAGCGGCAGGGCTGCCCTGCCCGTAGGTGTCCCATGGCGCCTGTGTGCCCGGAAAGGCGCCAGGGGACACAGCCAGCGAGCCACTCCTCGGCCACCAGGTACGGCGTCCCCCGCAGTGCCGCGGCTCCGCCAGCCCATCCCGTCGGTGACCACACTGTGTGTGAGGACAGGGCTGCCCCACACCTGGCTGGGCACCACTGACCGTGGCTGCTTGTCCCTGGCCAGCCTGCTCCTGACGTGGGCTGTCCCTGTGTCAGGGACGGTACAAAAAGCCTTGTACCTCTCCACTGGCTTGGTCCCTGTCACATCCAGGGCTGGCTCTTGTCCCTGCAGCCCTGATGGGGAAAAGGGGCTTGTTTTCCACAGTGTACTCCTGCATTACAATGATGGCATGGGGTCAGGGTTTGACTCCCCCTCCCACTGAAAGAGCTTTGGGGGTCCGCTGGGTCTCTGGCAGTCCCTGCAGCCATAGGGACCAGGGTGCACAGAGGCTGCTCAGGGCGAGAGCTCAGGGAGAGAACTGTCCCCCAGGGAGAGGACCAGCACCGGGACTGGGACATGGCTGGCATGGTCCTAGGTGGGTGCTGGGATGGGCTGAACCTCCCCAGCTGAGGGCCGCTGCTGTCTCAGGGACAGAGAAAGGAGAAAAATATGTGCCTTATACCTTGGAAGGCTTTGGAGTAAAGTAAAGCTCCCTGGAGGACAGCAGAGCTCCCCAGGTGCCAGCAAAGCTCCTCCGGGGGTCAGCAGATATCCCCAGAGGACAGCAGAGATTCCCAGGGACCATCAAAGCTCCCCAAGGGCCGCCAAAGCTCCTCAGAGACCAGGAGAGGTCCTTAGGGGTTACCAAAGCTTCCCAGAGGCCCCTGAAGCTCCACAAGTACTGCCAAAGCTCTCTGGAGGCCAGCAGAGCCTCAGGTGGGTGCAGGGGTGCCCCGGGCTGGGCAGGTGCCCCCAGTTCCAGGTTCCAGAGCCGGGCGGGGAGGGCAGAGGGGCAGGGCTGGCTGCGGGGCCGGGGTGCGGGCAGCAGGGACTGGGGGTGTCAGGGTGCAGCCCCCCCGCCGCTCACAGCCATCATTAGCAAAACTTGCCGGTTTCTAAAAATGGCACGTCGGTGCCGCGGCGGCTGCTCTTCACGCCCGCTCCCAGCACCGGCAGCCGCTAAAAACAGCTCGGCGCTGCCTGCTGCCTCCTGCCACCTCTCACCGGGACGGCTGGCACCGGCGACCACCGCCTCACCCAAACACTGATTTAGCACAATTTTGCCCGTCCCCGGTCCAGCCGCCACCCCGTGGCACTCGCTGCGTGCCCGCCCTTTGCCGCCAGGAGCCCACCCGCTGTGGAGGTGCCGCTGCGGCATCGCGGGCGAGCGCCGCGGCTCCGGGCCCCGGGCGGTGCCGGCGGCGGGACCGTGCCCGGCTCTGCCTGTGCGCCCGCAGCCCCGCGTGCGGCCACTCATGTTTTATAGATGGCTCCGATTTTAATAATTAATCCCTGCTAACGACAGCACTTTCCCCAAATAAAACATTTAAACTGCTGTGTGTGCACGGCGCGTTGCCGGGATGGGACAGCGGCTGCTCTGCCGCAGCCGTGGCGGGTGGGCACGGCACGAGGTGGCTTGGCACGACTTGGCACAGCGTGGCACGGCCCGGCACGGCCTCAGCTGCGCACAGCTCAGCCCGGTGCTGCACCAACCATGCCCAGCCACACAGCACCTCAGGGTGCCGCCACCCAGTGCCCACCTGCGGGTGCCCAGGTAGCACCTCTAAGGCCCCGCCCAGCTGCGGCAGGGGTGCCAGGTGCCATGCAAGGTGCCACCCTCAGAAGTCACCTGCCTGTCCCTGGCGCCGTGGCAGTGGGCACAGTGCCAGTACCAGTCCCAGCTAGCAGCGTCAGGCAGCATCGGACAGGGGTGGGCACAAGCCAGCCCTTGGCATGGAAGTCTGGGCGCTCGCTCCTCACCTCCCGCAGCGTAATTAGGGCAGGATAAATGTGGATTAGCATGAAATCTGTCATCTCTGCAAGCACATTCGTGGGGGGAGGGGGGCAGCCTAAAGCAGGGGCCGCCCACACGCACATCACCGTAACCACACCAGACTTGTCAGCTAACAAGCAGTTCACTGTGCCACCCCACTGCCAGCACGGACTGCCCTGCTCCCTCCGGGTACCCTGCTCCCACTGGCTGCTCCCACAGCTGTCCCATGGCACCAGACAGCAGGCCTGGCATGCATCTGCCACCCAAACACAGCCCTGGGCACCCACTCTGCTTTGTGCTGAGGAGGGCAATAGCCAAGATGCCAGCCTGTCCATCCGTCCGTCCATCCGTCCATCCATCTGTCTGTCCATCTGTCCATCCATCCGTCCATCCGTCCATCCAGCCAGCCATCCATCCATGCATTCATCCATCCCTGCATTCATCCATCCATGCATCTACCCATCACTCCATGCATTCATCCATCCACCCATCCATCCATCCATCCCTGCATCCCATGAGCTGCTGGTGGGATGCCACCTGGCTGCCCCCCTGGCTGCCCTCCATGCACACAGCATCCCCCAGTCCCAGTTCCCAGCACCTTCCATTTCTGGTCCAGCCCTAATAATCACACAGTGCCAGGCTCTTCCTGTTGCCACAGCAACTCAGCAGCAAGCCGAAATGGTGCTGCTTGGCCTTCCATGTGCAAGGTCAGCACCTGCACTGGAGGTCATGGTCACCCAAAAGCCAGGCCAGGAGAGCAGAGCAGTCGCACTGTGGGGAAACTGAGGCACGGTGCTGGCAGCCACCCTGACTGTGGGACACTGGGACCCAGCTGCACTAAAAATGCCCTCGGGCACGTGGCGGTGGAGCCGTGCAGGTGCGAGGCACCGGTGGAGATGGACAGCTTGGCTGATGGGAGCTGACACGGCCCCGGGCTCCAGCACTGCTTAATGAGCAGCCGAGGAGGTTTTATTTAAAGCCAGTGTTGGCGGCAGGGCTGTGTGGCTGGACATGGAGTAGGAGCAGCACTGCCCACAGCCACAGACCGTGTCTGTTTCAGCATCCCTTGCACATCCCCTGCCCATCCATCCATCCATCCATCCATCCATCCATCCATCCATCCACCCATCCACCCATCCATCCATCCATCCCAGACCCTGCCCTTGTCCCCTGCCCCGAACTCTGGACCTGTACCCAGCCAAGGGATGCCCATCACTGCCCCCCTCCTCTCTTCCAGTGTCTTGTTCTAGGTGATTTTTGCCCCAAAACTGGGGCAGAAGGGACCCCTTCATCAGGATGAGTTCCTTCCAAGTATGACATCTGCCACCACTTCCACCAAAAGGAACAGAAAGCCAGCTCACTGGGCAGCAAGCACCACAGACCCATGCCCATCTCTTGGCATGCCCTGAGGCACGAGCTCCACTGAAGTACTGAAGCAATAAAGGTGTAATTAAGTGAAGCTGGTAATGACTCTCGGTCATCAGACAGCAGCCCCAAGCCCGGAGCAGTGTGCCCCACTGGACCCTGTGCTGTCAGGCAGGGTGAGGAGCAGTAAATGGGCTGGATGCCATCATGTCCTCATTGTGATCACATCCTGTGGTCCCATGGGCACCTTAGTGGGACTACTACTGTAGTCCCATGCCCTGCCCTCCATGACCGAGCACCCACAATCCCAAGAGCATCCTGATCTGATGCCTGGCCACCTATCATCCCAGGAGCATCATGATCCCATGGGCACTGCAATTCCATGCCCCAGGCATCCATCATGCCACAAATCCTGGGGGCAACATGGCCCTTATGCCAGGACTACAGGGGCATCATCACTCCATGCCTCGGAGCATGGTACTCCTGACATGCCTCATGCCTCACAGCCACCCTGGCACAGGCTGGATGTGGTTGGGAGAAGGACTTTTAGCAAAAACCTCCTAGACATCCCGAGGTCAGAGGGCCATGGTGGGACACGGTGCAGAATGGGGCTCCAGTGTGGCAGGCAATGGGGGATGGTTCCAGGGTGGCCACAGCAGCACCATTGTCACTGGCACAGCAACAGTGGGTGCCCCCTCCTCAGTGCCTCCCATGAGGTGGGTGCTCCAGGAGTGGGTGGGGAGACACCTCACCCATGCAGGGGCGCGAGGGTGCTGCCAACCTGAAGAACAGCCCCCTCAAAGACACAGCCTCAGCCAGGGAAAAAATATAATTAGGTTTTAATGAGTGATTTGAGCAGCCAGGAGGCTGGAAACTCCATGGGAGCCCTGGGAAGGCCAGGCCACACAACAGCACCCACTGGTTATGGGGCCCTACAGCACCCATCCACTATGGGACTGAGCCCCAGACCCCAGAGCTGTGGGGCTGAGCCTCAGACCACCTAGCCAGCGCAGCACTGAGCCCCCAGCATCCTGTGGTGCAGGACCAATCCTGGGTAGCAGCCAGCAGGGTCTGGGTGTGAGCCATGGGAGAGCACTCCATGGCACCCAGCTGCCTCCCAGCACCCATCCCATAGGGAGGGTACCCCACAGCACACTGGCTGCACACTGCAACCCTCCTCAGGGGAGTGTGCCTATGGTATATGGGGGTCTGAAGACCCCATGGTGCAGGGAATCCCATCAGCACACAGATGTGTCGTCGTCCTCCTCCTCTTCCTTCTCTTCTTCTTCCTCCTCATTATGTTTATCCTCATCCTCGCTATCAGGCAGCTGCTCCGGAGGAGCAGGGGGAAAGGGAGGACCCCAGTCCAGGTTGGTGTAGGTGACATTCAGGTTGACATAGTGCTCACCATCCAGTGTGGCCAGGACACGCTCCAGCTCAGCCACCAGCCCCGTGAAGGACGGCCTGTCCTCGGGCGCCGGCGCCCAGCAGCTCAGCATCACCCTGTACCTGCACCGAGAGCCCCGTGAGCGCTGGCAGCCCCCAGGACAGCCCTGCCACCCTGCCCACCCCCAGCTGCACTCACAGGGTGTCGGGGCAGTGAGAGGGCTGTGGCAGGCGTCTCCCCTGCAGCAGGTAGTGAGCCATGTCGTAGGGGTCCACCCCGGCGTACGGCGATGCCCCACGCGTCAGCAGCTCCCACATGAGCACCCCGAAGGACCACTGCCGAGAAGAGAGCAGCCGTGGGTGCACAGGTAGCATGCAGATGGGGGACGGAAAGGGGAGGGGGTCATGCCTACCACATCAGACTTTGTGGTGAATTTTTGGGTCTGGAGGCTCTCCAACGCCATCCACTTGACAGGCAGCTTGGCGTGGCGGTGCTGCTGGATGCTGTAGTACTCCTTGCCAAACACGTCCCGTGCCAGCCCAAAGTCAGCCACCTTCACTGTCAGCGACTCGTCCAGCCTGCAGGACACCACGTCGAGGTGGGGACTCCTGGGCACCCCCAGACCCAGGCGGTTACCCTGGGGTGGAGGTCTGGAGGGCACAGCCACACTTACATGCAGTTCCTGGCTGCCAGGTCCCGATGCACAAACTTCTTCTGGGCCAGGTACTCCATGCCCAGGGCCACCTGCAGCCCGAAGCCGATGAGCTCCTTCATTGTGGGGCTCTGTGAGATGGGAGTGGTGAGCATGGAGACCCTGGCACCCATCACCTCCCACCCCCCTTGGGGTACCCCCTACCCGCTCCTGGGTGCGGATGAACTGGCGCAGGTCCCCGTGGCGCATGTAGGGCAGGACGACAAGGGGCAGCCCGTGGCGGGGCAGGCACACCCCCAGCAGCGAGAGCACCTGGGGGTGGTGGAAGCTCTTCATGAGGATGCCCTCGCGCAGGAACTCCTCCACCTCCTCCAGGTCCGTGATACCTGCGGAGAGCTGAGCTGCGGCCATTCCGCTGCTGTGGAATGCCATGGGAGCACACACGGGAGGGTGCACACACACTCACGGTGCAGGGACTTGACGGCGCAGTGGAGGTCCCCCAGCAGCGGGTCCGTGTAGGTGCCATGGTAGACGCTGCCAAAGTGCCCTGCAGGGACGGGTGGCACAAAGCTGGCACCACACACATCGGGCAGGCGACGCCACAGCCAAATCGGGGTGCCAAAGAGTCACCTTTGCCGATGACCTGGTGGCGGTGGGTGACAAGCCGCTCCTCGGGGATGAGGATGTCCTTCACTTCCTCCAGCAGCTCCGGCCGCAGATCCTCCAGGCAGCAGGATGTGGCCCTGAGCAGGGGCACGGGGGATCCCCCTCCCGCTGCACCAGCACCAGCACTGCCATTGGCACCGGCGCTGGTGACGCGTGTGCGGGGCCCCACGGAGCCGGGAGTGCCCGCTGTGTTCAGCACTGCCGGGACAGGCAGAGGGGGTGAGGGCTGGCAGCACCCAGCACCCCGCCACACACCAGCGACACTCACTTACCCAGCACCTCTCTGTAGTCGACGCCGGGGCGCTGGGTAGTGACAGGGGGGTCGCTGCGGCCGGGCTGTGCCAGCAGCTCCAGGTTCTCCGTACCTGCAGGCAGCAATGGGGTGGGTAGAGGGTGGCGTGGCATGGGTCTGGGGGCATCAGAGTACCCGGCGAGCACGGCACTCACCCCGCCTCTTCTTCCAGCGCCAGCGGAACAGCACGGCAGCCAGGATGCAGCAGACCAGGAAGGTGATGCCGGTGCCCAGAGCCAGGCTGGCGGCCAGGTCCAGCGATGTGGGGGGTGACAGAACCCAGCCCAGCGCCTCACAGGCTCCGTTCACACAGATCTGGAGGACCAGGGGCTCAGCAGGGACGGGGTGGGGGGGACTGGGGCGGGTGGTTGCCCAGCCGGGCGGCTCCTACCTCCACGGGGGCCCCGGCGGGGGGCAGGCGCAGCTCGCGGGGCAGGCGGCACGTCACCTCATTCTTCAGGACATTGGGGTGGCAGTCCAGGCCCCCCACCGTCATGGAGATGTTCATGCAGGTGGCCACGGCATCCAGCCCCAGTTGCTGCCCAGACAGAGCACCGTGAGCTCGGGGCCCTGGCAGTGGGACCCCCTGCTCTGGCTCACCCCACTGCCCCACGTACGTGCACCTCGATCTCATCGTCGCCGGGCTTGAGGCGGAGCCGCCTGCCCTCCTGCTCCAAGGGGTACACCTTGGGCCGGGAGAAGTAGCGCAGGCGGAAGAGCCAGCGGCCGTCGGCGCCGTCCAGCAGCACGCTCAGGTTCCCCAGCACCACCTCCACCTTGCTCTCGAAGGGGAAGGCTGGACTGTGGCACAGCAGCCGATCGGGTGCCAGCGGGCTCTTGCACTCCTGTGGGCAGGGAGATGCTGAGCACCGGCTCGGAATGTGCCCGGGGGATTGCGGTGGGGTGGGCAGGGCCGGGGGCGATGGCCCCACACCCCGGTGCTTACCGTGGCTTGGGTAATCACACCGCCGGCTTCAAAGCGGATCTTGGCGCGGTACACGGAGTCCAGGTGGGTGCCGATAATGGTGAGCAGCGAGCCCCTACAGCGGGCAGGGATCAGGTTCCCCGGGGTGCACATGGTCCCCTGGGTGCCTGCAATTCCCAGCACCTCGTCCAGCCCAGCCAGGGCTGCGGGGGAACAGGGCTGTCCCCTCACCCGGGGGAAGGGAGCCCACGCACTCACTCATAGCTGCAGCTGGGGACGATGGCCGATACGGCGGGGTCAGGGCGGTACTGGAAGGGCACGGGGGCCGGGAACTCCTCCCCGTCGATCCACAGGGATACCCAGGCTGCGCCCAGGCCACCAGCGGCGGGAGCCGTGCACTGGATTGTCCCATTGCCCTGGCTGGAGACACGACGGCGTGGCTGGGGGGACAGC
Source organism: Onychostruthus taczanowskii (assembly GCF_017590055.1). Classification (NCBI taxonomy): domain Eukaryota; kingdom Metazoa; phylum Chordata; class Aves; order Passeriformes; family Passeridae; genus Onychostruthus; species Onychostruthus taczanowskii. The sequence goes on along the minus strand of NW_024506993.1, from coordinate 16,810,726 downwards.
GGGAGTGCAGGGGCTGCCCGTGCCCGCCCCGTGCTGGGGACCCTGCTGTGCCAGCTGCAGGGCAGGGGTGTACCTGGGCTGCCCAGTCAGGGCACACTCGGAGCCATTGACCATCACCCGCCAGCTGCTCCCTGCCGAGAGGTGTTTGCCATGGAGTGAGAGGTGGGTGCCACCCCCCCGGGGGCCAAACGGGGGGTGCAGGGCACTGACGTGGGGCTCCTGAGCAGAGATGGGGTCAGTGGGACGGGTGAGTGAACCGAACCCCACCGGCCCCGCCAGGGGCACTGCCGGTGTGGAGCCATACCACGAAGACGAAGCCGCCGAGGGTGGCGGAGCCGTAGACGCGGAAGCCGGAGGGTCTGGCGGGCTCCTCCACAGTGAGCACCACGGCGGCCGGGCCCCCCGCTGCTGCCGGCGCCCCCGGCTCCAGCTCACACACCAGCACATGCACAAACTCCTTGCGGCGCGATGTGGGCAGGGGTCTGCGGGACAGTGACGGGGGATCAGCCCCAGCTCGGGGGACAGCCCCAGAGCCCCCTCTGCTGCTGTTCTCTCCCAGCACCGCTGCACACCTGTAGCTGTCGCTCTCCCCCGGCAGCACGGTGCAGCCTCGCCGTCCCACTGCCACCCGGTAGGCACCGCGGGGGCTGTGGCTGGGGTCGGGGTCCGAGTGGGAGCGGAAGGTCATTCCACAGAGCGTCACCCGTGTCCGACCCCGCAGTGGGGCACTCCGGGGATGGAACTGTGGGAGAGGCACCTGTGTCACCCCAAGCTGCCACAGTCCAGTGACTGTTGTGGGTCCAGAAATACCCTTCTCTGAGGAACACATCAGCCATCCCGGGGAGGGGGTGCCTCCACATGCCACCCCATTTGCCATGTCCCTCCCCATCCGAGCGCTTGGGAGGCGTGAGGAGCAGGGGGACAGCAGCGCAGACCTACATCAGTGAGGACGGGTGGGCAGCTGTCCTGGACCCAGTGGCCGGGGCACTCGTGGCGGCGCCTGCACCCATCCCCACACCAGCCACAGCCCATAAAGTGCTCGGCCCGCAGGCAGCGCTGGCACGTGGAGAAGTGGCGACAGCCAGGGCCAGTGACGTTCAGGAGCCACACCTGGGGATGGAGAGTGGAGATGAGTGGGACACAGGGAGCTCCATGCCCACCCTATGCCCCTCAGACCCCCCACTCACCTTGGTGCCAGCAGTGAAGAACAGCGAGTGGCTTTGCAGCCCCATGGCACCTCGCACTGGCCCCGGCTCTCCCAGGGAGAAGTTGGACAAGGTCAGAAGGTAGGAGCTGGAGCGCTGGAGCACCATCTGCAGCAGGGCAGAGCAGGGGGCTGAGCATACCCCACAGCCTGCCAGGACTTGCCATCCCACCCGACCTCCCCATCCCACCTGGAAGATGCGTCCTTCTGTTGTGCCCAGGTGGGCCACAGTGACGTCTCCCATGGCGGTGACAAAGAGGGAGGTGAGGAGGACACCTGTCAGCTGCCCGTTGAACAGGTCCACTTTGTAGGAGCCGGCAGGGACGAGGGTAGGCTGATCCCAGCAGCTGGTGTTGACCACTGGTGCTGAGAGGTTCACCTGTGGCCAAGCATGGTGTGGGTGACTTGAAGCTGGCCTGCCACCCCGACTCCCACACCCTCACAGGTAGGCACCAGCTTGATCTGTGAGATATTTGGGGCAGCACCAGATTGCTTAAGTTCTCCTCCAGGCTGGGAAAATTTTGGAGAAAAAACCACATCGGCAGGCCCTCCCTCAGTCCCCCATGTAGCGTCAGATCCTGCCCTCCCCTCCCCTCCCACCCCATCTGGATATAGTTATTAGTGCTGGCACCACAGGATGCTCACTCCAACCCCAATCTTCCCTGACCCTTGGAGCTCAGCAAGGGGCTGGGGTGGAAGAGGGACACCAGGAGCCATGGAGTCCCCACTGGATACCCCCAATGCAGAGGGGCTTGGGTCCCCTCTGAGTTTCTCCTGCCACAGTGTGAGTCAGCAGCGGTGAGCTGTCTGCTCTGTGCAGGAAGAGGAGGGGATTTGGCTGCACCTTGCCCTGAGCCTGGCTGAGGACACCAAAACTTGTGTCATGTGCTGGGACGAGGGGGCCCTGCCAGGGTGCCCACCCATCTGCATCCTGGCCGTGCTGGGGCTTGCACCTGGGACACGGTGTTCCTGCCCTGCGGCTGTGGCAGACGAGGAACCCCGGTGACTAATTGCACTTCCGCCTGCGGTTTATTTGCCCACAGAAGGGGGTGGCTGGGCCTGGGGGACAAGGCAGGAGCAGCCCGCACCTCACACATCCAGCCTGCAAAGCACTGAGGCCCTGTGGCCCCCCATAAACAAGCTGGAGAGGGTGGCTGGGGTCCAGGGACAGTCACCACGGGGGCCGGAGTCTAGGCTGCCGGGGAGGCCATACCAGGAGAAGAATTGGCCCAATGCATGACATGTGGCAGTGTGCCCATGTGCTGGCACATGTACCAGTGAGGTGGGGGGCTCAACAGGATCCCCACCCTCACCCGGCCTCCTCGGTGCAGCCGGGGCTGCTGGAATGCAGCAGCCCCTGCAGTAGGTGGTGGGTGGCTGCTGGGCTGACTCACACCTGGGTGATGCTGCTCTCCCCCTGCCCTGCCCTACCCCACCCCACCATCCATTCCGCTATACCAGTGTTTCCCAGCTCCTGAACCCACTTTCCCACACCCCAGGGTCCCCGGGCCGGATGCGGCGCAGGGTGGAGCACTCACATTGTGTGGGCAGTACTCCACCGGCTGGTAGAAACTGAGCCCCCGCAGCAGTGGCTGGTGCCCGGTGCCGCAGCATTTCTCCATGCCCTCCTCCATGGCCTGATTGAGGAGGCGGAGGGGGAAGGCGCAGACGGCCGAGTTCTCCTGTGGCACTCGGCTCTCCGGCCGGCTCTCGGCAAAGGCCCCGAAGAGCACCGTGTCGGTGTCGTTGATGCCGAGGTCGCGGGCCAGGCGTGCACCAGGGCGGGCAGCGTGGGCTGCCTGCAGCACGTTGTAGGCGATGTCCCTCTCAGCGTCCTCCTCGCCGCTGCGCCGGCGCCGGCGCTTGGACTCAAAGCGGCAGTCGAGGACGAGCTCGCGGTAGCGGCGGAGGTGACGCTCGTGGGTGCTGAGCCGCGCCAGGCGCGTGTGGTACACCGTTGATCCCGGCCGTTCCGGCTGCACCATCAGGAAGTAGACGTGGTCCCCGTCGGCAAAGGAGTGCACGTAGTGGATGGTGTAGCTGTCGCGGCATTGTGGCAGAACCGTCAGCCACTGGAAGTCATTTGAAAAGCCATCCAAGGTGCCCTTCAGGCGTCGGATGGACACCGACTGTGGGCTGTACCGTGCTGCCACGCTGCTGTTGATGGTGGAGCCGAGGTAGAAGACAGAGGCGTAGGAGGTGGCCACCACAGTGGCACTGGTCCCCAGCGGGCTGACCACACAGTCAGGGCAGAAGGCAGGGCTGTTGCCCATGGCTGAGTACAGGCAGTGTGTGGCTGTGATGGCCACCTTACCGTCCTGCACCTCCAGCTGGTGCTGATAGCAGAGCCCATGCCGTGCCGTGCCACAGCTGTACAGCCATGGCTCCAGCGGGTCCAGCAGCAACAGGACATTGTCTGTGTCCTCAGGGCCATCTGAGGTGGCTGGGCACAGGCGACAGATCTCACACTTGGCACTGCCCACCGGGCCGGTGACAAGGACGGAGAGCAGGCGCAGCTCGGGGCTGAGCAATAGGATGCGGTTGCGGATGGCCACAAAGGCAGCGACTGGGCCATCGGCGTCAGCGAAGACAGCAACATTCTGGATGGGGCTGCCAACATCGAGGCTGGGCAGTGTGTAGGGGATGGAGAAGTTCCTGGTGGAGCTGTAAGGGATGCGGGGACACTGCCAGGCACCGGCAGTGGCCAGGGTGAGCAGTAGCCAGAGGCACACACAGCACCACAGGCCCATGCTGTGCAGTGCCACTGGTGCAGGGTTATCGATGGTGCTCAGCAGCCAGCAGGCTCAGAACACATGGAGGATGGGCCACCATTGCATCTGCCAAGATAGAAAAGGAAGGGTTTTACCTCCTTATTTTAGGTGAGGACCCGGGCACAGCCACAGCCGGGTGTCAGTTGGGGCTGCCAGGGTTCCCAAGGGCCAGATGACGATGGGTAGTGCTGAGGGAGGATCAGTCACACCAAACCTCTTCCGAAATACCATGAGTAGGAGGTGATGCCAAGCTGCCTGTGGCAGAGGGACAAATCCTGCCTTCTGCCACCTACAGACGCTGCCTGTCACCCTGGGGCATCTCTGCCCTGCAATGACCCATTCCGGGGACCGGGATAGGGACTCTCCCAGCCCCCGGGACAGCAACGGGGACTGGGGATCCCTGCGGTACTAGGACAAGGCCCCCGCCAGCCTCCCGGGACTGGGACCCCGAACTACCCCCGGCCTCCACTCCCGGCCCCACCGCAGCTCACCAGGTCCGGGATTCCCACTGGGTCGGGCTGCCCCCGCCCCATCCGTCCGGTCCGGTCCGGTCCGATCCGAGCGGCGCCGGGCGGCAGGGCGCTCACCTGGGCGCTGCCGTGCCGTGCCGTGCCGTGCGGTGCCGCGCCGTGCCGGGACAGGGCGGAGCGGAGCGGGGTCGGGACGGAGCGGGCGAGGCGGGACGGGACAGGGCGGAACGGGGTGGGCGGGTCCTGCCCCCGCGCCGCCCGGGGCTCCCCGAGGGCCGGCACCGGCACACGCAGCCCGGGGGGACGGGGGTGTTCGGGGGAACCAGGAGATCGGGGTACCCGGAGGGTCGCTGGGCACTCCCGGGGAGACGGGCACGGCTGGGCACGGTGCCCAAGAGGCGCACGGGTGTGAGTCGGGGCCGCTGATCGGAGCACGGCTGCAGGGCTGGCACACTGCCTCGGTTGCCCGCTGCAGGTCCGGTGGCCGTCGGGGGATCCCCGTGGCTGGGAGGTGCCTGCCAGCGGCATCTCTGGGTACAGTGGGGTCCTGCATGTCGGTACTCCTTGGGCCCTTGGCCGCAGCCCCCAGCCCCGCTGCCATAGGGACAGCTGACACCCCGACACATGGAATCGAAATTGCCGCTTCCCCACAGCTCCCGCGGTAGCAGCGCGTTCGCTGCTCACTTCCAGGCCAACAGGGCAGCCTTGAGGGGTGCGGCAGGCTCAGCACCAGAGTTCCTAGCTGGGAGGAAAGAGCGGGGCTGGGAGCTTTGTCAGGGCAGCTGTGAGGGTTATTTCTGTTGTGGCCATTCTGTGTCTCATGTCCCTTTCCTCCCGGGCTGCCTGCAGTGGCAGGAGATGCCAGCACCTCTGGGAGTGACTGCTGTTTGTAGGGATGTGGGAAGACTCTTCATATCCCGATCCATACATGGATTTGCCCTCCAGATGCCCTGCTGCCCTCTGACGCTGGGCCCGTGAACCCAGCTTTGCGCATGGACCTTTCCTCCAGGTGAGCAGGGCGCTGGGGACTTTGGTCCCAGGAGAGCGGAGCCTGCCGCCAATGCCCTGTGCCTGCCGCCTGGCCAGCCCGGCCCTCGCAGGCTCCCGCCCCGTGTTGTGCAAGGCCCGGCAGTTCCGCTGGCTCCGGGCCTTACCCAACAGCTCCTTCCCCCGGCTGCGCCTCTGCTCGGTTTCGACATGAGCTGGCCGAGGCCAGCTCAGCACGGGGATTTTGCCGCTCCCAATCTCCAGCCAGCGCCGCCTCCTGCCAGCACAACCCGGCAGCCCCGCACCACTCCCAGGCAGCTTTCCTGCTCCCAGCAGCTCCCCGGGACTGGACTGCACCGTACCAAAACTTGGAACAAACTTCCTGCCCAGCTTGGTCATCCCCCCACTCCAGTGAACATACAGGAATGCAACAAGACTTAGGGTCCAGATAATGTTTATGAGCAAAGACAAGCGATTACACTCTGGCAGGAGCATAAATACAGGAGCAGATCCCTGTGCTAGCCCTGCCGGATCCTTCCCGAGGCTCCCTCTGTGCCGGGCTGTCAGTCTGATGGCTCTGCCTCTCCTCCCACACCTATTCCAGCACTATTCAGACAGCCCCAAAACATGGAGTTGGGCCATTCACAGGTGCTCAGCCCCACACCAGTGCCTGGGGAGGTCAGGGAGGTGCAGGAAGCTCAGCATAGCTGGCTTGAGAGGCTGGGTTTGGGGGACAGGTGCTCCTGTGCCAAGGGGAAAACTCTCCATGGGCTGGGGAGCACCATGGTCCTGTACTGGGGGTGGTCTCCAAGGAGATGTGCTTGATCTGCCCCTTTAGGATCCACAACCCACAGCCAGAACCATGAGCCCACAAACACCTTGACAAACACCTCAGCTCTCTGGAGCTGCTCTGTGTCCCTGTGGTGAGGTGGGCAGGACCCTGCTGTCCCAGCTGGGGCAGGCTGACCCACCCTGCCTGCCAGCATCCCCAGGGACAGACATCCTTTTCACAGCCACAGTGGGAAGGGTCCAGGCTCATATAGATGCTAAGGGGACAAACCTGCTCTGGGACTGCAGAGGCTCCCTGGCACTTGAAGGGTCCAGATGCCCCAAGGCAGGGAGAGGAGCAGTGTATGCCCCAGGCCAACCCTGTCCCTCACCTGGACAGTGTCACCTGCCATCTGCAGGCACAGCAACACAGGGCTCCCCTGAGTGCTGCCACATCTCCCCTGGGGACCCCCATCCTTGGCACAGCCACAGGATGTCAGAGAAGGGAGGTGCCAGGCACAGGCAGCAGGACCCTGGGGCTCTGCTCCCCTCTAGTAACATGGGGTACCAGCAGTCCCACTCCAGGACCCTCACAACAAAGGATAGAGCTGGGGACTGTGAAGGAAGAGCAGGCCCCCCAGCTGGGGCACTGCCTGCAGCTGAGAGAAAGTCCTGTTCATCCCTTTCCCTGTGCACCCCATCTCTACCAACCAGGCTGGACAGTCCCGCAAGTGGGGTTTCCCTGTGCTCTGGGATCCCACCATGCCCTCTCCCCTGGACACACAGCCCGGGAACCCCTGGGAATGGGCTCCCCAGCACAGCGGGGGCTCTCCCAGCTGCCTCCATGCCCTGGGTGATGCCCCTCAGTATGTCTGGGGCGTGAGGATGAAGAGTCGGTCTTCCTCCTTGCGGATCCACTTCATCAGCTTGTTGACAGCATTGATGGCGCCGGCCTTGGTCCCCAGGGGACTGTAGCATACGTAGAGTTCAAAGGCATTGGTTACCTGGGAGAAGGAACAGGACGTGCTGGGAACAGGACTGTGCCCCACTTGGGGCTGGCACTCCATCTTCCCCCCATGGGCTACCAGCAATGGGCAGAGGGGCTCCAGTGCAGAGACACAAAGTGGCAGTGGGGTATCCTACATGGGTGGCATCTGGTTTGCTCAGAAGTGAGAGAACCAAAGCCTGGGGTTTTCCCCACAGTGGGTCTTCTCCACAGCACTGAGTTCACGACAGGGCACGGCACAGCCCTTGGTGCCGGAATTCACCAGCTTCCACTGCTACCCCTGCCTGTTTCTCCCTCACACAGGGGCAGGCTCACCCCTAAGGGGACCATGCATAGGCTGGGGTCCTCCCTGGGGTCCATGGAGCTGGTGCTGTGTAGTATTACCACCCCCTTTCCCCACCACGCAGGACCAGAAAAGACAGGCTCACCAAACCCCACCAACGGCCTTACCCACGCCAGGAGGTTCTCACGGGGGCCTGTGAAATAGATGTTCTTCAGGGGCCGTGAAGAGTTGTGGGCCCGACTGTGCAGGTACTGGTAAAGCCCCAAGAGCCTCTCCTTCTCCTCCTCCTGCACGTAGGGAGCCTCAATCTCGGGGCTGCAGGAACACAGCACCCCGTTAACCCACTGGAGAAAGGGCTTGGCCCATGCCACATGCCATGGCCTTGGCCCAGTGCTTCCCTGGGGCCTCACCTGGTGAAGAGCCCGGAGCTCTTGGACTTGTAGATGAAGTGCCGGAGGTCAGGGATGCCCACCTGGGCGACGCTGTAGAAGGGGGTGCGCAGGGCCTCCTGCAGAGCGTGGTGCACTCCCCGCCGCCGCAGGCGCTCCTGGAAGCGCCGCTTGCAGTCGGACACGGTGAAGAAGTCCTCGCGGTCAGTGGAGACCAGCAGCAGGCACAGGTCCATCTCCTGCTCCAGGTAGGAGATGTGGGCATGGAAGAAACCGCTGGAGTTGAACTTAGGGAGGCAAATGGGAGTCCAGGCTTCACCCTCCCGGAAAGAGGAAGAAGAGCTGATGAGGTTGAAGAGCAGATGGAGGTCAATAGGGTGAAGGAACTGATCCTTCTTCCTCACGAGAGACACCAGCTGGTTCCCAGACAGCAGAATGGAGAAGACCAGGCTCTTGGCCTTGGCCTGCTGCAGGCTGCTGCTGACAGCGTCCCGGACGCTGGCGGCCAGGGGCAGGCAGCGCACGGCACCCATCAGGAAGCTGGGGTCGTGGGCCATGAGGTCCAGCAGGTTGTCGGTGATGCGCTCGGAGCCAGCCAGGAGCCGGCGCAGGTCATAGTTCTGCTTCTGCTGGAAGATGTGGTTGAGCTGGGTCCAGGTGAGCAGGCTCAGAATTTGGTAGTAGATGTAGAGCAGCTCGTGGGCAATCTCCTGCTCTGACTGCCGGGTGCGTGCCACCGCCACCAGCACCAGCGGGCTCCTCCGCACGAAGACCACCTTGTAGCCATCTGCTTGGGAGGGAGTCCCCGGGGGGCCGGGGGCAGACCTGTGAGCCTGGCTCCCCAGGGCTACAGCCAGGCTGCAGCCTCTCCCCCCAACAACCCATCTGTCCCTGGGGACAGATGACGTGGCCCATGGTGGCAGGCGCATGGATGGGCAGGCCGTGACCCCCCCATCCCATTCCCCCCCAGGGCGGTACCTGCGTGGATGGACCGGATGGCGTTTTTCTCGGCCTCCAGGAAGGACACCAGGGCCATCATGACGCCCATGGTGCTGGACAGGGCCTCCTCAGAGCCATAGCGGGAGTACACGGGCTTGCCCGCCTCGCTCAGCACGAAGACGTGCTTCCGGTGCAAGCGCCAGGTGTCCATGGTCACGTCCTCCTCCTCCTTCCCCGACAGCACCGAGTCGTGGCGGGCGGTCTGCGGGGATGGCTCCAGCTTCCCCTCCTTGCCTGCCCTCATCTCCTCGTCCAGGTCGAGGGCCATGCCCGTGAGCTGTGTGCTCAGCTCGCTGAAGTCCTTGCTGATCTGCTCCATGCTGCTCTGCTCGGCCGGCTCTCCCCGCCTCTCCTCCGGGCTCCGCACCGCGGCCGCCCCGTCCTCGGGACTGGTCAGGTCCTCGTAGGAGCGGGTGTGCACGAACATGGCTCCCTCCTGGCCTGCCCCTGGGAACAACGGGCGTGCAGCATCCGTCCACGTGTCCCCCATGCTGGGGGAAGGAGGCAAAGGGGACCCGCCTCCTTTCCCCATCCCACAGCACCCTTTGGGTGCGGGTCCTGCTGGTGATGAGTGGGCCCATCTCCCTGCCCACAGGGCTGTGGATGTCCCAGCCCGCATGAGGAACTGCTCTTTCCCCCACCTTGCTTCCCTCCTTGGTGAGCTGTGCTCCATACCTGGCTCCGTGCCCTGTGCCAGCCCTGGTGTGGGGCTCTCGGACCTCTCTGCGTGCTGCCCATCTCCTGGCGCCAGGGACCCATTGGGCACTTCCCAGCTTTTCTTCTTATGGACATCTGCAGCCATTCCTCGGGGCAGGACCTGCGTGTGACCCACAGTGTCACCCCTGTGTCCCCTCGCTTTCAAAGCAGGCCCTGAACTGCTCTGTTCTCCAGCGGGGCCAGGCCAGCACCCGTGGCCCAATCCCGCTGGCTCAGCAGGCAGCACCGAGCCCTGGTGAGATGTCAGGAAAGCTACTCTAATCCAGCAGGATTTCCTCTCTCACGCAGCCCCAGCTCTTTCCAGGCCCCTGGCCACGGCACCTTTCATCCGGGCTTGGCCCCGATTTCCCCTGTGAAAGCTGCTCAGCCTCCCTGTGCAGCGAGGGGGAAGGGACACGGCCCTGGATGGGGCTTGTCCCTGCACCTGAGATCCCAGGGCCTGGTGTTTGCAAAGGGAGGGGTTTATGACCCTCCTTGGACTGGGTTATGTGGCTGCCATGGGACGAGGCTGGTGACACTCCTTGTGAGCTGGCACATATGGCATCACCCCAGGAGCTGGGTGCCCTATCCAGCAGAGGCCATGCCCCCAGCCTGCTCCTTCCTCCCTTCCCTGGGGGAAAACAAGACCAAAAGTGAGCACAAACAAAAGCAACAGGAGGCAGGCAGGCTGGCTAGGAGCCTGTGCCTCTGAATCCAGCTGCTAGGGAAGCCCATGGAGCCCGGGCTCTGCTCTGCACCCCCCAGACCACCCCCACAAAGTCCTGTGACAGCCCTGAAGGGTATCACCGAGTGGATCAAGGACAGCCCTGTCCTTACCTGGGGGAGTTCATGCAGCCCCCACCCCCAAACCTGCGACAGCTCTGGAGCGTGTTGGGGAACGGGTCAAAGCTCTGTTGTCCCTTGGGGAGGTAAACCTTTACCCCACAAATCCCTGTGACAGCCCTGCAGAGTGCCGGGGAGCTTACTGGGTCCCGTCCGCACCCGGGGCAGCCAGACACCCCCACTAAAACCCTGTGACAGCCCTGGAGGGTGCCGGGGAGTGGATCAGGGCCCCGTCCTCACCTTTCCTCCTCACCCTACTGACCTTCCCGTGGGCGAGACCCACCCCAGGACCCGCCCCCGGCCCAGCACGGACCCACCCCGACCCTTCCCCCTTCGGCGCTGGGGTGTCACCGCTCCTGCAGCCCCGACACGGCCCAGGACCCCCCTTAATGACAACGCGCGGGGACCCACCTCCGCGGCTCCTCCCGGGGCCGCCCTGCAGCCCCCTGGGCACAGCCTAGGCGGGTCGGAAACGGGCTCGGAGCCGGCGGCGGGCGGTCACCTCCCGCCCTACCGCCGGTCCCGGCCCCGACCGCGGCGACACCCCCGCCATCGCGGCGACCCGCCGCGGGGCATCATGGGGGTTGTAGGCGGTGCGCTCCAAGGGGGATCATAGGAGTTGTAGTCCGTGAGCCTCAAGAACACGTCTGAGAAGGGGCGGCAGGACTCGGGAGACAGAGACTACAATTCCCAGCAACCTCTGGGCACCCAAAGGGGAGGAGGGAGCCGGAAGTTCCGGGTTCTCGCCGTGGCGGCCGTGGGGCCTGTGCGAGGCGGGAGCGGCGGAGCAGGAGGAGGAAGAGGAGGAGTAGGTGATGAGGGTCTCTCGGGAGATAAAGGGGATTGCCTGGGATAAAGGAGATCTCGCTCAGTGGGGTGAGAGGGCCGAGGAATGTCCCGAGAGGCTCCCGGGGTGGTTTGCCCGGGGCAGAGGAGGGGAGGCTGCGGAGTCCATGGCGGGGGGGTGGGTGTGTGTCTGTTTTGGGGTCACCGTGGCTCAGGAACAGAGTGAGGCCGGGGCCGGCCCGTGCGGGCTGGGGCAGCGGCGCCTGGCGCTGTGGGCCCGCAGCTGCGTGCTGCGGACTCGGTGTCTTCATGGGAACCTCACGCCCTAGTGGGATGTGGGTTGTGGGGCTGGGATGCTCGGCCCCTGGACCAGGATACGATATCCACACGGTAGTGTTGGAGCCTACCACGTGTGTGCCGCTGACAGCAGTTGTGGTGTTTGTGGGTATCTCAGTGTTGCTCTGAGCCTCTGGTCAAGATTAGGGCCTTTTTTGCACCAGATCACGTGTGTGTCCATCTCGGAATGCTGGTGGTTGTAAAAGGGCTGGACCAAAGTGGGCTGGATTCATGCTGCGATGCAAAAGGATCTGATGGGAGCTGTGTGTTAGCAGATTTAATCCCCAGTGATGGGCTAAATGGGATTTTGGGCTGTGAGTAAAGACTTAGGTGGAGGCAGGATGTGGTCTGGCTCTGGTGGAGGCCACGTAAGGCCGTGAGCAGGAACGACTGGAAGTGATGACAGTGACCTCCCATGCTCTGTTTTTAAAACCAATTGGCACCTCAAGAGGCTGGTGTTGCTGCTGCTGTGTGGTGTTACTTTTGGCAATGCCGCTGAAGGTGGAACCAGCTTTCCTATCTTGGCAGGGTGTTGGTGGTGTGAGTCTTTCCCAACATTCACTTGGGAATGCACTTGTGAAGTCCTTTGAGACAAGCAAGGTCAGGATAGTAATGGGGTGGGGTGTGTGTTAGGAATTCACCCAGTTGTCTCTAATACCTGTTTTTAGAAGCATCATACAGACAAAAAGTATGCACATCCCCTTTTTTAAAATTCCTTCAGCCTGACACCTATGAGAGCCAAAATGGTTCCCTCTCCCTTTACTTCTACATGTCAGTGACATGCTTTTGATATTTTTTCTGAATTAGGGATCTCTAACTTTAACATTGGATATAACTGGCTTTCTTGGCTACTTGCAGTTTCTGTTGCTGGGGAATAGTTTTCTCATGTACCTCCTGCAGGACTTAGATTTCACAGAGGCCTTTTCCTTTCTTCAGTCTTACAAAAACTTTACTGAGTACAGAAAGTTGTTCCACACCAAACTGCTTCCTCTGCTCTCGTGTGTAGTTCTGTGTTTGATTTCCTCATGCTCTATAAATACCAAGTCTTGGCAAAATCTGTTTGGAGAGAAGCTCTGAATATCAGAGTATTTTTCTGAAAATAGCACCCAGTCTGTCACCAATTACCCTTCTCTCCCCCATATTTGGAAAAAAGGTGTGAAGTTGGGTGTAAATTGGTGAGGAGACACTTGAGGGCTGTGCTGGCGTTTCCCACTCGGCCCCTTGACAGATGTCTTTATTTAGTCCTCAAGAAGACCAGTTGCTTAGTGTGGCTCAGCTGCACAATCCCCATGATCAAAGCCATTATTTTCCCATAGCAGGATATAAATTGGAATAAGAGCTCCAAGAGTTTGCTGTCAGGCTTGGCACGTGCAGATTGGGAAGCGGAGTCAGGAACCTCCCCAGGGTTGTCGGGGAAGCAGTGGGGAGGGCAGGGGCATGGTCCTGAGGAAGTCATTGGGTGCAATTGCCAGGGAGCATCCAGAGCTCCACCAGCCTCTCCTGGGAGGGCTGTGTGACCTCCAGTCATGGGAGGAGATAAAACCACAAAAGAGCTTCTCCTTGCTTAGTTGTGCCTTCTGTATCTTTGATGGAGCTGAGGCTCCTGCCACCAGGAGGTAAAGCCAGCTGAGATAGGAATAGGGAAAGATGATGCATATCTGCCTCCTGAATGTTCAGGGTAATTGTAACTGCTCATTATTGTCCTAGAGAGCTGTTGGTCTGCCAGTGACTGGACTGTTTCCATCTCCTCAAACACTTGGTTGTGACCAGAGTATGACAGAACTAATGGATGCACAGTTCCAAGCGTGCAGGTGGCTTTCTGCCATGATTACTGTTGGCCTGGGGTGTCTGGCAAACAGCCTCACTCACACTGACCTGTCTCCCAGCATTTACCTGGGAGCTGGGAGCTGAGCTGGCAGATACCTGCCCGTGGCAGAAGGGTGAATCCTCACGATGTCTCATCACGGTGTGCTTTTTTTGGAGCAGTTGTAGCAGGGTGTACCTTCAGGAGATCTTGGCGTCAGTGGAAGCCAGGCTAAGACCCTTCTGTCCCTGTCCTGCAGTTTGCTGTCACTTTGCTTTGTGGGGTTGTGTGGTTAAGCGTATCACTGAAGTGACCTGGGTTAAATATAACTCTCTTCTGAGGGTCATCCGTGGTGCAGACCCAGAAAAGCACAAGCTGGCACAACTTGCACCCGGTGCTTTGCCAAAGGCGGAGGTGGGGAGCAAATCGGGCTGAGTGGGGGCTGTCAGAGCCAGTGTTGCTCCCTGAGTTATTGAACCATGACCTCACGCTCCCGGAGGTTGCTGCATGGCTCAGCAGGTCTGTGCTGGGCCTGGTAGCTGTCCAGTGGTATTTTTTTCCTTGTCTGATAATTTGAATATTATGTCTAAACAGTTCCCAGCTGGCAAGGGATTTTATTTTTTTAAGCATTGGTAGTGTTGTTGACTGAAGGAGAACTGGAGTGGGGGAGGGAAATGCAGAAGGGAAGAGCAAGAAGCGTGAGGTCTGCAGGCTGCAAAAGATCTCGCATGAGAGGACTGGCTGACAACAGGAACCATCTCCCTCTGCCTGCCCTTGCCATGAAGGGGGTGTGGTCTTGGTTCTCTTAGAGAACTTTTCCTCCTAGAAAGATGGAGGAAATCCTTGGGACCAGGGCAGTTATTTATCAAGAGCTGTATAAAAAGTGAGCAGACTCATACTCTCAGGCTTGAGTGGCCAATGGAATGAACCTGTTTTTTTGGAAGTGACACTGGGGTGGATGGAAGTGACACTGGGGTGGTTGCACAGGTTCAGCCTCTGCATGCTTGGTTTCTGCCAGAACCTACTGTCCCTGGCTCCCACCTGAGCCTTCCCTGGTGGGCAGTGGACCCTGGCAAGAGCATGGACTCTCTTGGCACAGCAGCTGCCTCAGTTCCTTGGCACAGACAGCTGCCAGCAGCAGCATCCGGAACTGCTCCCTGGTGGAAGGTCTGTCATAACCTGCTCCGCTGACCTGCCTCTGCTATGGCAGCGCTGACCTTCGGAAGGGAGAACAAACAGCACTTTGTGTGCCTTTCTTTGACAGAGCTGCTCCAGCCAGGCCTGGCAGTGACTGTACTGTCCTCTGTCCCCTCAACCACTGGAGGTAAATAATGCCGCTTTGGAGCAGCGTGTAAGCACCAGGTCTCCCAGCCTTGGCCTGGTGACATGGCAGCCCTCCTGCCCCACTGCAGCTGGATTGGCCAGAGCAGGTTTGAGGCCATCAGGCTGCCATCTCCCTCAGTTTTCTCCATGCTCTGCTGCAGCTCTTTTTCTTTCTTTTGGAAAGACGGAAGTACTTCCTATTTCAAGTCCTGGCTTTGGTTATCGCCAGGAAATCCTCACCTTCTCCGCTGGTGGGAGGAAGTGGATGAAATTTTAGATTTCTGTTGAGGCAAGTGTTACTTGCGTCACTCTGCTTGATGAGGGCAGCGTTGGAGAACGGTGCCTGTCATGATTTATTGGCAAAACCTCCTCCGTTATCTACATACTTTTGAGGGCAGAGTATCCATGGTAGACCAAGAGTGGTGATCATTTCCTTGAACGGCAAAGAGCTTTTGGCAAAAATAGTTTGGATTAAACGTTAATTGCAAACTGTTGTTCGGCAGTGGTCCTTGTTGTTTATAGATGGCGGCGTTCTCACATTTCTAGCTGCACCCTGAATAGTGTCAGACAGCACAGTATGTTGGAAAGCTCTATGTTAATCAAAGCAGATATCAAATTGTTTGCCCACCATATTGACAGTTTGATTTCAGGAGTCATTTGGCACTTACAGATTTGAACGTGGAGAAATGCAACACTTGAATTTATTCATGCCTGAATGTGGTCTTGTGTATCTGTGGATCCTGATCAGATGTTACACATACTCCTTCTAACCAGCAGTATTTTTCTCATGTCATGTGTGTTCTTTGCCTTGTGGCTTATCATCATGTTGTTTATTCAACAGGTTGTGGTGTCTGGGTGTTGTTAGAGTGAATTAACCATTTCTGGAAGCCTACCAGACAAGATCAAAATGTGGGGAGACCATCGACAAGGCAACAGAATGGGGTCTTTTCGGTAAGCACTTCAATGTATCGTTTATTTCAGGAACATTCTTAAATACAATAAGCCTTGGGAACTCACTGTTTGCTGTTTGGGTAGAAGTTGTGAGGTCTCTATGGAGCTAGTTGTGATGGCCAAAGAACAGACAAGTTAATTGATGGTTTTTGCATTTCTGTGAAGTTTTTAATTTAGTTTTTAAGCAACAGCTGCTTTTAATCTTTCTAGTCCTCCACACCACCTTTTCTAGTGATATTTAGTTTAGCTGTTGTGAGCTAATGTGATGTGCTATATGGCTTCTGGTATTATTTCTGTGCTGTTAATACTTAGAAGAAAATTAGTTCAGAAATACTGGCACATTGATTGTGCACACAGTTTTATTAAAACTTTGAGAGTTTAATTCTTTCCATGAGGTTAATAAGTCCATATATCATAGAATCACAGAATGGTTTGATTGGAAGGGACCTTAAAGGCCATCTTGTTCCAAATCCCTGGTGTGGGCAGGGACACCTTCCACTGTCCCAGGCTGCTCGAAGACCGACCAGCCTGGCCTTGAACCCTTCCAGAGATGGGGCATCCACAGCTTTACTGGGCAACCAGTAAAGTGCCAAGGCCTCACCATGCTGACAGGGAAGAATTTACTCCTAGAATCTAATCTAATTCCACTTTCTTTCAGTTTAAACCAATTCCCCATTGTTCTACCACTACATGCACTTGCAAAAAGTCCATATCCCCATTTACTCCTTCATAAGACATTTTTGAATGTCACTGCAACTGTTCTAAAGATTAATGTGCAGCTGATGTGCATAGCACAATATTTTTATTAGCTGTGTTCCTCTGGTTGTTACCTGGGACCTGTGTTTGCAAGAGAGTGCTGGGTATAAAAACGAAGCCACCAAAATCTAGAATTTTCCTCTGTCGTGCATCATTCTTTCACCCTTTGCTCATGTGTGCACCTCAGTCCCTTGAAAATCGGCGTGATAAAGGTACTGCTCATGGCATGCCTTAGGTTTCAGCTGTAAGAATACTTCAAATAATTGTCTGATGTGTTGAGAAAGCTGATGAAAATCAGTATCCTCCACAGCATGTAATAACAGTGTTGATGAGGGAGGGATTGTGTCTTGTGATTATATCAATTGTGCTGTTCTAATGATTTTTAAGTGGATTTTATTGGCATTATTCTTTAATGTATTGGGTGGGGAGTGCTGACCTTGATCCAAGTTTTAATTGCTATTCTACATGGTGGTGAAATGGACCGTGTACCTTAGGAAATCTGTGTATGCTTTGATTAATCTTGGTGAGTGATTCTGTAGTGAAACTCAGAGTACAACCTGACTTGCTGTAGTTGCTAAGGAAATGTCCAGTGCTTTGGGTAGCATTTGGTGTTATTTTAAAATGTGCTGATACCGTATCATTCTGTTTTTTAAAACATGTATTGCAGCCTTACTTAGGTGAAAAATCAGATAGTTCCAGAAAAAAAAAAAAGAGTCCCATTGGATTTTGAACAGCTGCCTTAAGAGGAAACTTCTTCCTGAGTGTTTTTATGGAGATATTGGGAGAGCTGATAGCTGTAGTCTTGTGAACTCGGTGTGAGACAGTCTGGAGGCACAAGCACAGGGATATCTTGGATGTTGATTGTTGGCATAGTCCTGTGAGGCACTCTCAGTGAACTGATGGCTTTCAGAATTTGCCAGTTTGGACTCCATCACGAGAAAGCATAAATGAGTCTTTGTAGCATGTCGATAAAGCCTGTTTGGTAACCTCTGCTTTCATGTGCCTCAGGATGGTGTGTTAATTCAGCTGTTTCCATACTGCCCAGAGAGCCTAAGCTCCTGGGTTCCTCACAGGCGTGTGCTGGTGATGCTAATGAACCAACACACCAGCTGCTGGCACCTCAGACAGCTGCAGAGCTGTGTGCAGTGCAGGACTATGTGGATTGCTACCATCATTAACCCATTAATGTTGCAGGTATTCTCTGTTGAGTGCTTCTGGAAATTGTGCTGAAATGGGAGCACCCCAGTTTACTTTCTCACATCTGTCGTATGCTGCCTCATCTTAAACTGCCAAACATCAATATCTTCTGCGGATCTTAGACTGTTACACAGCTCTATAAAAGTTTAGAGAAGAATGTGCTGCTGTGTAGATTTCAGACTCTTAAGCACGTTATGAATAATACTGTCTTTATTTCTACAGTGGGAGCCAAGAAGAAAGGTTTGCTCCCGGGTGGAACAGGGAATATCCTCCTTCCCTTGATAGTCTTGGTCAAGAAAGACACTCTGGCAACTTCTCTGGCAGAAAATCACTTCCTTTTGATATCCAGGCACTCTCAGGCCTCCTCAATCCTCAGTTTGCCAACAGAGAGGAACCTTCTTTCAGCTATGGAGCTAGAGATGGACCACGTAGTGACTTCAGAGGTGGGGATGGGCACCACGATTTCAGGGGCAGGGATTTCCCACCATCTGACTTCCAGGGCAGAGATGAGTCTCAGATGGATTTCAGAGGTAGGGAGCCACCTCCTTCTGAGTACAGGGGCAGGGATATGTACTCCAGAGACTTCCGGGAGAGAGAAGGGCCCCCCATGGACTTCAGGGGTGGGGATGTTCCCTCAGGGGACTACAGGAACAGGGACACGTTCCGTATGAACTACAGGGATAGGGAAGCACAGAACATGGATTACAGGGGCAGGGAGGAACCTCCACCAGACTTCAGGGGAAGGGGGTCTTACGATTTCGACTTCAGAGCTCAAGATGGGCCTCATTCAGACTTTAGGACAAGAGACATGTCTGAGTTAGACTACAGGGGCAGAGAACATTCCTATTCAGACTTCAGAAATAGGGATGTACCTGATTTGGACTTCAGGGGCATGGGCACCTCTGATCTGGACTTCAGAAACAGGAACGCACCATCGTCAGACTTCAGAAATAGGCACAGATCCCGATCTGATCAGGATTTTAGGAGCAGAGATGTGGCTCCTCCCATGGACTTTTCAGATAGGGAAATGCCTCCTGTGGATCAAAGCCTTGTAGATTTTAGACACAACCAATCTACTGTACCTTTAGCAGAAAGAGAGGGCTCTGGTTTGAGCACCAGCAAAAGAGATGAGTCTGCACTTAGTCTAGATAGAAGTCCCTTTGGTAGCCAGAAAGGAGAATTTCAACACTCGGAAGCACCAGCCAGAGAAGAGGAATCCCTGGGACTGGGTCTTCAAGATGACACTTCACACAATTTCCAAAATAGCCGCGGACCTCTTCCTACTCTTCAGGACCAAGAGGAGCAGCCTCAGACCTTTGCTAACAAGCAGCAACAGCAGCAGCTTTCGGGGGGGGAGCAGCAAAGATCCGATTCTGATCTTGGGTTAAAGGGTGAAGGTGACCTGGATTTCCTTGGGAGGCAAGATACAGACTACCGGAACATGGAATATCGTGATGTGGATCACCGGCTGCCGGGGCATCAGATGTTTGATTATGAACATGGCAAGTCCTTTGCAGAAGGAAAACCCAGCAAAGATTCTAGGCCCTATAAGAACCTTCAGGTAGGTGTTTTTGTCAATTGATGTCTCTGTTAAATGTGTGTTGGCCTAAGAATGGAAGGAGTTGGGAAGGAGTCTTCATCCATATCCCATCACTTCAGTTCTAGTTCACCATCCTTCTCTGAGATCATTCTCTGCTCCAGTTATTTAGTGGGCACTCTTTCTATCCCAGAAACACTTCCCTAGAGAAGTGCAGTTAGCAAGTGAGAGTTGCTAAATATGTAGAACCAGATTTGGTTGAGAAAGTCCCCAGGTTGAAAATGGCCAGACAGAGAATGTTGAGGGAAGTGGTTACAGATAAACGTATTTTGTTGTTTTGCCCTGGATGTTGCTTATGAGCGGTATCAGAGAGAAGCTCCTGCCTTGGGTGGGCCTGTGTACTACTATCTCCTATATACTTTGTTTTCCTTCAGAGTTATCTTGGAAACCTGAAGGTAGTGGTAACTACTGAGTTAAAAACTTGTATTGAATTTGAATAACTGCTACTGAATTTGAATCTCCCACTGCTGGAAAAGAGATACGATCTGCCCATTTTATTTTCCTGGAGCTAGATCTTACTGTACAGCTCAGTGAGCATGTGAAGAGCTCCTCTAGAGCTCCCTGAATCTCTAAAAGGGGTTAAAGCTTTGAGTCAGGCTGCTTATGGGCCTTTGCCTTTGAATTTTTCCCTGCTTTATTTTGCTACTGCCTGTGTATCTTGTGAGCCAGCATCTCTCATCTGTAAAACCATCTTGATTGTATGAACTCAAGGACCAAGATTACCGGACCTGCCCCAAATATGTGAAGCCAAGCAAGCTCATTCGACTCGGAGGAGTGCCTGAAACTGCCACAAAGGATGATGTAAGTGGGATGTTTTTCATCCAGAAACTTCTGTTGAGGGTTTCTAAAGTACCACTTTTAAGTCTGGTTAATGCATATCAGATGGTCTGTCATTTCCCCAGGGGAAAATCCAGATTTAGAAGTCACTGCAATGTTACCTGTTATCTGATTATTCTGGGTTTTTGGGGGTTCTAGAAGTGATGAGTTTTCCTGTGGTTGCATGTGGGGTGTTGATAGCTAGAAGCCTTGACTCCAGACTCTGCAACATGCCTTACTTCATCACTGCTTTATATATACCAAATATTGTTACTACTATTTTGGGCTCAGAAGACAAGTAGTGTCTAAGTGAACTTGTTTGTTCTTAGTTACTTGAAATTGCTTAAATGAGATCTTACAAAGATGGAAAAAATATCTGCTGTTCCTGCTGGTTTTAGTAAAAAAAAAAAACAAACATAAAATGATGTAGGCTACAAGGTGAAAGTAGCTCCATTTCCTATGAATTAGGACTTCAGTTTGGGGTTTTTTGTTTATTTTGTGAAAGTTCCAGGCATGAGGACCCCTACATGCAGCAGTTTTTGCTAGGGTTAGCTGTAGTGATCATCTTCTGAGGCTTGATAAAGGAGAACTCACGGGAGGAACTTTGTCCTTCGGAGGATGATAAGGCTGAGAACAGTTGCCCTTGTACTTTGATTTTCTTAAAGGCAGTAGGACATCTTTGACCTTAAATAAGGATCTGAGTTGAGCCATCTGGCTGAAAGCAGTGTAATAAACCTTTGAACAGTTGAATTGTGGTGTAAGTGGCGCTCACTTCTTCAAACAAAAGCCAAAAATACTTTGAAAACTCGGTAACAATTCTCAGGTACTGCTGGAAAGTGTGTCAGTTTGTAGCAGCCTTAACCTAGAAAGAATAGAACTCTTGGAGAGACAGAAATGTGCATTGGCAAGTACCTTGGGTTTGGAGGTTTGGTTTTGGAGATGAAGTGGATCTCGTTTTTCCTGTAGATCCTCAACGCTTTCCGAGGGCCTGATGGGACACCTGTGAAGGACCTGCGACTGAAAGATTACAGCTCAGGTGAGAATGCTTTTCCAGTGCTTCTAGTTTCAAGGTGACAACAGGGTATTTTTTACACCAATATTCTCTTAGGCAATTTGGTTAAAGTCTTACATGCCCTAATTGCAGGCATTTTTTAATGAAAATGCCCTCTGAGTTTTGTAGTTTGTCCTCTTGGCCTCAAAATTGATGGGTATACCCACTGCTGCCTCAGAGGTAAAGCATGTGTCCAGCTGCTTCTGGAGACGTGTAGGAGCAGCAGGAAGTGCACTAAGGCTGTTCTAAGAGTAAAGCCATGGGACAGCAGGTTAATTTTTCCATATTTTTTAAACTAAATCCTTTTGGAATGTTCTAAATCTTGTTTCTGAGGTGATCTTACTGTGGAACAAATGCTGCACAAATAGTGTTCTCAGGAAACCTGTTCCATCCTAACATTTCTCCTTCAGTAACCTGAAACTGGTGCCCTGCTTAGGTACGAAGACAGGTTAAATAAAAAGACAAAGTAAGTTTTATAAGCAGATATCCAAGTACTGGGTCTGGATTGTCTTCCTCTTTCAAAGAATAAAGCTCTGCTGTACTTCTGATCAGTGTGTATAGGATTCTGAAGAAAGAAATATTTTACAAGGCTGCTTTGTGAAAAAGTTGTACTGGAACAAAGATGTGCGATGGTAGGAAGGGTGAGTCCTGGGGATTGGTGTGGATAATACTAGTAGGATATACCTGGAAACTGGTATTTTATTTTAATTTTAAACCTAGGAGAGCAGAGGCTTCTACATTCATCAGTGCTTTTTCATATTTTCAGTATGGGTTGTACGTGAAGCAGCTGGAATTCTTGGTGTCAATACATTATGTAAAGGCTTCCAATGTGTTGAGAAACTGGGGCAGTGGGGTATTTGTGTATTTTTGTTTCTGGAAGCTGTCAAAGGAGATTTCACAACCTTCTCAGGACCCTTTGAACTAAAGAACATCCCTGTGTCACGTAATCTGGCCTAACAAGCAGGGCTTAAGGGGCACAGTTAGTCTTTCTTGCTTCCTTTCCTCTTTCCTAAGCATATTTCAGTATTGCTGTCGTCACCCACACAGCACTAACTGCAACACAATAATTGCAACATGCTCCTTTCTTGCCTGTGCTGATGAGATTTGTCAGTTGTTTTGTTTTTTTTTCCTTCTGAAACATGTCACTTCAGTAATAAATCGACTTGAACTGGAAATTTCTTTGTAAGTCTCTCCCCATGTACGTTATTAGGACTCACTGCCCTCATTAGAGAGCTGCTGTTTCTTCCTTCCCCTTCCTGTTTCAAAGGCTGCTCAGGATGAGACGCAGTGTCTGAAGTTATGTGCAGAAGCTCCGGTATCTGCGGGTGGTCACATGTGATGCGAGGGCTGCAGTTTTCTGCTGTCTCTCCAAAAGCTGCATTCTCTTCCAGGCTGTCTCTTCAGCTGCAAAGTTGGCTTTTTTAAAAGTTTTTCTGGCAATTGTGGGGAGGCAAAGAATGAAGTTAAAATTAGCTCATGTTTTATGAGCTGTGTAAAGCTGTTGTTTAACCCTGTCCAGTCAACATCAGTCATTTAAGCGGCGTAGCTTTGTTCCAGGTTACGTGGAGGCTCCAAAGTCTTTGTTTTGCATTGTGTCCTGAGGCTGCATTTAAACAGCTCTCTGATCCTTCTTGCACAAGATGGATGTGTCTAGGGCAATAAAAGCTTCCTGCATTGTGAATACTTCTTTTAGAAATTGGGTAACTAGAAGCTGTAGTAAAATTAACCCAGCTTTTCACATTAGCTCCTCCTAGAGAAGTGTATAGAATTGAATTAATATTAACCTCTGAAAAGCTAAACCTCTGAAACTAGAGGCCAGTCATGGGCTAAACAATGCTTTTGTGATGGGGTGTGTGTGTAAATATCCATAAGAATTAAAAGCAAACCTTTTGGATTAGTGATGTGTCTGGGATACACCTGCACTGCTGTATCTGCTCGGTGGGACAATGGCAGCCTGGCTCAGAGGAGCACGTGCTAAGCCAGTCTGAGTGGGTTGTATATTTTTGAGTGCTGTCCAGAAATGTTAAAAATAACATTAATCATGAGTGTGCATGTTGAGTGTGTTTGAGAGAAGAATGCCTGCAGCTGTGGGGTAACAATAACAGCCGTAACAAATAACACGCAATTAGCTCAAAATAAGTGAGGTTCGGATCAGTTTGTCAAAAAGATAACGCTTATCATAAAGCTTATCTCAGCAGCTTCAGTGTAATGATTCCACTGTATGATCTTTTACAAAACTCTTTCTGGTTTGAGGAAAAAGATATGGTTGATTTTTCTTGGAAAAAGCAGCTCAATTTCTGTATAAAGGCCCTTTTTTTTACATACCCTGTATGTGCGAAGGAAAGTCTATTTTCACTGAAGGCTGTGCTGAGAATGGAACTCTGTTCTTAATATACCTGGTGTGATTTTGTTATGCATTCAAGCTGTTGATTCTTTAGATTATTTTGTCTCTGAAGCCCACAAACTGAAATGATGGCTAGATTTTAAACAAGGCAGTGAGAGACCTTAAGAAGCGCATAGTAATTCTATTTAAATCAAAGAGGCAGATATTTACAATGATAAAATGTCAAAGTCAGACTTTATAGTATTACCCTAAAAGACATTAACTTGTAATTTCCATCAGTTAGGTTTTTGAGTTGATGCCTGTATGTTCAGACTGCAAGTGCCAAATCCATTTGTGGGGGGAGGAGGGCTTCTTCCAACGTGATGTGTAAGCCTTTGCAGAAATAACGATATTAAATCTTTCAGCTTGCGTTCTCAAGTATGTTTGGTCGTGTCTGTCCGATTAATCTTTGCAAAGAACAAACCTTGAGGTGACCGTGGAGCCTTCTCAAAGACTATCAGGTGCTTTGGTGTGCACTATGTGCTGGAGCCTTGTGTGGAGGCAGAGCATGGGTGTCCCACTGCTCCTGTAGATTCCTGTGGTGGTGACTTGTTAGCAGCTCTCTGGGAAGGGGTTGTGAGCTCCTCTATCCCATCTGAAGGTGCTTGTCTGTGCTTGCTGGGCTCTGGGCTTTCATGTGGCTTTACATCATGGTGTCCCCTCCTTGGAGGTGTTAGTGCAGTGTGTGACAGCACTGGCTGCTCATGGGAATGGGGTCTCTCCTCCTCCTTTTACTGTCCATGCTCCTGCCGTGGTGCTGAGTGCCAGGAACTTGAAGCTGATCCCTTTTGACCTTTGAGGAGTCTAGCATGAACACACCTTGCCCTGGTTTTGACTTTGATATTTTAAACTTACCTCCTGCCTGATTTTCATCAGGCTTTATTTCTACTTCCCTGACCAATGTCAGACATAAGCCTGAGATCTCATCTTGAGGGTCTGATACGCACAGAACTCTGGCTGAGTCACTCACGTGTGCCCTGGAGAAGGAAGCACATGGAGCCAGCCTTATCTCAGAGGGCTGCTTATCTTAAAGGACACTGCAGCGGTCTCCAAAGTAATAAATGAAAGCACAAGCCACGCTGAGCCTTCTGTTCAAATCGTTCTCCTGGATGCAGCATGCAGTGCGACGAGCTTGGAACATGTGTTTTCCAACCAGGATTCGTGTTAGTGTTGGTACCAGCAGCTGTGAAAGCTGTTCTGGGAAAGTGAGCCTGAGAAATGGCTGGCAGCCCACAAGACTTTTCTAGTTCACTCCATAAGCCCATCTGGGGAACTGAGAAGAATTTTTGCTGGGCTGGGAGAGCCTGCTGGAGAATGGACTCTCTCACTAGGGTGGAGAGGAGCTCTGAAGTGGACCTGGAGGGACCAGGTGAGCTGGATTCTAGTCAGGAGGAGCAGTGATATCTACCCCAGCCCCTTTATGTACTCTCTAAATTAGTGCAGCACTTCAGAAATTGGGAGATTTGGGGTTTTTAACCCTATTCTGACCCTTGCAAATACTTGCTTTTGAATCCTGGGTGTGTATGTGGGAACACAATACAGCACCCCTGAGGAGCAAAGCACCTGTGGAACAGGAACAGACACCTGGAGCAGATAGAAGCTCCCTGAACAGCAGTAATGCTTGGGGCCAGAGCAATGTCACATGGACACAGGTGACTCCTGCTAAAGGACGTGCTTCTTCCTGTGGTGAAGGAACACCCAGGAAATGTAGTGTCACCTGAAAACATGAGCTGCTTTATGGCACCTGCCTGCTCCATTTTGAAAAGCTTTTGTTTTAGCAAGTATTATTGCCACTAAATGTTCTTTATTGCTTCCTCAGCCATTCATGTTCTGTTTCATTTCTCCAGACCAGCCCCTTATGTGGTGCTTGGAACTGCTTCCCTTATCCCTCCCTGTGTTAAACTTAAAATTGCCTCGGCCAAGTCCTACAAGAAACTGGATTATCTTGCTTGTTCTCTCTAAGCTCTGCCGCATTGGTGCCCTGTTAAATATTAATAAGCCCCTTAGATAAATCTTTAAAAGGTGCTGCTTTTTTTTCCCTTTCCAAGTGCAGTCTATCTTGTATATCACAACAGTGAATCATTGGTTTCAGGAATATATCAGGAAGCCTCTGGAATTCAGAATTGTGTTTTTCAGTGTTATATTTTGCTAAAACTCATAATCTAAGAGTCCAGAAGTTTCCAGCTCGTAATGGAAAAATTGGTGCAGATTTTTTTTTTTTTTTTAAATTGGTGCATCTCTCCTCAGTAGGGATAAGTTCTCCATTTTCCATGGCTGGAGTGCATTCCAAGGCAGTGAGATCACCTTTTCCTTGAGGCAGACCTGGCTGTGCATTTGTCAGGCCCACATATAACAGAGTTGTAGCTTCCTTGCTGTGGATGGTGTTTAGGTAGGAAAGCTCTTGGAGGCCAGAAATGCTGGCAAGATCTGCTCCTGCCACAGGTGCCATTGTGCTGCAGCTCTCAGCCTTAGGCAGACTGGGGAGGTGAGCTGCTCCTCTGCAGGGGGAGGGAGTGATTCTGGAACTGTGCCAAACAGAAACCCTTTTGTTTCCTTTCTAAAGTGATGCAGTACCCAGGGGGAAACCCTTCCAAAGGGTGGGTTTGTGGTGAGCTGGTGGCTTCCCCATATAGAGGGCTTGGCACCAGCTCTCTGGACTTAGATGAGGACTAGGTGCCACAAGGACCTTGGGTGTGGTACAAAGCACACGCTGTGGGTTGCTGTGGGATGGCTCTAGCACATGATGTGGTGCAGAGGGGCATCAGGCCTGTTGTGCTAATTATACAGAGGACAGCTTGGCTCACCAGCAAGGCTGGTGCTGATGCAGCATAGGACAAATCATCTCCTGTTGCTGTGCTTAGTGCTTTGCACAGTGGTGGTTGTGTGACCCAGTCTGCAGCATCAGCCATGCCTCAGGCATGCAGACTTCAGGCACTTGCTGGGAGCTGAGGTGACCATCCCTGAGCTCATGAGATGCTGTAGCACATATGGGGTTTCCCTTTGAGGTGTGGTCAGCAGAGTGATCAGCAGAGTTCTGCATACTGCAGGGCTCACCTGCCAGGACTTGTGGACATATCTTCAGCACTGATCTGCCTGAAACAATTGAGTCTAGCTTGTAGCTAGATTAGTGTGCCAAGACCTAAAGAACACACTTAGCTGGAATTATTCCATGGTCATCAATAGCAGTCCTTGCCAGTTTCCCCAGCTGTGTGGACAGTAGGCTTTTGGCTTGTTTCAGGGCACTAGTGTATTGTCTCTTGGAAGCAAAAAAGTGTTCTTGCTCCTCTTTCCTTATCTGTGATGTGGTGGCTTGGGAAATAAGAAGTACAAATCTGGTCTAAGTCAGTGTTTGTGATGGTGATCAGCCTTGGTTCAGGGTTATAAGGCCTATTCTGAAAAAGCAACAAGCACATCCATCCATAAAACATGCTCACAGCCTTTTTGACATGCAGAATCCATTTTTACAAAGATGCTCATTTCTTTTGCATCTCTGGAGCAAAACTTCAAGGCTTTGCACAGTGTACTGACATTACCTTGATTGCTTTGTGCTAAGATGACAAGTCGTATATCCTGGAGACCAGGTTCACATTAGCAGCACTTTAAAACCAAGTTCCTGGGTGCAACATCTTCCCAGATAAGTAGCTCACAGTCCTCTCTCCTGGAGTCTAGTGAAAGCCCCAGCATTCCTCAGATTCCAGGTTTCTGTACAAACATAATGTGATACTTTGTCTTTAATAAAACTACAGTGTGTACAATCTTAGCATTGGGGTTTGTCCTTTGTGCTGTGTATAAACTATCCTCCTTGGGCCAAGAAGGGTTGGCAGCCACTGGGGCTCTGACTGTAGTAGTTCCTGTAGTTTATGGATGGAGCTGCTGGTGTCCACCTTTGGAGTTGTCTCTGGCAGGTCCTTTCTGTGACTTGTTCTCCAGATGGAGGAAGGAGAATGGATTGTAGTGCTCTATCTTTCAGAATACAGCTCTGTTTCATTTCCTGTGGTTTCAGTGTTGTTCTATGTCATGAATGAGTGTGTAAGAGTGTACTCCTTTACACAGAGGGACAGCAGGAAGTGACAGGCCTTTTCCCAGCAGCAGGTGTGGCTTGTAAATGCTCAGCCTTTGAAAGGGATTGGGAATAAGGCTTATTGCAGATTGTCCTGTTTATTCTAGTATAGCTCTTCAGCTTTAGTAGCTCTGAAGACCAATTTATCTGTGCAGTAAAGAGAACTGACAAATTTATGGATGCTCAGAATCCACCAGCTGCTATTGAGAGAGCTCATGATTTTGGCTTCTGTGGTAGCACAGATAGATTGCCACCGTCCCTGCCGTGCTGCGGGGGTGCCCTCCAGCTTTTCAGACTGCTTGGACAGATTTATTTCCTCTGCCTGCCACGGAAGGCACTACTCTGGTGCCCATCCTCACTGCAGAGGCAGTGCCTGCTGAGTAAACACAGGTACAGCCATTCCTGATCATGTCCAGGAGCTCCTGTTTTCTTGGCAGCATGAAGTGTATGATGCCTCCTAATAGTAGCCCAATGTAATAGCACAGAGATCCAGAGAAAGCCCTGTGTTCTCCAGTATTATTCACTCTGGTATGAGTGAATAATAACAGACCTACATCTGCATCTTTTCTTGGAGGAAAAGGCAAATCTTGTGCGTGGGGTCATGGGCACATTGCCAAAATCTCCCACTCATGAGGTAGATCTTCCTTTCAATCATAGAATGGCAGATTCTCTGAGAACAGGGTGCACAGTCCCTGTTTCCATTACCTGAGCTCCCCAAAGATCAGTATGTGAGACCACAGATTCCTTCAGGGATGTTGAAGTCCTTCATAGTCTCTCCATACTTTATGCTGTGGCTGTCCTCGGAGCAATAGAACTTTCTTCTCTAGCATGGGTGAAACTCTGTAGAGCGTTTCCTCAGCTGCACCCTGCTCTGCCAAGCTGTCTCTGGAGGGAGCAAGCAGCAAGAATCTCCTGCTTCAGCTGCTGGCCGTGGCTCTGCTTTAATGTGCCATTTCTCTGAATCCCAGAAGTCTCCAGAACTGCAAATGCTTTTCTTCTGTGGTAGATCTGTCTTATCCTAGGGGAAAAAACACAAATCAAGTGTTGTTGTGATGGTGGGGAAGCTCTCTGCCTAGGAGACTGCATTGCATCCATTACTCTGAGGCTGCTTGGCCCACGTAGCAGATGCAGGGACCTCCACCACGCTGGCAGGTGGCCCAGCTGCCCAGGTTAGTGTAGTGCCCTTTGGTGAGCTGTTACATGGAGTTACTTTAATGGGAGACCATCTTCTTGTCCTGGAGGAGAAGGAACATCTTTGTGTTGCACCAGAGCAGCTGGGGGTTTGTCACAGTTGTTTCTGCAAAGGCAGGTGATGGCTCCCCATGGACATGAGGTGACCAAATGCCCTAGGCTTGCTGGGGCCATGCAGGAGCGTGACTGACTGCACACTCATTCCTAGGATCAAGAAGCTGATTGCCTCTTGGATTGGCTGCCTTTGTCATGTTGCCATCCTGCCTTCTTTCCAAAACTATCTTTGCTCTGGCACAGACAGGGCTGCTGTCACTACAGGATCTTTTCACTTGGTCTTCTAAAACTCCAGAGATATTTTTTTTTTTTGTCTTCACACTGCTTACAGCCCCTATGAGAACAACATTATGGTTTTCCTTTATTTAGATCTTTGATATAACAAACTATGGTGAAGTAACACATTACTATGTGTCAGTTGTTCAGTAGAAACTGTGTCTGTATAGAGACAAGACTTATTTTAAATCTCAAGTCTTTGATCTCTATATCTGAAGCCAAAGAACAGTAATTTTAAGGCAGGCTTTCAGGATTTTTAGCCAAACTATTGCATGCTAGCAGGGACCCTCCATTTGCTGTCAAAATTCACTTTGCTAAGACACGTCTGTTTCAGAGGCAAAATGTTCCTTATTCCAGTGCTCGCAGAGCAGCTTCCTGGAGCTCTAAATGTGTCCCTACTCCTGAGTATTAAGCGTTCGTGCCATTTTCAGTGCAGGAGACAGCCGAGCATGCCTCGGGAGCATCCGTAAAGGATTGTATACATAGAAGCACTTAAGGGAAAGCAGAAGTCCTCTGCAATCTATGTGCACACTCTCCTTGCATTCTGATTTCATCTGTCGTACACAGCCTGTGGTACTGTAGACTTGCACAGCTGAAAGGAAGTAGCTAAATAAGGTACAAGAGTCCTTTTACACAGTTGACCTGAAACATGGGGGGAGATGAGGGCATGCATTTTTTGTGGCTGTGCTAGGGCCAAAATATGGGGAAGTTCAGGTGTTCCTGTTGGAAAAATCATTTGGACAGTGTAGCTGTGCTGCAGCATGCTCAGAGGTTGTGTGGGGGAAATACCACACAAGGATTTCTTTCCTTTTTGACAGAGTTTATGTTGATCATATATACTTCTGCAAATCATTACTCCATTCTAATTTCTTGTACATCCTGAAACTGTAGTATTGTACTGATCAATAGGTGAAGAAGCCAGGATTTATATCTTCATGTGAAACCTTGCATGTGAAGTTAGGTCTCTTTGAGTCAAAAACCGCACACTGTTCTTCAGCAGTGGTTTTGCTTTGCTCGTTTGATTGGTTTGGTTTTACTTCTATGGCCTGAAGAATACCAGAGGGTGTCCAAGAGCTCTCACTCACAGGGGGAGCACTGCTTACTTTGGAATGCCTATGGAACCAGTTCCTGCCATTAGATGCTTGGCCCTGTTCCTCCATCAAAATCCCATGCCCTGCTTCTGGTAACAGCACCTAAACTGTTGGCATTCTGACAGGCAAACTCTGTGAAGACTTCAGAAACAAAAATATCCAAGCTCAGCAGCTGCTACACAGGGCTGAACCAGCCCTATGGAGGAGGCAGGGAAGAGGCACAACAGTTGGTGGCGGGAGCCTTTGTGGTTGCTCCTCCTTAAGAACCAGCTTTGAGCCACTTGGTTTTGTTTCAACTGTTGTCCTCTGGGTAATGTGATTGTTGCAGATGGTGGAAAATTCAGCAGCCATTGCATTTTGAAGGTGTGGTGCCTTTGTTCCACAGGCTTCCATTTCAGTTGCCTCCCTGGCACGGCCTAAAATGGGAGGATGCTCTGGAGGAGCTGGGGGCAGGGGGGCAGAGCAGGGGTGGCGTGCCGCCCAAGGCTGATGGTACTCCGTAGTTCTCACATCCTGAGTGTGCTTGTCAGATCCATGCAAAGCTCTGGATCTGGGGGAGGGGAAAAGTGTCAAGCCCCCACACATCTTCAGCAGTGGTTTTCAGCAAGTGGCTCCAGGCTGCTCTCTTCTTGCATCACTACTTTGGTGCTGTCTGTGCAAGGACAGCTTGTAGTGAATTCCAGAACGCTGCGTCCCTCTGCGAGCCGACCACAAGAGCTGAACATCTGGCCTGGAGCTGAGTTTTGGCAGGATATGGGGCCCATGGTTATTGTTTTTGTACGTGTTATTGCTGCTCTGTTTGTGAGTTCGGTGGGGGAGATCAGAGGAGGGGAAAGTGCAGAAGGAGAAATGTGCTGGGCTTCCCCTTAACTGTCTCCATGTAATGCTTGGAATGATCCTCTGGCGTACATTCCTCCAAGCGTCTGAGCTTTTGTATCTCTGTATAACATTCAGCCTTGCACTCTCAGTTGTGTCATGCTGGATTAAATCCATGTCTAAACTACTCATTCCTTTCATGAGGACTGGGATGTAAACGTCCTCTTATTGCAGAACAAATAGAATGAGAACTTCTGCAATCTTGCTTTGTGTTTCTCATGAGGTCTCCTACACATGGAAGTGAGACAGTGCTCTGATCTTGCCTTACTGATTACAGCAAGCTTTCAAAAATCCTATCTGAAGGGGAATCAGGAGCCTTATGGGTTGACAAATATCATTCATGTAGCCCTTCTCTAAACAGAAGGGAAAGAAGTGTCTCGAGAGTTCTGGATTTGAGTAAGGCTTTAAAAGGTACCACGTGAGGCTGCACACTGTGCATGGAGTAGCAGAGGTGTCTGCCCGGAATGCAGAGCAGGCTCCCAGCAAGGGGCAGCACTGCTTCTGGAGAGCAGCTGCCTTCTGCAGGGAGGAGAACTCCTTCATTTTCAAAATGTGATCCGGTGTGGCTGTACTGCAGAGCAGAATGGATGCTGTGGGAACAGCTGAATCAATTTGGTTCTGTCATTTGTGCCAGCTGAAACCACACCTCTAGTTCCAGGTGCCCACTTGATGTACAAATGTCAAGTGCCTTTAGCTGCCTTCCACCACAGATGTTGTGCTGCTGGACTGCATCTTCCACTCAGCTGAACAGATTGATAAATTTCCATTTAGCATAATTATATTGACTAAAATAATATGGGAAAGGGGATTAAATTCCTCTATGAGGTGGAAGAGGTGCTAGATTCAAATTGGAGCCTTGTTGTTAGAGGCAAAGGTGCAAAGTCAGGATTGTGTTGTTAGAACAGCATGCAAAGAGCTTCCAGAATAAAGAAAAAAGATAAAAAAATCAGTAGGGCGTGATGATGAAGTAATTTTCTGTGGTCTGATCTTTGATGTGGTAAAGTACAAAGATGGTAAAGTGAGAGAGAAGGAAAAACTAGAGAGTGCAGCAAATGTTCTTAGGCAGAGGCTTGAGGGAGATGGGAGCTGTTTCCCAGGAGGCTGGAATGCCTTGCCTGAGAGAAGCATGCATGGAGTTACCTTTTCATGGACAGTGAGGGGCTGAAGCAGTAGGAACCAGATACACACCTGGGCTGCAAATACTGGAGTTGAGATGTGCATCTTTAGGAGGAGGGAAGACAAACTCTTCACCAGCAGCTAGGTGCCTAAAGTGGCACAAATCACTTGCAGACCAGCCTTCCTCTCTCTTCAAACCAGCCAAATGAGCAGCAGGAGGAGGGAGCCAAGCCCTCTCACTGCTTCTGGCCTGTGTAGGATCATCTCTGCTCATGATCATCTGGAAAGTGCTGTTTTGGAGTGTGGTGGCCTTGACACGTGAAGGGTGAGGTTGTTCCTCAGCACTTGAGATCTTGGAGATAGTTTCAACATCAGGGATGGATCTTAAGTTGGTCTTAGATTCTGTAGTGTTCACCCTGCACTCTACTTTAGGACACAATATTTCAGTGCAGGTAACTGGAGTACACAGTTAAATCAGTGGATCCCTTCTGCAGTGACAGAGATGACAGCTTTCCAAGGAGTGAGAAGAGTAAAGGCTCTGTAGTTTCTTGAATCTAAACTTAAAGCTCCCACACCCTCTTATGTGTGCAGTGATATCTACACCAAAATGAGAAAGTTGGAGTTCTCATTCCTGCTCGGCTGCACTTTTTCATAATGCAAGGGATTGGACTTCAAAAAGTAAGCAGGTGTTGAAAGAAAAATAGCAAAGGCAAAGGAATTGTGTTAGTTCTTCTTTCTGAAATATTGCCCAATTAAAATGCTGGCTATTCGTGTAAAATACATCTGCAGCAAGGTACTTGGAAATGATTTATCAACACTTACTTTGGAGAGTGCTGCCTCCAAGGTAGCACAACATGTGAAACTGGCAATGGAAAGTCACTAGGACTTAGAAAAAACAAACAGCAAAGCAATTATTTCTTGCCCTAAGAAAGGGTGTGATTGTCACTGGGCTGTGTAAGGGAAAGTGGGAACACTACTATTAATGTTCATGGTAAACTGCACAGTTAATCATCATCCAGCTAGTCCTTGGTTTCTTACTTTTTCATTCTGAGGTAGAGGGGTGGTGGTTAGAGGGCTTGTCATTGGAGGGAAAGGGAAATTGATTATTTAATGTGGCTTTCTGTATGACAAGGCACTAACATGACTCCCGTCTGTATTTAAATGCTGTCCCCAGGTTACGACTATGGCTATGTCTGCGTGGAGTTTTCACTCTTGGAAGAGGCCATCGGATGCATGGAAGCCAACCAGGTTGCTTTACAATTCGGTCAATGCTGCTAGAAGATTTTAAATTATTTTTTTTTTTGGTGGGGTGGTGGAAAGCCAATGAGGTTTTTGTGAAGGAAGATCTGTTCTTGTATAATACACAACATCGCGGTTTAAATGTTGCTGTTACCAGAATCTTGTATCAGGCTTAGAAATGCCAGTGGGAAAGAACTGCTGGACGCCAAGTGGTCTGCCCTCCTCCCTGGTGTGTGTCAGCACGCTGGCTGCAGTCAGAGGCTGCTGCCTGACAGACTCCTACTGCAGGTTTTGACCCTGCTGTTTTTGTGCTCACTGGAAGGCAGTCGGGAAGAGCTGTGCTGGCAGTAATCGCTTCCCCCGGCTGTTCGTGCACACACACATGCACATGTGACTGTAGGTGCATACCCTCGTGTGCAGCTCTGAGTCAGCTGTGACTTGAGTGCTCCACTTTGCCATATGCCTTATGTGTGGGAGAGATGCTTAATTGTGCATCTCCCCCATATCTATCCTGTCCTTTGGCAACCTGGAGCTGCAGACACAAGGACTACCCTTAGGTGCAGTTGAGCCTGGTAAACCTGAACATTTCCAGCCCTTGAAAGGACAAAATGACTGAAATCCCCAGTAACTATTCAAGAGGGGCCTTTACTCTGACCTGGTATTTGAAGCTAGAGCTGTTTCCCCCCATACAAGAGCAAGATGCATAAAATTTGTTAGATAAAACATAGATTCCCATCTCATACTGCCCTCCTTGTGCCTTGGAACTGCAAATGATGGATCCCTCAACAGAGCCAACTTCTGATCCCCCTTCCTTCACCATATCCCTTAAGTCTCTTCTTTGCTGCTTTCTTCCTCCTAATTTGCCTGAGTAAGGATTCATATCAATTATCTTAATTCTTTTTACCTGAATCCTGGGTCTTGCTGTCATGGGAGGAGAGTTATGAGTCAGATTCGGAGCTGTGCATCTGCAAAAATGTACTTACAATTAATGAGTCTTCACAGCTGGGGTTTCAAAGGTCCCACTAAGCGCTCGCATTTGCCTCTATTTTCAGTTACAGAGGTATTGCAACTTACAAAAATGTTTTACAGAAATAATTCTGTTGCTGGGAAAGAGCCTGGCACATTCCCACCGAGGTGGTGGTGAGAAGCAGAGAGAGAGAAGGCTCCCAGAATTAATTATTACTTTTACCATCAGTGACAACTTTTATTTTTCCTTCCATGTTTCTACAATTCCCAATTTATTTTGTTGTCACTGCGGAATCTATAATTATAGATAGCACTGCTTTTAACTGAATGCCTCTCCATATTCTCCCCACCATTCTGCTCACATGAAATAACGTCTTCCTTTGCAAGAGCAATTCCCAAGTATCTGGGAATTTGGGAATCCCTCTTTTTCTGATTGTTGATACCTGCTCTGCCCTTTCTCCCATTTGGAGTATATAGAATTGGGCAGGTGTTTTAACTTGGTCAGGTTTGGTCCATTGCTACAGCAGAGAGCCTGTAGGCACCAATCCTTAAATGGAACTGAGTGCCTGCAGGTGCCCAGTAAATCACTGCACACGCATGCATGGGAAGAAGCTCTGGCTGGTGTTCCACTGCTGCTTACACTGACCTCCCCAGCATCAGTTA
Source organism: Onychostruthus taczanowskii (assembly GCF_017590055.1). Classification (NCBI taxonomy): domain Eukaryota; kingdom Metazoa; phylum Chordata; class Aves; order Passeriformes; family Passeridae; genus Onychostruthus; species Onychostruthus taczanowskii. Next base: position 16,775,778 of record NW_024506993.1, on the reverse strand, counting down.
CAGCAGCCATTCAGGCTGGGGAATGCTTTCCTGGGCTTCCCTTCCCTGCTAGTGACAGGAGTTGAGATCCCAGCTTTAGACACCTGGGATGTGCTAAAACCAGACAAGGTATGAAAGTCTTCCAGTTTTCTTCTGCTATACCTGGCTCTGTGTATGTGCAGATGAATGCTGAAAGATGGAGTGCTTGGAGGGGATCATCTCCCAAGCTTCCCTATGCCAATCTTTGTCACGTTTTAGTAGACCTACAGTTGTTAGCAGTTAGAGAAGTTGGAAATGTGGGGTTTGGGATGACCAAGCTACATGCATTTGGTCAGGAGAGCTGTAACTTCTGGATTGCCCTACATAGGTTAACTTGACTAATCTGCTTTTGATTGAACATGAAAAAGAGCCCTTGTAATTACCTAAATTAAAAACAAACAAACAAAAAACCTAGCAATATTTGTACCTGACATACTGCAAAGGAAATAGGTGACTTTGAAATTCTTGGTAAGAGACAAATAGAGATCTTCAGAAAGGGAGTTATGAATTGTCCCTAGAGAATAGATATTCCACTTCAATGACTTCCAGGGTAGAGTTGCAAGATCATCTCCTTAGAGCGAGAGTCTGCATTTTTGCAAGCTGCAAAACCAAAAACCTGTGTTAGCTAAGACACAGATTCTTTGATAGTTCAGTTATTTTCAGAAGGTTATCAACTGTCCCTGTCAAATTCAGTCACTTGTGAGAGCATAAATAGCAAGTGACATGCTGGTCCCTCACTAGTCAACCTGCCTCTTTCTCAGGCATCTAGAGGCTGGGAATAAATAGCTTAGGCAAAACCAACATTTTTTAAGCTGTTTAATGCCTGTTGAACTGCCCCTGCCTGAAGAACAATTTGCTACATCCCTGTATTGTATCATTCTGATACTGTGAAATCCTTTTGTTTTACTCAACACACACCAGCACCCACTTATGATCATTGCCAGACTTGCAAACTACAGATTTACCAGGTTCAACTCCCTCCATTCAGTAAATCTCAGCATGTATACGTGACTGCTGAGATTTGAGGGGGCTTTTCTGCTACATACATTGTGATAAGGAAACACCCATATTCTGTTGCCCTAATTTTGCAGGAGAGTTTCATTCCATGTGTATTAAGTGCCACAGCTCAAGAAATGACAACAGGCCCCTTCTTAACTGCTTTGACTCGTTGATTGTTGCATTGGCAACTTACTCCAGTGCCAGGGTCCCACCTAATATGCATGGAAGGTTCTGGGTTGCAGTTATTCCCAGCGTGCAGGTGCTGGGCACAGGGCTGGATGAGTGAGGTGCCAGGTGCTGCCTCTCCCACTGGCTTTGTGAGGGCTCTGCCCTGGCAGGGCAGATGAGCTGTTGATTTGTTGTGCAGAGCCTAGATCCAGCCCTTACAGCAGCCTCATGGTTGGTGATGCTCCTGGTGGCCTTTTGTTTCACGGTGGCTGTCACTTGAGTTGTCTGCGATGAGCTGCTTTTCTGGTGGGGAGAAAGTTACTGTGAATGGAGAATGGGGGTTTCTGTCTGCTAAGTCATATGATTTCTCCTAAATAATTTTCCCTCCCTTATTCTCATTTCTGAAAGGGTGTGATGTGACATTTGGCGTTTCTTTGGCGTAGCCCCTGGTATAGTAGTGTTCCTGTCTGAGGGCACCGGATTGGCTTCTTGGAAGCAGCTTTGGGAATACATCCCATGACTGCACTTGTCCATAGGCATGGGATCTTATGGCATTCCTCCTTCATGTGTGGAAAAGAACAGGCATAATGAGCATGTTAGTTGGTGTGAGAAAATCAGGTGGGAAATGAAGTACCTTTTGTGTAATGTGGTGTGTCATAATGGCAGGAGGAGCAGAAATGGAAGGAGCCTGTCTCTGCTGCTTGTATATTTTAATTCTCTGAGTGTTTTCACTGAAATGGAATTGGTTGTTATACATATGGAAGCAAGAGGGGTTTCTTTTGAGCTCAGGAGCAAATGGTTTGTCTCAACTTACTCTGTGGTATTGCCTCCAAATCCACTTAGGCCTCAAACTTAGCAACACTGGCTGCATTAATATTTCCTAGCTTGTTGCTAGTAACTAACAACTTTGTAATCCTTTCCTCCTGTTTCTTAAGAAAGAGGGCAACAGGAGAGCTGTAGCATGAACTTTTGAAAATGCATACACTGTACATTATTGTGCAGGTCTCCAGGCATGTGCTGGAGTGGTTAAGACTTGTTCTTGAGCCTTCCTGCACTGAGGCTGGCACTTGTCAGAGCAGTGTCCCTGCGGTGCTGCCCTGGTTCAGCTTGCTGAGCACACCAATATCTCCACTCCCTGCTTGTTTTTTTTTACTGGAGAGAGTAAGAGGGATTCTTACTGGGTTTGGTGGGTGCCCACTTGAGCATGTCCCACTCCTATGCAACTAGAAATATCAACTGTGTGTTTCTCCTGCTCTGAGCCTATTTCCCTGTATCCATTCACTGCAGGCCCTTTCTGTATTCTGTGTGAACAGAGCTTCTGGTGCAGATCAGATTTCACAGGCTTTTCACTGTAGCTGTTGTGTTAAAATCCACAAGATGCTGTGATAAGCAGGCAAAGCTTAGGACTTTCTGTCCTGAAAACATTTGCAATAACAAGCCACAACTCTGTATGGCTTCCCAATTAAATAAGGAAGGAGCATGTGCTTATCCTGAGAATGGAACTTCTCCTGTGACCTGTAACCTTGGGGTATTTATTGAAGCCTGTGGTACAGGGAGTATGTTGCAATTTGTAAAAGAAAATGTGTGTCCAAGCATCAAAACTAATTTTTCCTTTTGGTAGAATGTGCCTAATTGTGGAGTGTGGAATGTTTTTTCTAGAGTCTGCCAGGTTCCCCCTGTAATTGAAGATGACACCTGCCTCAAATGCATTTTCACGGGCTGTCTGGTATCCATCATTTATTCACTTGACAATGTTACTCCGTCTCTTTAGCTTTAACCTGTTGTTGAGGGTGGTGATGGCATGTCCACAAATACACTGAAATCCATTTGTGTGTTAGGCTGAGGGTGCTGGAAATGGCTTTGCTTTTGATCTGTTCTCCTTGAATCCACAGGTAGCATTGTATTCTGCTTTTCTTGTTACATATTAGGTGTGTGGATTTTGCTCAGGTTGTGTCATTAGCACACCTCCTTTTCCCCTGCTCTCCTTGATCCCCATGAAGCCTGTCCTGCTTTTGATTGTGGATTTCTAGAATCTGCTTTTGGAGTATTCCACTTTGAGTGAGGGAACAGCTTGTATACCTAGGCAGTTTCTTCTGTAAACATCCTGATGGTTTGGGAAACATGCACATTGTGGAGGAATTTTTATGAGCCACCTGACCTATGGAAAGTTCTCTCCACAGGCTAGTGGATGAGTGGATTTCCAGGCAGCAGAGCTGATTTGGTTTTTTTGTATCTGATTCAGTGTGTGACCTTGTCAGGAGTTCACCCTTACATCACAGCGGCATGACATGTTGAGTCAATAATTTTTTTATTCCCTCTTGTGTCTCACTAATCACCGCATTGTACCGGCGTTTAACTGGAGTCGTCAGCTTTTGAGATCAGTATGGAAGCCTGCAGTGGGGAGCTCCTGGAGCTGGGCAGACACTTGACTGTGAATAAGCAGTTGGATCTGCCTGCAGTGACCTGTGACAGGGCTGGGTGCGCGGGTGTACGTGTGTGTATCCTGCAGTGAAGCTGTGATAAATGCACTGCCTGTTTGGAAGGACTGGCTTCATCTCTGCGTGCTGCAGAGACCTTCCATGGGCAGAGAAGGGAGGCTTTTGTTGTAAAATGTAACTGCCAAAAAGTACTGAAAATATTTCTCTGGACCTTTTTCTCTTCTGTCTTCTCAACATCTTCTGTCATCTCAGCTCTCCAAGCCGTGTGAATCCTCTTAGTCCCTCTTCCTTTGGCACAGAAGGTTGTAAGAGATCTTCTGCCAGAGACTTCACACACTCTTCCTTTCAGCCAATAGTAACTTCCCATCAATGTGTTTTCTCCAGCCCTACCCAGAAAAAAAAACTACAACCTCCTTCTTGGCAGCTCTGTCCTGCCTTGCCTCAAGAAGCAAACCATGCCACCCAATGTGTTTTAAAATAAGTTCACTTTTCACTAGAAGTGTTGTGAAGCTACATCTTCTTGCTCTACTTGTGTGATTCCCAGCTTGCCATGTTCCTCCACCTCCCTGCTCGTATTCCAAAATCCTGTCCTCCTTTTTCCTTCAGCCTCACCTTACCCATGTGGGGGGAACCGTGTGTGTTTGCTGCTGCTGAACTGCTGCTCTGCAATGGGATTGTCCCAGGGCACAGCTTCTGGGTGAGCTGGCTGGAGCATGCAGCACATTGCTTAAGTGGGACTTCCTCAGTATCTCTGATTGCTGCTGGGGATGTGTGGCCCAGCAGGGTTATCTCAGGACTCCAATATTGCTGTATATTACAGAATTATCTGTTCTGTGTGCTGAGGTTGACTTGGGCTGCTGTATAAATAGGTTGTTTCGCATAAAGCATTACTCTCTACCCTTCTCTAAAATGAAACTGCTCTCCCTCCTGGCCCCTGCATTTCTGTTCGGGTGATGGGTTTGTTGGTAGTTTTTTCCCATTGACATGAACAAATCTGTGTGATGATGTAACTCTGAAATAACCATTTTTTCCCTATAGATTATAAACGCCTTGTTAATCAAGTTGTTCTCTGTTGGATTAGATGTTCTGTTTACAATGCCAGGAGCTGGAGGGAATAATTGTGATTTCCTGAAATTTGTTTAAATAATTTGATTTATGAGTGATTGACAAGACAGATGTCCAGTCCTCTCTGGTTGATTGGCTGTGTGATCTGATATATCAGTACTTGTGCTGCATTACTCACAGGTGCTGGGCAGGAAAAGGTTGGATATTCCCTGCACTGGTGGCTCAAAGGAGAAACCACCATGGGACAGCCGGACCTTTGGTCATGCCCAGCACTGATGTTGTAAAAATGGGGATACTTGAAAGCTTCTGCTTGTGCATGCAAAGTGCAGTGTGTACCATGGGTAAGTCTGCCTCTGCCCCTTCCACAGGGCTAAAGTTATGTTGTAGAGGACTCATTGGCAGAGCATTCCCTAAGAAATAGCTTTGGTTTGGTCATTTTCAGTACGCAAAGCATTTTCCTGAGTGATGAGGCATCCTGAACACTCATCCTTTGAATTTGTTTCTAGGTGAGATCTTGCCTTGAGCTAGGAAAGATTTGAAGTAATCTTTGGATGCATGGGCAGGATACAGATGGCACCCTGTCTCTGTAGCTGTCAGGTCCTCTCCTCCTAATGTGTTAATGGAACAATTGTGCGCCAGTGGGGAAATCTTAGTCATAGGTTATGCTATGTATGCTACGTATAGGTGCAGTTTCACCTTAAAACAGAGCCCATGGTTTACTGCTGGCTGCTCTTTCTCACAGACTGTATGTTTTTTCATTGAGTTTGCATTCATCATTAGTTGATTTTCTGTGAAGATCTGTAGAAAATTTAAATATAGCCCTGTGTAACCATTTGGAAGGTGTGTGCCTCGTAGCCTCAGAGTGCTTCAAAGGAACATGGTAAATCAGGTGTAGGACAGACTGTGTGGTGCTGCAGTTGATAGATTGTGTGTATGGTCAGAAGGGGATTTTGGATTAGGATGTAAAATCCCTTGATCAAGCTCCTATATGAAAGTAGTAGGACTCATGCCATTAATTTGCTTTGATGCTTTTGAAGTCATCCTCTAAGTAAGCTAGTGACTAACCAAACTGCAGCTGCACTCTCAGAAATTCCCTCTGTACTCTTAGAAGTGGACGGTGCTGGTGATACCACTGAAGTGTCTTAAGGGAGATGAGCAGGCAGTGAGAGGGAAACGTCTGGACGGGTTCAGTCATGAATCAAGACATCTCGGTGAATGCACCACAACTTTCATTTGCACAGTGAGACCATTTTCTGTCACGGTTTTGCCATAATGGTTTGCACAGGACCCGTCACTGAGAACGAGGTGACATAAATTGTTGGGCTGAGTCCAATGAGTCCTCAGCCTCATTCCAGCAATGTCGAGGGGAACACTAGATGTGTTTTACAAGCATATGAGCCAGATTATAATGCTAGGACTCCATCTGGACTGTTTTGATAAGTGGGAGCACACCAAAATGTTGCAGTTTTCATTTGATGAGTCGTTGTTGTGAGCTTCAGCCTCAGAACTGTTCGTTCATGCTTTTGTGCTATCTTAGCAGCGATTGCTTTTCCATTATTTGATGCACTGCTGGTGTTGGATTGCTGGAACAGGAAGGTAAAATGTTGACTCCAGAGGTGGGAAAAAATGTTGAACTGCACGCTTCCTGGGGTTAAGGAAGAAGGCAGAACCACTGTTTCCTTCTCTTCAAAGAAATGGTCTGCCTACCCCTCTGTGGAAATCATGTATGCTTTTTGTGTATCTAGGGTTTTGATAGTGAGAGAGAGCTGGAATTCCCTTCAGATATGGATTTTAGTCTGTTTTCTTCCCAGCTGAGATTGTATTGGACCTTTCCAATTTAAATAACGGAAGTTTGGCTGTCTGGAATTGGGGTTCATTCCAAAGGAGTACGTTGCATTTTGCTGTTTCTGCTTGGATTGTGAGAATCATGCAAATAGAATATTAAATTCAGATTCAAGTTTGAAGATGCAAGATCAAAGCTCTGGCAGTCAGCAACTTTTATTTGTGAATTTCTGTTTCCATTTGACTGTAACTGGGTTGTTAATGTTCTTGTCTAGAAATGAAATTATTACAGTGGAAAATGGGGGCGGCACGCCTAAATGGGCTATTGTGTCATTATCCATCAATCACAGGCAACAAGGAAACAGGTATTTAACACAGGAGGGCACAGAGTTATTATCCACCCCATTCCCCTGCAAGCCACAGGGCACCTTCTAGACTCTTATTAAAGCTTTAATACCTACAGAGAGCGTAAGAAACACTGTGTGCTACAAGATCAGAGATCAGGAGTTTTGCTGTCATTCTGCATCTCTGCAGGACCAGGAAATGCAAGAGGGGGAAGAGCCATGAGAGTGCTGGCAGGCAAAATCCCTCTGCACTGCTGAGGAAAGGCACCAACTTCCCCAGTCCTCTCACATACGGGGGAGAATTTCTTCTTCCATCATATCAGGGAATCTGTGAATGGGACAGCCACTGACAGGTCCTCAGTAGCACTGTGTGACCAGCTTACTGAATCCTGGCTACAATTACTCCCAGAAGAGGGTTGTGTGGGAAAATCTTGGAGCTGTTTTGTACAAGGAGACGTAGGATGGAGGTGGAAAGTTCTTCCTGGCTTCTGCAGAACAAAAGCTGTCAGATGTAAAGGAGCATTCTGCCTGAAGGTTTATTTTGTGGTGCTGTTGCACTGTGTGTATGTGTTGACAGCTACCAGATGTTGCATCCAACAACATGCCTCCTGCATCTCCATCGTTCAGGCCATCTATAAGTTCAGTTAGTTATGCCTTCCACAGGAGGAACAAACAGCTTCTGAAGGACAGGGGTCTAAAATCAAGTCTATCATGTAAGGAATTACATTTTTAATGAGGGTCAAAGTTATAAAGCTGTAAACATAAGATTTAAGTATTTAAAACTCTGAAACGGTCTTTAGAACAAGAGAGTGAAGTAATTTTCTCCCATTTTCATAGACAACAAGGGAAATCTTTATTTTTTGTGATGTACAGTCCATGTCTAACAAGGAAATTAGCAGTATTCAGATGGGCTTCATGAACCAGATTTGAGCCAGGATGGCATTTAAAGCCCAAGCAAACATTTGATGTACTTTTCCATCAAGGATCTCAGGAGCAGAGTTAACAGAGAAAGTAATTTTAAGTCTTAGGAATCCCAAGATGTATTTTCATACACTTAATACCAGGTTGAGAAGTCTCACTAAGAATCTTTCTCACGGTGCAAAGCTGTACATTAATGATATGATGACTAAGGTATTTTACTGTTTATAGCCCTAAGGTGTTGAAAGCCTGAGTGATTCTTCTCAACCTGTGATATCACAGGACAGGAGTGCTGAGGTGGTTTGGGTTTTTTCCCTGACAAGCTGTTGTTCTGGGCCTGGTTCATGTGGAAGTGGTGTGTCGTGTCCACTGGCACTGCTGCCTTCTCTGTCCATTAACTCTGCTCATCTCTTTTTCTTCCTTCCAGTGTGTACTGGGCACATCACTAAATGTAAGAAGTGAATTCCAGAAAGTTTCAGACACCTCCTGATAACAGGCAAATGATTGATCCATCTGGCTCTAAGAGGAGCAGCTGAAAGCATCACCTCTCTGGTGCTCCAGTGCTTGCTGCAGAGGGGTGAGCAGCACACAGGGAGCTGCAGGCAGTACCCTGTGCTTGGCTGCCCTCAGTCTGCACAGGCCAGTCTCTGTCCTGAGCCACCAGGTATTAAATTCCCAGGAATTAAACCCCACAGGGGGTTCAAGTCATAATATCTGAGCCACACACTACTGTGCAGCTTATCTGACAGTTTAAAGAGATGTCTGTGCATGCTGTTTCCCCTTCCCAATCCCTTAGGAATTCAGCCATGCTGAGGCACTTGTGCCACAACAGGGAACTGTGTTCTTTTCCTTCCTTGGTGTCAAGGTTATCAGAGGAATTGCTGTCCTGCACACTCACCTCTCTGGCTCTACTCTCCCGAAGAGCTGAGGTCAGCCACCAGAGCCTCAGAGCCTGGACAGTCACTTCTTCTGCACTCTGACAAGGCACTTAATTCCTTTCTTCAGCAGTTCTGGGGACTAACCAGGAAGGAACGATCTGAATTTACCTCTGGACTTTGTGCAGTGCAGTTGCCTGAATGAACCTCTTAAACTTCAGTGCCCTGAAAAAGGAAGAGGTGCTGGGTCCCACAGGGAACTCACTAGCGTTACGCTGCACCCAAGCCAGGCTGGCAGGGGAAAATCATTTCCCTCCAAAGGGCTTGGATAACTGTTTTCATGCTGTGTCAGGCTTCTTGGCAAATACCGAGCCAAGAGGTTAAAGCAGCTGTTTTCCAAATCAACTCCTAAGAAGAGCTCTCAGGAGGCAGCATCTGCTCAGACACAGAAATCTGTACAGGTGCCAGCCTGAAGGTGGGCCAGCTGCTTGGAGGTTCTGTCCAGGTGTGAGCATTAAGGATCTGGATATAGCTTTTGGACAGGCCACCTCAAGGTCACAGTGATGTGCTAGGAATCATCATTGGGATGACACAGGTAAGTGTTGCACTGCTGGTGGCAAATGGCAGGGCTCTTATCCTGTGGGAGGCAGTATCAGACACCTACTTTTGTCATTAACTGGGAGTCTAGGAATATTGAGAAATTATGTCTCTAAGGATAAAACACTCTTTTCTTCAGAGGTACTTCCTCTTCCCAGGGTTTTTGGGTCTTTTCCTTTCTGCAGAGAGACTGTCCTGCAGGGAGCTTGCCTGAGCACTGGCTGCAGAGAAGGCACTGCCAGGGAAGGCTCCAAGTGCCTGAGAATGGAGTTTGGAGGTGTGTCTGGAGGAGCCTCTGGAGCACACCCTTCCCCATCACAGTTGGTGTGTTCTCAGCAAACGTTTGCTGCTGCACAGAACACCCTCAGTTCTGTTCACTGTGCAGGTGTTGGAATTGGTGTGTAATCCCATAGGTGCATGCTCCAGTGGAATAACATGTGTGGGGTCTTCAAATGCTTAATTAAATTGCCTAGCAATAAATTTACCCCTTTAAGGCAGAGCTTTCCAGCCTAACTTTTTTTTCCACCATGAATTTTGCCTTGGGATTGCTCTTTATGGTTTTAATATTTGTGCTTCAAACCTATGATTAAGGTGATGGGTGTTTCCTCATTGTTTCCCAACTTCCTTATGGCCATTGCTAATTGTAAAATATCCCTGAGGGAGGTGCACAGGAAGGTCCTGGACTGGATTAGTGTATTGTGCTAATGTGCTTAAGCTTTATATTGTTTAACAGTGAGATGGGATGAGATGACCTTTGAGGAAAAAGGTGGCCATGTAAAAAAAAAAAAAAAATAGTGACAAATATGTCCAGACAGTAGGGTAGCATTTTGGAGAGAGAAGGGAAGTCCCTGTTTTGGTAGAGAAGGGGGTCTGTGAAGCAGCTGTTTTTCAGACATTGTCCATGCAGTAGCCCATGACAAGTAAAGGAATATTGATGAGGCAGAGCCATGTGGATCCTTCCCTAGAGCCATCTGTGAATAATGATACTCAATATGCTAAATATTTAAATACTCTTAAGTTTTGATAGTTGAAGTGTATTTTTCAAATAGAGGATTCAACCTGATTGATACTTTTCTGAGCATGAAAGTGAGTGTTTGACTTAGAATCATTTAGGTTGGAAAAGACCTTTAAGATCAAGTCCAGCTGTTAAAGAAACTCGCATGCATGGCCTCCTACACTTACCTCGTTATATGGCCTTAACCATGCATGCTTCTCTTTAGCTGTGGAGAGGAAGCACAGCCAGTAACACCAGAGCACAGAACTTGTCCTTCTTTGAGCTGTTGTCCCCACATCCTCACTGCTTGGACTCTAGAAATCTTCTTCTGACTCCTTCATGCTGTAAAGGAAAGGCTTTCATTTTAAAATTTCCACTTTTTTCCCAGTGATCCTATAAGCTGATCTGCAAAGGTGCCCTCTTCAGAGGAGTGAGGGAATCTGGAGGTTGGCATTAGCCAGGAAGAGATGCATTAGGGCCTTGAGTGGCATGTGAAAATAAGTCCATTTGGCTTCACTGGATCAAAGAAAACTTTCAGACGTGTTGAAATCTACTTAAAGGGTGAAATGCAGAAGCTATTCATATCACCTGCTGCCCAGAGCTGGCCCTTGAGCACGTGAGGTGCTGAGCACATTGTGTGTTTTCCCCAGCTGCGGCACATCGCTGTTATCCTTCCTGGAGCTGTAATTGGGAGCTTGCCGGTGCCCACCGTTCTGGTGCTCTCAGAGCAGGGCTGAGAGTGCTGACAAGCAAAGCAAATGCTGTGTTTAAAAGATAAGCACTTTGAGAGTCCTAACTTGGAACTGAATTGGAGTTCAAAATTCAGGCATTAAAATGTAGAGAGCTGGCATAGTCTGAAAAGCAATTTCTGTGTGTATTTGCGAAAAGGATATCGGTGGGGGGAGGTGAGCTGCAGAAAGATACTGGGACTTGCTTAAAAAGGGGATGGCTGGTATCCAGGGAATTTAGAAACCGTAGGAAGAAAACTGGAGGTGTCTCAGCAGGCTAGCTAGGGTGTCTGTGGAAATAAGAAACTTAAAGGATGCAGACTGGCACCTTCTGTTAAAGGACAAATGGCCTGGATAACCAGGCAGGAGGAGGCCTGAGGAGGCAGCAAGTAGATGTGGAAGCTTGTGGGGCAGTATGGGTGGTCCCAGTGCTAGTGGGTAATGGGTTTTGAATAAAAGGACTTCAAAAAAGGTACCAGGAGCTATCCAAGATAAAATAATCCTTATATTGCATCTTAATCTGTTACATTTAGCTACTGAATCTTTAGGACTCTGAGTTATCTTCCTAATGCCTAGTTCTGTGATAGTGCCAGTTTTGTTTAACATGCCCGTCAGTGGTGTGCCTGGAGCAGTGTTCTGTCAGCTCAGGATGGATGGTGACAGCTTTGGGCTCTCACTCTCAGGCCTTCCCTGACCTTGAAGACCAGGAGCCCTGAGCATGCCAAGCTGGTTAGCCTTGGATCACTGTTGAAATAAATGTCTTACTGCTAAATGCTTCAAGGTGCTGCCACGTGCTCTTCATCTCTGTAGCATCTCTGATGCCCAAGAACCAAATATCCTGCTCTTTGGGTGACCACTAACATAGTGTTTATGTTGTCAGTTGTCATCTCAGTGTTAGTCTTGATGGAAATCTGTAATAATAGTGCACAGCAAAGTTGTTTGGATCCATTTGGTGATGTAACAGTTCCTCAGGGATCCACCACTTTTCAAACCATCCTTTTCCCCTGTATGTCTTGAATCTTCTGCCTTGGCTGTCAGCCACTCGGCAGTAGAGTGCTGGATGCACTGCTAGATCAGGCCAATAAAAAGCAATCCCTGAGCTGCAACGGGTTTGAGAGCTCGAGAAGGAGGCTGAGAGCCTTGGGGAAAATCCCACCTCATGAGGAATTTGCTTGTAGTTACTCTTGCTGTAGGAAATGCCAGATTGCTGCAGTACCCTGCAGCAGCCTGGATTGCTCTGTTTCTTCAGCTCCATGTCACGTTCCATTTTCTATCTGTTTAATTACAGATGGATTGTGGTTTGTGGGTTCACAGCTTTTCTCATCTGCTTTTTGTCAGAGGTAAGCAGATGTACTGCCTGTTGCTCTGTGCAGTTGAGCCCCTTGTACAGCAGCTGCTGATGAGTTCAGGGATAAAAACTTCAGCATATGGAAAACAGGAGATGAGAAGCCAGTTTCTGTGGCTGAGATGATCTTCTGAAATACATCCAGCTGGTCTCTTACCCTCACAGGTGTTTGCCCTCTGCTTTGTCCCAGGAAGGTGCTGCCTCCTCAATTCCATGAGCAGCTGGGGATAGTTAGGGAGACCTTTGGTGTTTGGTCTCACCTGCCTGCCTAATTTGAAGGTGAATCCTGTCAGGGAGAGAACCCTGTGCTCTCCCTGCCAGCTCCCACTCAGCCTCTGCATGGTGCATGCCAGTGGAATAGGATGCCATTACATAACTTGCATTGTGTGGTGGTTGGGGGTTGTTAAATCTGCATTTCTAATCCATACTCAAGTAGGAGCAGAACCTGAAAGCATTCTGATTTGCAGTTCCAATTAGATAACCTGGCTTGTGCTGTCAGCCCCTTGTCTCCTGTGCTGTGCCATCCAGTGCACTTGGAGGCCAGGGCTGGAATATACCCTGAGGATGGCAAGAGCTTTTTATTCTGGGAAGTGCTGCTGGCAGCCAGGGCATCCACTGCATTCCCAGACTGCCTCCTGGGGTAGTGTCAGAGCATTCCCAAGGCAATAAACACTTGTCGTTAATCATTTTAAATAATTTTTAAATGACGGATGTATAGTGATTTTTGAATAACCATCTTAATTATAGTAAATATGCAGAAGAGGGCTGAATTAGCATCATATAAACAAGGTTAGTGCTGGTATTTTAATGTGACTGCTTTACTATGCTGCCCATAAGCATTCTTTTGTCATAATCTTTGTATGCAGTTTTTTATCTGTTTACGAATGGTATTTTCAGTTAATTTTTATTGTGTTGAACCACATAACCAGTCTTCCAGCTTGATTATTACTCAGCGAGAAGGATACCTGAACCTTTCAGTCCATGGTACAGATATTTTCCGTTTAATCAGACCACAAACAATATTAGGAAGTAATTAGCTGACGTGGTGTTTGGTTTGTGCATGAGCCAGCTGCTAAAGGGGGTCTGAAGAGTGGTTCACTTGTGGTGGAGGCACCTCCTGCACTGCCTTGGGGTTGTAGCCAAGAAGAAAAGTTTGGCTTAGTAATCCTTGTGCATTTGGGTGCTTGGTTCTGTTCCAAAACTGAAGTGCGTCGCCCCAGGTGTGTTGTTGTAAGGGTGAGACTGACAACTGTTGTTCCACTAAGTCAGGCACTCGTGGTCTTCCTTGTGACCAGGGATGGTGGCATCCTGGATGGATGGCTGTTGCCATCCCTCTGGAAGAGCTGGAGCACGTTCTCCACAGCAGTCCATGGTGGTGTTCGTTGCTGCATCCACATCTCCGTGTGGTTTTACAGTCCCTGTTGTAGCTGCCAGAGCATGACCTGAGGGGTGAAATACCGGAACACTGTCAGCTCATTGTTTGGAGGCTCCAAAGTGAAATTTTAGTGAAGGTTTCGGTGTTTGAATAGATTCAGTTAAAGGAGAAGCCTGGTTTGATTTGAGGGAGTGGTTGTGTTCTGAGAGCTCTCCTTCCACATTTCCAATTTTCTAGGTCACTCTTGGATGCTCTAATTTTTTTTTCAGAGAAACAGTTAGCAAAAGCTTTGACACTGATGATTTGTATTCTGTCATCTCAGTCTTGAGAGCAAAGAGATACTTTTTTGGCAAGTTCTCCCCCTCCTCAACCCCCAGTCATCATCATTAAAAGGCTGTCAACAAGCATGAAAAACCCCAGCGTGCTAACTGTAAATGCTAATTGACAGACAAGCAGCTGAAGCGGTGCCTTGTGCAGTGGCTGACCTGCAGCAGGCTGTCTCCTGGCCCTGGCAGTAGCTCCATAGCTTCCCTGGGAAGCAGGATCAGAGATGTACCTGCAGAGCCAGGCTGGGCTCTGCAGAGCAATGCTGTTACAAACAGGGTAAACTAGAGGTGACCTAAACCCAACTTCAAAAGTGGGCATGATGTGTCCCAGGGTGTGGTCTGGCTTTTTTTCTCACAGATAGGCCTACCTTCCTGGGATTCTTTAATGCTGCTTTTGGGAAGAAAAAGCTTGGAAACTGCTGTAGTGAAACTAGCTTTGTTGCTGAAGCCCTGTGCCCTGCTGACACAGTCTCCAAAGTGCTTTCAAAAGGATTGCATCACCTGTGGATATCATGGCTAAGGGATTTTCTCCTTTTTCTTTCCCTCTGTAAAAGCAACATGTTCCTGTGGGGTTTGTCCCTACTCAGTGAAGAGCTTTGAGACATGGCTGCACTGTGTGTGCTCTCTGCAAACAGGCTTTATGGTTTCCTGGCACAGCTCTCTAGGACCATCTCATGGCAGGGTTGCTCCATGGATCAGTCTGCTGTCAGGACTATTTACATACTTGGCCATAGGGCAGATTTTTTAGTAGCTGAACTGGCTGGGACTGAATTGTATCGCTTAGATTAGAATTCAGTGTTGCATCTCCAATGACCTCTAAGCAAAAAAATCCATGTATAACTGTGTTTGAAAGGTATCAAACAGTAGCACAAATCATTGCTTCCAGCAGTGAAGTCCTGATGCTTTGTTTTGATGAATTTGGCAATTCAGAAAACAGTAGAATCTGTTCATGCCCTTGGAAATCTGGGCATTTCCATAGCAGAGAGCTTGCTGTCCTGGTGCTGCAAAGCTGTGCTGCCTTTTAAACCCTTCAGTGGTGAGTCAACTCTGTGTTTACTGCTAGTTATGAGGGGGAGGTTCCTGACTGGGAAGACCAGAGAGACATTTCTGTTTCACTTTGACTTAGAAAAAGCCAAGCTGTTCTAAAGTACAGGGTATTAAAAATACAGAGGAATTAACAGACATAGTGAAGGTTGGTGAAAAAGTCCAGGATAAAATGCCTGAATGTGGAAGAGATATGGTGCCAGACACAATATGTGGCATACTTTAAACTTACCCTCCCCCCCCCAGCACTACTCTCTGAAATTTTCAGAAAATCTTTGTCATTTCACGGAGATTTGCTCAATTGAAATCTGCTCAATTGGACTGAAATTTATAGTAGTATCCAAAAATTTTTGCACAGTAAAAGATCTAGATGAAGAGTAAGCAGAGACAGGCACTAGAGGAAATAAATGTTCTGAAAATATTTGTGATGGAATCTAGTAACAAAATGGGAGAATGAGGAATTCAAATCCACTGAATCCTGACAATGTGTGTCCTAAGTGAAAGACTCATTTTGGAGAGTTAAATGATGATTGCAACCTTGAAAATTACTTTATCAAGAAGAAATCAGTAAGAGAGAGCTTGCTGAAAAAGTGAGCAGGCAATCAGCAGGGTGTTAGGAAAATCAGGGAGTAATTATGCAAGTGACACTTTCTGCAGCCTCCGAAAATGGAATTTGCGGAAGGGACCAGCACCACCAGCACAACATGCACTTAAATACCATTTTCCATAAAACCAAAAATAATCTCAAGGCTTTCTGGCAAGGTTTGTCCTCAATGGCTGGTAGAAGGATGAAGCTCTGTGATGGATTGCCCCTGCCAGAGGTAATGTGCTCTAATGGACTTTTCTGTTTCCTGAGCTCCTAGGCAGGGCTGCAGCTGCCTGGTGAGAGGCTGCTGTTCCCAAGGACTTCCCTGGGCTCATGAGGATGTGCACCCTGCCTTCTCTTCCTGCCTCTGTTCAGTGTGTCCTGAGGCACCCATGGGCCTTTCTAGCCTGCTCCTGGCACTGCCCATCTCTTGAGTGTGTGCTGGGATGTGGCAAGTGTCCTGCTTGGGAGAGGGAGCACGTCTGTCTCAGGGCCCAACAGTTCCAGTGGGACAGCCTTGATTTCCACTTCCCTTTCTCACTTGTGTTTCCTCACATGCCTTAAAGAGGGTGCAAAGCCTCTTGTAGACAGGTGAAGTCAGCAATGCTCCCTGCTGTGAATAGACCCTGAGCAGATTCTCCAAAGATGCAGCAGAGTGCTCTGAGTGCACACAGCAGCCTTCGGCAAGGTCTGGGAATAGCTCAGCTTTCTGTCTGGCAAAGGCAGGTCCATGTTGGAAAGCTGTGCTTGAGCAGCTGGGTGGCAGAAAGGAACCCCTCAAAGTGTTCAACATGGGCCTGGTAGGAGAGGATGGCTTTGGTTCATAAAAGGCAGGATGTGAAGAGGGGAGGTGGTGGAACCCTGCTGTGTTCTTTCGTAGGAGTTAAAGGATTGTTGTACTGCCACTCAGTGATTCCCTTCTATGAACTCTTCACTCCCACTTTGCATATTCCCTAGCATCTCCCTCACGTTCTGCAGAGCGGTTTATGCATGGGTGTATCATGACTTCTGAATAATAACTCTGGGAACTTGTTTTCTCATGCTCATGGTTTGCACTGGGGGTTTTTGCATGATGAGGCTGCTGGGTCACAGTACCTGGGAAGCTTCTGACTCAGCAGAGGTCCCCAAAACAGGCTGGGACCGTTTACAGCTCCCTGACATCTGTCTGTGCTGTCAGGCAGCTGCTCTCCTGGGACTGGGAGACCTGGGCCTGGGTCTCTATTGATACAGAGTCTCAAACTGTGTATTGGGGAATCCAGGCTGCGTGGTCTGGCAGTGCCTCCAGTGACAGGAGATGTCTCATGGCAGTGTGCATCTGTGACTTGGCCTGCCTGCATCCTCTGTGCCCAGGCATGGCCTGTTGTCCCTGGCACATGGGAGCCACCAGGAATCATTGCTGCTCCAGGCAGGAGCCAGGGGACTTGTACCTACGACCCATTTTATCTGCATTTCAGCAGAGCTTGTGGGTGTGTTGGCACATCTCCAAAGCATCACTTGAGGATCTGGAAGCAGTGTGTCTGTGGGCAGTGGAGCCCCTCAGGTGCTGCTGCTCAGGTACTTGAGGCCAGCCTCAGCAAGGAAGGGCTGGCTGCAGGGTGCTGGCTGCAGGGCCAGTGGCAGATTTTTGGTGTATTTCTCTGAAGAAGAGCCATGGTTTCATGACTGGCATGAAGACTAACCCAAGCAGGAAAATTCTCTCACCTGAGAGGATTTTTCCACGCATCTCTCCTCAAGTAGCTGCCTTGAGGCCAGCCTGGTGGTGGCTGGCGCGAGGGAGTCTGTCCAGCTGCCCCTTGCCAGCACCTGGACTAAAGCAGGTTACAGCAGTTTCCCACTCTAGTTACTTGTCTCTGCTCTTCCTGGGAGGTGGCCAACGCCTCTCCTGCCTGGTTCCTCTGGAGCTAGCTAACACAGCCTTGGAGCCCCATGCTAGAGCAGGGCACAGGCTGTTTCCCTCCCACTTCCATGGCAAAGCTCCAGCTAACTGAACTGGGAGACTTTCTCCCCCTTTCACCCTGTTTCACTTGCAAAACCTTTAGGAACCAGAGCTTTCACCCCTTTCTTTGCCTCTGAGTAACCTGTGTGTGCTGGGCACGTTCGTCATTTACCCCCTTGTCTCAACAGGGAACTCTTACCATCGGTGGCAAAGAAGTGACCCTTGAATACACTCCATGCCCAGAGTTTTGGCGCTGCAAACGTGTAAGTATGTGCTCAGAGCTGTGTTCTGCTTCCCCTGCTGGCACTCCTGGCAGTGGCAGCTCAGAGGAGTCTTAGATATTTGCTCGGTGGCCAAAGTCCCTCAGAGTAATTAACACCTGCCCTGAAGCTCTTGCCCCTTCTAAACTGTGCTTCTGCCTACCTTGTTTTTGGTCTCACCTCTGCATGCCTGTTGCTCTGGTACAGGTAGCCAGATTTTTTTATGCACAGAGCAGCCTTGTCGCTATGCGGTGGTTCCTTTTTAAAATGTGGGAAGAATAGCGTGTGGATCCTTTCTCCTTGAAAACCACAATGAGACAGTGATTTTGCCAACCAGAATGGAACAGGCTTTGCTCTGGTTTGTGTGTGTAACCACCCCTCTGCCTCACACAGGAACCTGTGGTCCAGCTGTGGCTGTAGTAAGTGCAGCAGGGAAGGAAGCATGGAAATGGATCCAAGTCTAGGCAGCATGAGCCAAGCCTAGTACATGCTGGAACTGGTCCATTTTTGGGAAGACACAGTTGCCCAAGGGTCAGTTTGTTCCTGTGCCCTCCCCAAGGTTTTCCCAGTACAGGAACTTGTGGCTGCAGCAGGCTGGAGATGATTGCTGGAGAAAGGATTGTTGCCTGCATTCCCACTGACTACAGGCTGAGAGTTTGCAGCAGGACTTGAAAGGATTGGTTCTAATTAGAGTCCCACCTTGTCCACTGGATCACCCTGGGCTGCAGAGTCCCTCATCCAGCTGACTGGATGCACTCAGCTGCCAGCAGGGCTGCTGCTCTGTGCCTCATCTCTGCTTGCAGTGCTCTGGAGCTGGAGACGCAAGTTACAAGCAGTGGTTTCAAACAGCTCTCAGTGCACTGAGGTGGCTGCACTGTATGTCCCCACTGTTGCTGTGTGTAGCCATGGCCTAAAGGAGCTTTCTTGTGCCCCAGAGCATCCACAGGGCTTCAGTTGTAGGAAGACATTGCTATGAAACAAAACCAATGCATTTGCAAAGAGGTTAAGGAGGAAATCAGAGGTGCTGTGTTTGGAGAGAGCTGTAAAAATGGAGCAATTGGCTCTCCCCACAGTGGCTCTAGGTGGGATAACCATCCAAGCCTGTACAGCTCTGCCTCTTGGCTAGCAGACACCTCATTTTTAACTCTCCAAATTACATCAGTATCTACAGCTCAGCTCAGATAAGGACTTCAGCACTGCCTGAGGGGTGAATTCAGGTTAGAGAATGCCAAGGTAACTTTGGACCCTTTGAATCAACATTGTGCCTAGCAGGGAGCTTTTGATCCAGCAACACTTGAGGGGGAAGAGTTTAATCTCAAGGACTAGTGAATAAATGTGTGCTCCATAGTTGTGTGAAAACCCTGTTCCCAAGGCAAACCCAGCTGTGAGTCATATGAGCATTTACCTGCAATTCCAGCAAAGGACCCTGCTGCCATTCCCCATCTCTGTAACTTTTTCATGGCTGTTACTTTCTGAAAGCACGCTGCAGAGTCTGGAATTCTGGAGCAGGTTGTACCCACTGCCTTCATAACATGACTTCCTCATGCTGTCCATCTTCCATTGCAGTGTAAGGTGTGTACTGTGGGCTACAGATCTTCCTGTTCCTATTGCAAGCTCCCAAGAGATGGTGAGTATATCTGGTCCCCTGAGCTTGGTCAGTTAAAAGTTTCATCTAACCTGACAAGTAAGTTTCTCTTCTGGTTTCCCATGGCATCCCTCTTGGGGATGGACTAGCTGAGCACTGTGTGGGAGGATTGTTAGTTTTGCTTCACTTAGACCCTTTTTGCCTGTCCACACTAAAGATGTTACAGGCAATGGGTTGCTGTCAGGTTCTCTGCTGCTGTGAGGCTTGGTGGAGAGGTGTCCTACTGCCCAGAGCCTTTCCCTCCTACTGTCTGGTGTTGTCCTTTCATCCAGGGAGTTATAGCTGTGTCCTCTGGGACTGTGAGCTGGTACTGCTCTCTGTAGGTGAGATGGCTTTCCCTTGACCCACCTTCCTTGGGACATGCAGCTGCAAGGTTTTAGTCTCACTCAGAGACTCTCAGATTTGCCTCATTTTTGGAACTCTCAGATTAGGATCACAGAATCATGGAATCATTAAGGTTGGAAAAGACCTCTGGAATCAAGTCCAACCAATAACCCATCGTTGCCAAGCCCACCACTAACCCCTGTCTCTAAGCTCCACACCTAAACATTTTTTTAACATTTTCAGATATGGTAATTCTACCACTTCCCAGGGTAGCCTGTTCCAATGCTTGACCACCCTCTTGGTCAAGAAATTTTCCCTAATATCTAATCTAAACCTCCCCCGGGACAACTTGAAACAATTTCCATTTATCCTAGGGAAAGGAGATTAGAGGTGAATCCAGGACTGGAATTGCTGAACTCACCTTGCTGGCTTTAAAAAATGCATGAGAGGAGTTCTCCAGGAGCTTCTCCTCACCCCACCAACACCTCTGATTTCTGGGGTGGGAGGGCACAAGAGCCAAAACACACTTCCTTGAGGAACTGATTTCTTTGGGCTGATGGCTGTGCCCACCTTCTCAGTCCCTAGGTGCAGTACCAGGGACCATACTGCCATGAGTGAGTCCTCCACCCTCCTCTGGCACTGCCTGTGCATACCTGCCACTGTGTAAGCCTTGACTCTGTATCCTTGAGCAGACTTCTATGTATTGCCCTCCTGCCCCAGGCAGATGGGCAGTACATCCACTGCTGATGCACAGATCTCTGTTTACTGAAGCACTGTCCCAGTGGTTGTGTTTGCTGTGCTCTGTGGCTCCTCCATCAGGGTTGTGAAGGCAAAATTCTCACAGCTGGCCCAACGCAGCTGTGGGTTGTAATGAAACTGCCCAGGAGCAAATTAAACAGAGCCTTTAAACTGCTGTGAAGACAGATTGTGGTGAATGCTTCTTACTGGCCTGCTTTTCTTGGGAAAGGGTGCAATAAGATAACCTCTCTATGTATGAGTGAAACAAAGCAAGTCTCTAGGCATTTGCAGTGGTTACTGCAGCTTTGTATGAGTTCTGGCATGCTTTGTGACTGATGGGTGTGAAGGGGACTTAAGTGTGCCTCTCTTACAGGAAGCAGAGCAGGCCCAGAGTCCAGAGGTGGTGCTGAGGGAGAGGACACGTCGGCTGAGCAAGAATTCAGTAAGAGTTGCCCTCCCCATCTCTAGAGTTGTGCTCATGTCTGTGTGGTTTGCACAGGCGGTTTTCACAGCTGCAGGTACAAACTGGTTTCATGTGCAAATTTTACATGAGGTTCTGGAGCCAAAACTCTGCACTCTTCAAACTGCAGACAAATGAGTACAAGCCTGTCCAAGGTGAGCTGTGCTGGCAGCCAAGCAAGGCACTGTGCAGCTTTCCCAACAGTTGCGTGCAAAATCGTTGTGTGTTCTGCCATGCCGCCCACTGCCCAAACAGAATGAGAGCAGGGACTGACTCTCAGGGACATTAAAGAGAGAAGCTTCACTGTGCCACGTCTTGCACCCTGATTTGCTTCTCTTTGTGGGAAGAGGCTTCAGCAGCAGGTGCTGGGCTGGTTGTATCTGCCTTTGCAGCCTCACAGAGCTGGCTTCCCTTTCCAGCAATGCTGGAAGCTCAGGTAGAAATCTCTTTTGCAGCGGAGCCAGGCTATCCAGAGGCCTTGAAGCACAGAAACTTGTTGGGATTTATGTTCTCTGAGTGGTATAGCTAGACTGGGTGGGCAGAGTGTTCCCACATTGTTTCTGCCTCAGCTGTGGTCAGTAGGCACCTGATAAAATCTGTGACTGTATTATGGATGTGTTTGACTCAGTGGTCTCAGGGGGGTCTGAACCCAGTGTTCCTCTAGCATATAAACAGGGTGACAGTTACCAGATGATATTGCTTGGCTATGGATGATCAGGAATACATTGTTGATTGTAAGGATATCACTGCCACATAGGTTGTCCTGGATATGGAAGGAATGTGTCTAAATCCATCCCTGATTCTTGTTTGTTCAAGCAAGAGCCAATCCTAAAAGGAAGCAAAAAAGCCTCTTGTCTCTGACTAGAAAAGTCGTCTAAAGCTGTCCAACGCAAAACAAGGCAATGTAAGGATGACAGTACCTAAGCAAACCTTGTGTCTGCCAAGTGTTAAAACAGTGGATGTGCAACAGGCAATACAGATTGGCCTTTTATGAGGAGCACTGCTGCAAGGGCCAGAAAGTAGGAGAAAAAAAATACCTGCTGAAACATTCTTATGTGAAACCAGTACATTTCTCCTCTCTAATAGCAGAGACGAAGCTTGAAACACCTGAGCAAGAATTGTCAGGTCAACCAGGATCTCCAAAGCAGCCCCTCCAGCCCTCAGTTCCTGCTCCACAGCAGGAATGTCAGCCTCAGGAACAGGAGCCAAGGAAGAGAGATGAAGGGAGAGAGCATCGGCCCTCACAGGAGAAGAGAAGGGACATGGACAGGCACCAGGAGCCACCCTCTCAGAGGGAAGCAGAGGAAGCCACGCCACCAGATGGTGGAGGAAGCAGAAGTGAGTGACACAAAGACCAGTTCTGGATTCCTCTTGCTTGCACTCTGTGAGGTTGTCTGCAGAAAGGGCAGCATTTCACTAAAACCTCTGGAAGCTCTTTCTATGTTGTGCAAATCTGTGGCGTAGAGTAATGGAGGGCTGTCCAGCTCCAAAGGTGCTGACAAATTGCCTTTAGGAAAATTAATTCAGGCTGAGCTGGCTTTAGGGTGGTACAGTTAACTTAGCACAGCTTCAAAATTCTTTTGGGCCAGCAGTTACCCTGGGCTGAGCTTTGAGAAGGTGCTACTTTCTACTCTGTTTTCTGGGAAGGTAAGGTTAGCAATTGGAGGCCGTAACTGGAGCATCTTGCAAAGTGGAGAGAAAAAAGCAATGGCTTTGAGACTCAACTGCAAGGAGCCATGCTCCTGCTTTGAGTTGTTTAGTCACAGTAAACTTGGTTCTAAATTATCTTTTTTTCACTACTTTTTCTTCCTGGGCCACGTCCCTGGTTGTGTCTCTCAGCGATTATGCTGAAGCGAATCACTCGGTTCACGCCCCCCGAGGTGATTGTGGGGCTCCTGGCCCCGTACGTGCGGCTCTCCACGTCCAGCGTGCGCATCATGAAGAACAAGGCCGGGCGCATGGGGCAGACCTATGGCTTCATCGAACTGGAATCTCATGCTGTGAGTAGTTTCCTGCTTTTACCTGCTCTTTCTGTTGGCATCTGATGTCTGTAGAAGTAGAGAAACCACAGAAATACAAGAAATCTCTGTACTTGTGAGGCTGCTGTGCTGGAGTGAGTCCTTTCTTCTGCTTGTCTGACCAGGTACAGAAATTAGCTGGTACAGCTATTCTCTGGCTTTAGGAATCAAAGATTGATTGTTGTCACAAGGTGTGACATTGATTGAGTTTCTCACCTCAGTGCATTTCTTTTTTAGGCACTCTAAACTTGAACACTTCTTGCATAGGTATTTGGTTTGCAGAGAACTTGAATCCAATTGTTTTTGTTTGTAGAAGGCAAGAATCTCAATTAACAGACCCTCCCATGTTGGAGGGTTCACATTTTCTGTGTCTGGGTGGCTCCCAGATTCCATAGCTGTTCTTTGATGTTGGTCCAGAGAGTGTTTACCAAAACACTTTGGGGCAGCAGCCACAGTGCTGCACTGTCTGGCAGCCCTAGGAGAATTCTGTCCCCAGCTGGCTGCTGTAAGTGGTTATAGGACAAGCAGAGAACCTCACATTGCATTTATCCCTTTTGTCACATCCTAAATACCCTTCACTGATGCTCAGACTAATATTTAGTGTTGTGTTTCTTGTCCTACTGAGCACAAAACATTCCTTTCTGGGAGACTGGATTTGTAAAATGTGCTGTTTCCTTCTCATGGAAAGGGAGATTCTTGTTCCTTTTACAGGAGGCGCTGAGGTTGCTAAAGATACTGCAGAACCTGGATCCCCCCATCTGCATTGATGGGCGTACGTTGGAAGTGAATCTTGCTACAGGGAGGAGAAGGTACTGACAGATGAGGCAGTGGGGTTGTCCTTTATTTGCTGTACAGTGAGGCTAGAACTGTTGTCAGAGCAGGTGCTTAAAGTTTGGCCTGGGAATTAGCACAGATGTTCCTACAACCAAAAAATGTGTTGGAAAAGTGAAGGCATTGAAATTTGAAGAAGCTTTGGTGATGGAGCAGAATGGGATTAGTGATCATAATGCATCTTGTTGTCCAGCCATCAAATCCTGTTCTGCAGGAATTAGTGGGTTCAGCTTTTTAAAAAACATGTGGAGAGACTCATCTTTGTAGACACAGCAGAATGGAGTCATATTTCTTGTGGAGACGGTGGTTTGCCAAGTCTGTCTCCTGGGATGGACACAGTCCAACGTGTTGCCAGAAAAGATGGTCTTTCTGCCTTTATTGGTCCTGCTGATCGTTTTGAATATACTGAGGTTAGTGTAAAACCAAATTGCCATTAACTTGCAACCTTTATCTCAACAGGAATGACTATGGGGAGCATGGTGACAATTCCTACTATGGCCCGGTAGGTCTGCACAGCTTCCCTGCAGGTTGCTTAAAGGGAGGGAGCTCTGGGGGGTGATGGGCCTGACTGTGTTGGGCTTTTTCTCTTTAGCTGCTGAAATACTGCAGAACATGTTTCAGCACATTTGAAGATGGGGTGATAATGCTCAAATGTGCCCACTGCTGCTCTGCCCCTCATACTGTTTATCATTGCATAGAAGTGCAAGTCAGTGCTGCTGGAGGAAGTTCTGGGCTTGGTTTCTTGATTCCACACTTTACAGAGTGATTTCACTGATGACTGATCTCAGTTCTCAGAGTGAATGTCTCTTTAGTGTTTGTTACTAGTCTACAGGACTCTTCCCATATCCTGGATGGGCTGAAGTCCTCCACAGGGATTGCTGTGAGCAGCTCTCATGGAAGCTGCAGAGATCTCATGCTCTGTGGCACTGTCCGTGTCAGACACTGCTGACATCTACAGACTGCTCTGGAGATGGAAAGCTATGTCTGCTTGTGCTCTGTTTAGGATGGCTAAATGAGCCCTTCTCCTGAACTTTGGGCCTGTTAGAGGGACGAGAAACAACATGATGTTTGTTAAAGAGTCTCTGATCTGTTTGTGTTGTTCACTTACTCCAGGGCAGAAGGGGCATGAGAGACAGGAGGGGTGGCGAATCACAGAGACGCACCAGAGCACAGTGTAAGTTAAACTCTGCTTCACTCCTACTGTGGAGACTTTTCTTCCTTAAAAGGGCACTGACATGTAGAAATCAGCCCAAAAATATTTTTAAAGGCTAAGAGTAGGTTTGTTTGCTACACCCACTTGTGAGTTCCTTTGCCAACTTTGTTTAGTCACATTTTCCTATCTGATGATGTGTTTCTCTCTATTCTCACTGTACGAAACTACATGCAGATAAAGGAAACTTGCTGCCTCTTTTTCCTTGTTGTGGAAAACTGATGGGATAAAATCAGCCTAGCAGTTACTAGAGAAGACAGAAGAAAATACACTTGATGCAGCTGGAAGAGCACTCCTGATTACACTCCTGATTCTTTTACTGACTTATATATAGCATTTCTGAGGTCTGTCAAAGGACACTCTGGAAATGAGAAGCATTCCTGACATTATGGGCCTACTACCCTTAAGGCCTTTGGCTTTTCCTATAGAAACAGTTCACTTCCTTTTCTTCTCGGGAGCTTTCATACATCGATGGGGTGGAAGGGATGTGGGGGGTGTCATCACTTTAAACAGGATTGAGAGAGAACAGCTTTTCGGTGTTCACAGGAGTGGGTGGATGTAGATACTCATTACCCCATTCTTAGGGAAATTACTGAATTTCATGACCAAGTGTTGTGGTCTTGTGATCTCAGCACAGCTCCTGTAAATTTGTTTTGATATGGAAGTTTTCCCAGAGTCCTAACCAGAACTGTGAAAACTTATCACCCCCTCTCTTGCCAGGAGAAAAAAAGAATTCTTCCCCATTCTTGATCCTTTCACCAGTGTAATGTTTGTTCGTGCTTTTGTCTGTGTAAAAGGTAAGTTCTGCTTTTGGGAGCCTGTGGTGCTAACTCCTGTCTCTCTCTTCAGCACCATCAGATGTGTCCACATACATTTATGATCCTGACACTGGGAATTACTATGATCCCATAGCTGGGACATACTATGACCCCAGAACTCAGGTGAGTGCGTGCGAAGGAAGCTTTACATGCAATATGTTCTTACAAACTGCTCTTCTCTGGAGGGATTTTGCAGCCAGATCCTGAAGACAAGCCAGTGTAGGGCAGAACAGAGGCAGCTTTGTATTTTTCACTGTCTTCTGACCTGTGTGAAAGGGAGGCATGTTGCAAAATATCAACTTAATGAGAGGCTAGGAACCCATTAGCTGTGTGTTGAACCAGCTGTAGCCGCCTCTGGCCTCTGAAGCCCTGCCTTTGGAGAGTTTTTGGTCTGCTTTTCCTCAAGTAGACTTACAGGCAGAGCATCGTAGCTAAATTTTGCTGTAGACATGTGATATGTGACTGTCTGTAAGAAAGAATGGACGGCAGAGCTCTGTTTTCATCTGTGGTCTCTTTGCTTCTCAACTCTAGCCAGCAGTAGCTGTAAGGATGCCAAAAAAAAGCCATCAGCAGAGATTTTCTGGAAATATAATCTTGTTTTCATGATCCTGGGGATGTCCATGTTGCGGGAGAGCAGGGCAGTGCTCTGGTGACCTGGCTGTGCTCAGCTGCGTTCTGCCCCAGCAAAGTTCTGAAGCCTTTGCCCTCTGCAGTCCCTTCTTACTGTGCTGGTCTCCCCTGCTCAGCAAGGACAAGAAGCCCAGTAAGAAGACTGCAGGGGTTGGGCTAAGCCTGCTCCAAATGCCACTTTCAGAGGGAAGTCACAATAGACCGGGAGCCCTCCCCACCCCCGACGGAGAGCAGAAGGCGACGGCACGGGAGCCAAGAGTGGACAAGTGACAGGAAGGAGCCACACGGCAGGGACAACAGGGACAAAAAGGACAAAGGGAAAAGTACTTCTGCTAAGGTAACTCCCTCCAGGCATCAGAATGACCTGACACCAGGAGGCTGAGGGAAGAGGTTAGAAACTAGAGAGTAATTGGAGGATTCAAAAAGGAAGGGACAGTGAGAGAAGACAGTGGCGTCAGCAGCTGGAAAGGAACGTGGTGGTTGTCCAGGCAGGCAGTAAGTTCCTGAAATTTTTCTCTCCTTACATTAAATCCAGGGCTTCTCGTCCCTTCCTTATGGTGAAAGATTCAGACACATCCAGGTAACTGAGACATACTTCACTCATGCTGCTGAAAGCACCCACCTGTTATAATAGACAACAAAAAACTGGCAGAGGCATTTAAACACATCAAGTCAGATGTTGATGGATACTCAGCTCTCCCCTAACTGCAGTTTCTGCCCCACCCAGTCCCAGAACAGTGCTCTTCACTACTGTTCCCAGCCAGCAAATGCCAATGTGGGAGCTGCTGGTTGGGAGTAGCTGTCCAAAGTGGTGTTTGTGCACAGCCCAGGGCTGTGATACTGACAGGGGCTGAGGAATGCCAGGAGAGTTGCTGGATGTGATTTAGCCACCAATGCAGAAACTTTGTGTTCTTCCTTGCCTCTTGGTCTGAATGTGCTCAGTGGCATGACCAGTACTGGGCACCTGGGTTGTAACTCTCCCTGAGACTGGTAACAGGCCAGCCAAGGAGTCACCAGGTGTGGTGGTTTGCAGGGACACTGACCTGGAGAAGCATGGTCCTGTCTGAATGGAGGGTAAAAGCATCTCCAGTAGAAATCATTCTGTCATTTTTCCCACTTGCCTGTTTTCCATGGATGCTCAGAAGTGGCTTCCTGGCTGCACTGTGCTCTCTCTGACACCTGTGTTATCGCTGGCCTAATATCCTGTCTTGGATTTTTCAGAATGAGCCTGGAGAGGAGAGATTCTTTGCAGAAGATGTCTTCAAAAAGCCATTGCCTCCTTCTGTGAAGAAGGATGAGAGCACAGGCCTGGTAAGGTGTTACACTTGTCTTTCCTGGTCAAGTATGAGTAACTCATGAGCCACTAAATTGGAGCCTGTCCAGGGCTCCAGCCCAGTTCTCTGTAAAATGTGTGAAAGTGAAGCTTCATTCCAGCCTACTGTCTGTGCTGCTGAGCACACAGCTGAGTATCACAGGCTCATCCTGTGCAGTGCTGGCTGCAGGCTCTGGTGCCCTGTGTCCAGGATAAAGAAGATCCTGGAAACCCCACTATGCTGGCTGAGCCTGGCCATATGTTGTGCCACAGTCACAGCAGAGAAAATGGGTGTTGTCTGGCAGTGGGGGGTGGCTTTGAACCTGGTCTTCATGTCCTTTGTGCACACACAGAGGTGCTTAAATGTGACCTGGCCCTGCCCCAGCTCCCTCACATATGAGGGACATGATATGAGGCATGACTGGGACCACTGTCAGCATCACAGTGTGGCAGAGAATGGGAGTGGGGTGGGTTGGACACCATGGTGAGCTGCTGCAGCTGCCTCTGAAATCATGAGTATGGCTCCAGGAGAGCTCTGGATTCCCCAGAATGGGAATGTCTCCCACCAAAACCACCACCTCATTTCTGCCAACCACCTGGTTTCCTTGGTGGCCTGTTTGAATGAGTGCTTAGTTATTGTGTGCTCTGAGTCTGTGCTATGGCAGTCTCAACACCTGACCTTGACTGTTTCAGACTGAGACTGGAGAGGAGAAGTTCTCTGCAGAAGATGTCTTTAAAAAGCCTTTACCTCCTTCTGTGAAAAAGGAAGAGAGTGCAGCCCCAGTAAGTATCTCCACAGGATTGTGTTTCGACCTGTGTGAGCCTGGATACAGTTCTAGGGTGGCTCAGCACAGCCTGGCTGCAGCTGTGAGTGCCAGAGGTGCCAGAGATGTTTCTCATGCCAGAGGAGGGAGTGCTGGGGATGGAAGGCAGTTTGTTTTTTAAGTCTGACCTTGTTTGCGGGCTTCTAGCATGGGGACATTTGTCACCTGCATTCAAGCAGGATCTCACTCAACCAGTCCTAAGGCAGAAGACTGTTCCAGCCACCTCCTGGCTGAGGAAGGCCAAATCTCACTGATCTCCATTTCTAGAGGAGGTGAGTGACAGCAGCTCGCTGCCAAACAGCCACTGCCTCGTTTGGCTTCTTGTGCTCTCAGGTGTGTGGCAAGTTGGAAAAGCCTGGCACCAAAGCACAGCCTGTCTAGAGAGCAGAAGGGCTTCCACCCCGTGGTGAGAAGGGAAAGAAGCCAGACAGTTCCTCTCTGTTCCCTGCCTGTGCTGCTGGGAAGCAACTCTCTGCCTCTTGGACTGGAACAGAGACAGGAGTCACAGGGAGATGGGTTGGGGAAGCAAAGCCCCGCTGGCCTGGCAGGCTTGATGCTACAAATTGTCACACTCTTCTCCACTTCCCTCAGCCCAAGGTGGTGAACCCTCTGATAGGACTGCTGGGAGAGTACGGAGGAGACAGTGACAATGAAGAGGAGGAGGAAGAGGAGGAGCAGTCCCAGGCTCAGTGGCTGCCGCCTCCCCCGCACCCACCGGCACCGCGCGAGGAGCAGCCGCGGAAGGCCAAGGCCAGTGACGACAAACTGACTGACTGGAACAAGCTGGCCTGCCTGCTGTGCAGGAGGCAGTTTCCCAACAAGGAAGTGCTCATCAAGCACCAGCAGCTTTCCAACCTGCACAAGGTATGGGGAAGCTGGGGGCTGCCGTTGGCTCAATGGCTTCGTGAGCTGCACGGAAAATGCAGTGGTTGGGTGGGAAGAGCTGTGCTGAAATTGACACAGTAGCAGGCGAAGTTCCCCCAAGCTCTGTTCAAAGCACTGTGTGAACTGCTTGTTCCTGCCATGGGAGTGCTATAACATCAAGGTGTGACTTTGTAAGCTGCAGTGAGATAGCTAAGGCTTGGGGAGAGTGGGGTGCTGGCACACATGAGTGTGAGAGCAATAGGAACTTGGCACGTGCACCCCCATGTTCTGTGCTGCCTTTGAGCTCTTGCTTTTAGGAGAGCCAAGCTGCACATGGGTTAAAATAGGACTGGTTGCCTTCCTTACTGCAGGGAGGAAGGGCTCCAGGCCTCTGTGGGGGAGCAGGTAGTCTGGGCTGCAAGAGAGGCTGCTGTGCCTCGTATAGTGCAGGTACAAGAGCATGCTGCTTTACCTGTGCTCCTTATGGGCGGAGCAGATGACCCTGACAGCTTGTGTTCTCTGCTTGACATTGCCTTCTGTCTTCCTCCTTCCAGCAAAACCTAGAGATTCATATGAAGATTAAACGATCCGAGCAGGAACTGGCGTATCTGGAGAAGAGAGAGCGTGAGGTGCGTCTGTGGGCAGGCAGCTGCTTGTGCTTCTGCACTGGGCAGGGTGGTAGTCCCAGGAGGACCCTCCACTTATGTTCCAGATGTCAGCAGGCATCCACTTAGGCACCAGGCATCAGATGCCTCCCAAAAGTGAACTGTGGGTTCACTCTGCACAGGGATCTGTAGGTAGTTCTGTGACTTCTAAGAGCAGATCTTGCTCCTCACAGAAGGGTCCGAGTGTGGTTTTGTTGTCCTGCAAGCCAGTACTGAGCTATGGACTAAGTGGGACACAGATTTCTGTCTAAAACTGATGAGTTGTATGGACTGCTGCTGCCTGGCCAGGGACAGGAGAGCTGTAGCTGTCCATTGTTCGGAAGGTCACAGAACTACTCCTGGTACAGTAGCTGGAAGGCTGCAACAGCAGGACTGGGTCAGCCCAACAGATGGCATCTGAGCAGAGCAAGTGTATTGTGGGATGTGAGCATTCAGTGTTTGTGAGTCCCCAGGACAGCCTTCCAGCCAGCTGAGGATGAGATGAGACTGCAGAGCAGTCTCCTACAGTGTTGAATCCTTCATAGCTCCTGTACTTACTTTGCCCTTTCCGTTGTGAAGGGGAGGCATAAAGACAAAGGAAATGACCGGAGAGAGAAATTCCAGCAGATGGATTCACCAGAGAGGAAACGACTCAGATATGACCGGGACTCAGAGAGGTAATGGCTGTTGTGGGTTACACCTCTTTGGGGATGCTGATGCCAGGATGAGATGTGTGCTGCTGGCAGACCAAGGCTGGGAATTGTCCAGTGGGGTAGATCTGCAAATAAACAGCCAGACAGACTGAGACAGAGTTCCTCAAAGTATGAGCCTGTTGTGGTGCAGGACATCTTGTAGAGGTCAGAAAGGGGCTGGGGTGGAAACAAGGGTTTAGGGCAGAGCAGAGCAAAGCTGCCTGGTGCTGTAGGGCTGAATTGGGGGTCTGAGTATGTCTGGCTGGACACAGAGCAAAATGCAGCCTGTTCCCATCCGCCTCGTCCTTAAGGCACTTGCTGCCCTCCTGTCCTGGCACGTAGCCATTGAAAGAAAGAGCAAAGCTGTGTTTCATCTGTTCCCTGACTCAGAGGAATGCTGGGAGCTGTTTCCATCTCCTTGGGAGTAGGTGGAGGAAGAAAGTGCATGCTGTGTGAAGTTCCCGACAGGCCTGCCTGCTGTGAGCTCGCGTGTTCAGTGGGCTGAGGAGCGGCCAGGCATGTGTCGAAGATGGAACTGGTTATGTGCCTGTTTCTTCTGGCACGGCACCTCAGGAGGAGACCTGTCCTCTGTGTCTTGCAGTTTAAACATCCACATCTTCACTTCCTTCTGTTTTCTTGGAATAGCTGTAGATAAACTAAAACAGTTTGTGTGCAGTGTCACCAGCAGCCAGAAAGTAGAAATTGTCTGAAGGAAGAGTCTTTTATGCTAAGAGGTTTTCAAAACTGTGGCTTTTGGTTAATGGTCTTGGATGAATAATGAGGTGGGAGAAAGAGTGTCCGAATCAACACTGCATCTGTTGTGCTCCAAGACCACAGCACTGGGAGAAAGAAAATATCTAAGAGAGCAGCAGGGATTAGACTTTGCTTTCATGCTATTGCTATGACTTTAATTAAGAAATACAAGCACAGAAGGCTCCTGGCTTGCTTACACTGTAAATATTTTGGAGTCTGAGCTCATTTCCTGTGCCCTGGTGTATTTCCCCCTGAGGTGGGACAAGAAATTGTGCAGTAAGAGGTGTGTGAGCCCTGCACACAGAATCTGCTGTGGTGGTTTCCTTAGGCAGTGTGCTTCTGGCAAGAAACTTGGATATCCCTCATGAGAGACTGAAATGTCAGTGAAGGTTCTTTTAGCAGAACTAAAAATCCCTGGTGTGTGTTTAAAGCATTGCAAGGCTGGACAATTGATTCTGGTTCTTTTGCAGTGACTATGACCCAAGGGTTGACAGTAACAACAAAGGGAACCGAATGGTGCAGTCTCCGGGGTGGAAGAAGGGCTTTGGCCACAACCAGCAGGGCACAGCATCACCAGTGGAGGTGAGTCTTCCCTGCCTTTCCGAGCACACCGCTGTCCTGCAGCCCATGATGTTTCCCAGGACAGCTGGAGGGAGTTCAAGTCAGGCTGCAAATCTCAGCACCTGCTTGATGGGATAATATATGTACACTGATGAACTTTGCAGGCTGGGAGGGGCTGCAAGTATGTTGGCTGTAGAAAAAGGTTAGAATTTATATGGATCTGGAGGTGTTGAAAATAGAATAACAGTGAGCAGGAAGGGTGTGAGCATCTCATTAGTACTTGCTCAAGGCCAGGCTGGGGTTTGAACTGGTCACCAGCAATGTGAGCTGTGGAAAAAGATGAACTTCCCCTGGGGAGGTCTGAGCATAGCCCAAGCCACAGGGCCCAAGATGCGCTTTGTCTGCACTGCTGAGCACTTGTGAGGCTCTTGCTGCCATTTCAGACTCTGGACATCAGAATATAATACCAAGATACAACACCTGACAAGGAGCAGAGGCCCATGGGCAATGGATGGCAGGGGCAGGCAGGGTGAGGTAGATGCTGCCTTCTGTGACAGGCTGGTCTCTCAGTGGACCTTAATTTACTGCAGAGGGTTTATCAGAGAAGCAGCCTGAGGCAGGGTCTGCTCTGCCTTGCCCAGGGCCACACGAGCAGCGCTGTGCTCTGGTGGCAGGTTGGTGGCTGGCCAGGTGCTGTGGTGTCCACAGCTCTCTGCTGAGGGGACAGGCAGCTTGGAGCAGGGTTCATGGGGCGATGTTCAGCCTGCAGTCAAGTAGATCATTAAAGCAAATATTTGAGGCTTCGTGACGCATGTTTGCCTGAGCCCGCATACGTGAGGCAAGAGTCCCTCTTCAGTGCAGACAGCAGGAACTGGCCCCAGCTGCTGCTCAGTCCTCGTGGTGAGGTTCCTGTGCCCATAAAACAGGCTGTGCCCAGAGCCAGCTCCAGCACTGCACTCTGGGAGGTCTGAGCTCCCATCAGGGCTCCCCAGCTGGGTGGGGAGCTGATGGCAAAGCACAGCCTTCCTACAGTTCACAGAAAGGCCAGAAGAGATGTGCTTGCCTTTCACTTCCAAGTCATGCTGGACAAAGCCATATGACCATGCCAGCCCCACACAACTCTGATCTCTTGGCCCAGCTGGTGAGGTCTCTGATATTCAGGTAGGTTGGACTGAAAAGCCAGAGAAACTTCCAGCCTCGGGCCTGATCTCCTGGGCTAACTCCAGGCAGGTATTGCTGAATAATGCAGGCTGCAGAAGCCAGTCCTTGAAAACTGGTTGAAATTCCAAGTGAGGCACCAGTGCCCGTGGGAGCTCTGTTAGAACAGCTGAGCTTGTGCCAATGCAGGCAAACTGCAAACAGCTCCCCAGGAGCCCAGCGCTGGCCAGTGCTTTCCTTCGCTCGCCCGTGGCTGCCGGTGCTGCCTCTTGCCTGCCCACCCTTGCCTGCCCACTCCTCTCTCTGCTCCTCCACGGCTGATCCCTGGGGTTTGATTCCCCCTGGGCATTTGCTGCTGCCTTTGTTGCCCACAAAGGGTCTGTGCTTTTTCCCAAACGGCTTTTGGAGGAACACAGAGAGCTTGCTCTTCTTCCGCGTGTGGATCCACACGGGAGCAGTCAGCACTCCTGAAACAGCCCAGGGAAGCTTTTTATTTATGGGAGGAGAAATCACTAACACAAGCTGTGTCTGTTTGCAGGCAGAAAACAGGAGGAAGGGCCCTGGGCTGGGGGCCCCAGGGAAGCCCCCCAAGAGGCAGTCCAACGAGACGTACCGCGACGCTGTCCGGAGGGTCATGTTTGCCCGCTATAAGGAGCTTGAGTGAATGGTGCAGGAACCCCAGATCTGTCTCTCTCCATCTCCATCTCTTTCTCTCTGTGTCATGTTCTTTTGAAGGTTTGGTCGTCTTCTTTTTTCTTTTTTTTTTTGGTTGTTTTTTGAATTGTTACAGGTTTTGCTGCTAGAATTTTTTTAATAAAACTGAAAATTTGTCAGTGCTTGTCTTGTGGCTGAAATGGTGTGTTTTAAAAGCCTGGTGCTTGGTAAGGTTCCCATTGTGTTTTGCTCTCTGCTGAGGAGGTCACTGGGAGTTGCTGCTATGTCAGTGGGACTGGAACAGATTTGGTAGCTTGGAGACCGTACCAGTGGTGCCACTGTCCTGCAGCGTGTTCCCTGTCATCTCAGGGACGCATATCCCTGGTGCCATGTACTCCTGGGTCAGGGTGGAAGCTGGGAGCAGGAGGTGGCCCCAAAGCCTGGGAGGAATTCAGGAGCAGGAGTGATCTCTGTGGGATTCATCCTGGCAACTGACAAGGTCAGTGGGATTCAATTAATAGCAGGGGCTTAATGGCTGAAAGTGACCTCATGAGTTTTGTCTGGGTGTCCCAGCCAGGGCAGAACATTCCATGTGGGGTGGGCTGGATCTGGTGGCAGTGTTGTGTGGGGACCTGTTGTTCTCTTAACTCAAAAGTTCCATGCCTTCTCAGTGATTGCTTATGGACAGCTCCTTGCAGTACTGATTCCTTCTTCTTCCTCACAGCACAACCAACAAACTCCACCTCTCTTCTTGACCAGCTAACCCACTCCTTTATAGCACTCATCCTTATTGGACGCAGCTGTGGCCTGTTAAGGGCAGGCCTGTTCTTGATCTTTGGTAATTAGTACAGCTGCATCTCCTCAGGGGTGAGATTGCTTTCTGCACTATCTCTATTTTCTTACATTCTGTCCCTCCACTGGGACCCTGGTGGTGATAGAGCCATGCTGGCCCAGGGTGTCAGGGGAACAGAGGAAGAGCCAAGCAGGTGCTGCTGGCCTGTCATGGGGAGGTGTGGAGGCAGCTCCTGGGCAGGAGTTTGTAGCAGGGGCGGTTTGACCAAAGCACAGGAAAGTTTGAGTGTGTGAGCAGAGCAGGGGGACAGGGGTGAGTGTGGCCTGCAGGGATAAGGATGATGCCAATGGCTGTGGCTGGTGGGAGCAGATCTCGTGCCCAGTGGGGAGCTGGTGCCCACCAGCACCTTCCTGTTCACGTGCCAGAGAGCAGGACCTGACACTGCTCTCAAATACTCCAAAGAAGGGAAAGCAGGAGACGTGGAAGCTGAAGACAGCAGGATTTGGAGGTGAAGAGGCACCTGCAAGAGCTGACAACTTCCAAAGGCAGCAGAAGACCTGTCCAAGTTGTATTTCCTTGTCTCTGGCACAGGCAGTGCCAGAGGAGCGTGGTGGACTCATTTGCAGTGTTGTGGCCCCTGGTGCTGCACCCAGGGGCGGTGGAGGTGTGCGTGGTGCTGGTGAGTACGTGGGGGTGGGGGCCTTCGGTCTTCCCGGGAGCCCCAGGCATGTAAGGGATGGGTGAGGAAGGTGATGGGCTCCTGGGGGTGAACTCCCACACAGGGAGAAATGGTGGTGGCATAACAAGCTGGTGCTGTCAAATCTGGAAATTATCCATGCACCAAGGGGGAAGAAGTATGACTGTGGTGGGGCATCATTTTCAGGGAGGGAAGAGGGGAAGCTGGGTGCAGATTGGTAGCTGCTGCTCAGGCTGTCCTGCACCTGGGTGTGTTGGGCACCCAAGTGTGCCAAAAATGAGCACCCACAGAGCAAAATTCCCAAGACACCCAGAGGGAGCCTTCACAGCTGCCAAATGTGGGAACTCATAAGCTGATTTTCTTAATTTGCTAAGTGGGTACATGCGTCTTGGTGAAAGCATGCTAACGACTGATAATACGTGATTAATTAGAAGATAATAAACCAGATAAATGTAAGAGCAGCTTCCCTTGGACAGATGGACCACACTAAATAATGTGTGTTCCTTGGCTTAGTCGTGTGCTTGCTTGCTTCTAGTCTGTGATGTGCGTGTCTGAAAGGAGAAGCAGCACAACACTTTCCTTGCAGGCCCATTGCCAGGGCTTAAGTCAGGAACAGAAGAGGAGCAGGAACAGACTGCTGCGAAAATGAGAAAAAAAGTAATTAAAAATATCTACTTGCAGGATGTATCCGTCGAGAGAAATCCTTTTTCTGTCTGTGGTGGTGGATATACCTCCCATTATTTGTATTAATCACAGAAATCCTTGGTGTGCTTGCTTCTACTATTTTGATGATCATAGTAAATGTTTGTGGGAAATCAGGAATATTGTTTGTGTCGTAAGAGGTCAGAGCAACACAGGCGTGGGATTTCTGGGGATGTGCTCTGTGTGGCTTGGGAACACCTGAACTGTAGGAAGTATTCTGGTGCCAGCACGTGCAAAATCAAGGTATCCCCTGGATAGATAGTGACTTAATTCCTGGAAATTCCACTTCCCCAAGGTAGCCCAGAGTGAGCTCCAGTGTATTCCCTTGAAGATGTGTGTTTATAGACTGTACATACATCTCTCCCCAGGCACGGCATCCACCCATGCAGTGCATCTGCAGGGGGATATCCAGGGTTAGGGGACATGGAGCTCTCTGCTGGGGCTGGGTTGAGGTGACTGGAACGAGGTTATTCACAAACTGGAACAGACAAATAGAGCGAGAAGCTAAAAGCATTACAAAGAAATTACAAACCAGAAAACATCATCTCTCAGGAAACAGCAGCGTAGTTGGTGATGCAGAAAGCCCAGCTATTTATCCTTGGTGCAGTGGTTTTGATGTCTTTAATATTTTTTAAAGGATGGTGACCCAAAGCCATGGCTGAATTGCAGCTGCCTTTCCATCTTATAACTCTTTTGCTTTTATTTCAGAGATTACTCACCACACAGCTTCTGCTGTGGCTCTGTTCAGCACATTGCCTTGTGTGCCATCCTGTGGTGATGGGTATGGCTCAAGTTACAATTTATTTTTATTTTTGGAAGGTCCTAATAAGAGAATTGGAACAACTCACAGGGTAAGTCCTGTGGGCAGTTGCTTGGCGTGCAGATGTTACACACAGGAGGAGGACTGGGGTGACCCGTAACCAGCACTAAGGTAGGGGTGAATGGAACTGTGTGTACAAAAAGCCCAGAGAGAAAAGGCAGAACAAGGGGGTTAAAGGGATTAATTAATTTAAAAGGACCAGGCAACAGGAGCCTTGGACTGTGAGTGGAACCAAAGGGGAGGTTAAATCCACCATTTAGAGGGCTGGAGGCACTTCTGCCTCGACCCCTGCCCAAGGGAGTGTTGATCTCTAAGCTCTATCAGTCACACAGGTGGGTATGCAGGAGGCTGCTTCAGACATCTGAGAGGTTCTGGAGCAAGAGCTTCTTTTTTCCACCCTTTTCCAATGTAAAGCAAGTAGATAGTCTTAGATTTCCAATATTTATTCATATAAATACTGATACAGCAGTGACTCAAGCCCTTTTCAGTGAAACATATTTATGTAAAGAGCTGGAGCTGTGCTTTGTAAATAGAAAAAAACAGTAAGTTGGGCTGAGGCAAGTGTTTGTAAAAGGGAAGGAGGAAGAGCCAGGGAATGCCCTTCCCTCTGCAGCAGTGACCTGCCTCAGGGAGAGGGGGGCTGCTGGGAGGGGGACGAGACTGGGGGTCACCCCTCAGATACCAGATGAATACGATGAACAATTTTGCTCATTTCATGTTTTAAGACTTGAGGAACAGGAGTTCAGTGTTCAGAGGAGGTTGTTGCTCAAATCATGCCCTCATTTTAATGTAGGTTTTCCATTTCCTTATTTATCCATATCCATACAAAGACCATTCTGTTCTTTGTTCCTGTGCTGGGGACGTTAACGCTTTCAAACGTCACCAAGTATAATCTTTGTGAAGCTGCACTTTAATGGACTTCCTTCTGGTAGCACAAAGCTTCAAAGGAAGATGAATGACACTACAGTCAGTCACAGAGTGCCCAGAATAGCTGGGATAAGCATGGACACAATTGTCCAAGCTTCATGTGGATTTTTCTTGCCAGGATATTTTGAAGGAGTTGTGGTCTGGTCAAACTACTGCTGGTGGGTGTGTGGGTGTGTGCAGGTGCTGCTCTGCCCTTTCTGCAGCCTGGGGGAGGCCAGTGCTGTCCAGCTGTTAAAGTGCACCTCTTTCCCTGGGGAGTGCTGTGAGGAAGCTGGGAATGTGAGCATTGCCCCCCAGGGACAGAGTCCCCTGTCCCACACAATGGAAGGATGGGCTGGTCCAGAGAAGGCAGAGGGCTGGATAACAGCTTGGAGCTCAGCCCTGGAGCTGCCCCAGCCATCACCCCACAGGCACTGCTGCTGCTGCAGGCACTCAGTGGGCACCTCCCAGCCCAGGACATCCCTCTGCCCAGCTACAGCAGGAATCCACACTGCCCCACGCTGGGCTCCATCACTGGGGAAGGGGAGGATCAGCCTGAGGAGCTGAGCACCTGTGCTGGGGTGGTTTGGACTCCTGTTAAGGAGGGGCAGCAGGAGCAGGGTCACCCCAGCTCGTCACAAGGAGCTGGCAACAAAGCTGCCTGTAGCTCCTGTCCAAGGCCCGTCCCTGACACAGGGCTGCCACCTCAGCCTGACTCTGGCCAGGAGAGAAGCCTGGAGCTGCAGCACAGCTTGAGAGTGCTCAGAGCTCTGGCCTAGCCTTAAATCCCCAGTCCAGTGGGCAGCAGATGGGTGCATGGGGGCTCTCCTGGGGCCACTTAGTGTCCTCAGGGCCTCAGCAGAGTCTTGGCAACTCCCTTGGGTCCTTCTGTTGCTGGGGCATAGGAGAGGGGCCAAGCAGCTCTCTTGCACTGACAGGAAAGTCCCTTTTCACCAAAGTTCTGCTGGGCTGCGCCTGATCCATTAATTTGGCTCTGGGGTGCACTTCTGAAATCCATCTCACAACTTCCCCCACTTTTGGATTGTGTCCTGGAGCAGCTCAGGAGAGGCCTGGCTTGGGCCAGCATCAACCAGATTCCTTTCAGATGAAACCAAACCCAATATGCTCCAGGAATGCACCTCGTGCTCCCCAGCCACTGATGGGCGTTCAGGCTGCAGGATCAGCCCAGAGCCTGTCTGGAGCTAAAAACCACCTTGTAAATCACAGAATCATTTAGATGGGAAAAGACCTCTAAGATCACTGAGCCCAGCTGTTAACACTGCCAAGCCCATCACTAAACCATGTCCCCAAGTACCACTTGTACATGATTTTTAAATCCCTCCAGGGATGGTGACTCCACCACTTCCCTGAAGAGCCTGTTGAAATGCTTGACAATCCTTTCAGTCAAGAAATTTTTTCTAATATCCCATCTAAACCTTCTCTGGCAAAACTTGAAGCTGTTTCCTCTTGTCCTGTCTTCTTGTCCTGATTAAACCACAGCACATTTGTTGTCTGGGGGAAGAGCCTGAGCACCACCCCCCAGCTCCACCCTGCTGCCAGGAGCTTGTAGAGAGCAATGACTCCTTGTACCCCCTTTTCTCCAGGCTGAGCCCCCCAGCTGCCCCCAGCCCTTCTCATCAGACTGAGCCCCCAGCTCCACTGCCCTTCTCTGGACATTCTCCAGCACCTCAACGTCCTTCTTGTAATGAGGGGCCCAAAACTGAACACCGGATTCAAGGGGAAATACATCAGGTCCTTGGATATCTGTGTCTGCTCCTGCTGCACTGTGCTTGTGCACTGGAGCCCAAATCCTCCCTGATTTGCTTTTCCATCACATTTCTCTCTGGAGCTGCCCATGGCCCAGAGTTTTCCATCCTAGCCCTGCTGCCCGTGTCCCCGAGCCTCTCCCACCCACCGCGCTGCTCTTTGCCTTCCCAATCCACAGCAGGAGCGCCGCAGCCGGTGCTTTCCTGTCCCCCTCCATGAGCTGGACCCCGATCTGCAGGGATGGAAGCTCCCGGGAAAGGACCGACACAGATTTCCCGGCGGCTCCACAGGAGCCCGGCCCCGCGGCCCCGCACCGCTAGATGGCAACTGCGCTGTGCGCGGAGCGGCCGGAGCGGAGCCCCCGCAGCGGGGCTGGCTGCGAACGAGGGGCTGCCCCGGCTGTCCTCCCCACCTCCGGCTCCTCCTGCCGCCTCCAGGTGCTCTGGCTGCGCCGGGAGAAGGCGCTGGAGCGGCGGCAGGGCGCGCATCGCCGCGGGACCCGCCGGCCGGTGAGTAACGAGAGATGGGTTGAGGTGCTCGGGCTGCCTCGGGGCGCTCCGTGAATGCCTGGGACAGCATTCCCGGGGGAGCAGGAGCCGGCCTTCATCGGTCCTGAGCTCGTCTGCTGTCGCTGTCAGCTCCGTTGTGTTTCACAGCAGAGTAACTCATGAGTGACCGGGCTTGTCCCAGCCCCTGCGGAGAGAGCGGAGCTCACCCTGCCACCCTGCCCCAGCATGGCATGAAAAGTTCTACTAATCTTTATAGAATTATGGAATGGTTTGAGTTGGAAGGGACCCTAAGGATCACCTTATTCCGATCCCCTGATCTTCTGTGTTTGTGTTGTATCTTTTCATGCTGTAACTTGGGTCCCAGGAGGTTTTGTGCTT
This sequence comes from Onychostruthus taczanowskii, assembly GCF_017590055.1. Taxonomy (NCBI): domain Eukaryota; kingdom Metazoa; phylum Chordata; class Aves; order Passeriformes; family Passeridae; genus Onychostruthus; species Onychostruthus taczanowskii. The sequence continues at coordinate 16,735,272 of NW_024506993.1, read as the reverse complement.
TTTTACTACGCTGAAGCTGTTTCCAGAGCTGGTTTTTCTAGGGTTTCTCGACTTCAGTGCTCTACTTTGCTACAGAGGTTTAACAGCCCCAAACCCCCACACTGGGCTAATTGTCACCAGCCCATGCTGGGGGCTTTGCCACTGCTCAGAGATAACTTTGTCAGATTTCTCCTTCCCCACCTGATAAAAATCAGTCATTTGCCTCCAAAAGGGTTCTGTCATTCTTGACCTAAGGAGGACAAAAATACCAGCCTCCCTGATCAGTGAGGGAGTTGCCCCCTGCTTGGGCTTTATAAAATCTGTTGGGACAGGGAAATGTGTTTCTTCAACCCCCTCTGCAACGCCTCAGCGCTCAGAAACTCGGGTCAAATGATACAGCAGGCAGAAAAGAAACAGAGCCTGAGAAATGCTGAGTGCTTTCCAAAGGAGTCCCTTAACTAATGATCCCTCTGCTAGGAAGTATCACAGATCTTGGGGATGGATGGCCAGGAGTCAGGAGTTTTGCACTGAGTGTCCTGAGAGTGATGGGTGGGTTTTGGTGTGAGGGGCTGATACTCAGGGTGAGGGAGGAAGGAGAAGGTTGAATGGCTGTTTCTGTCCAGAAACAAATAACGAAACACTGAAAGAACTTAAATTAAGACAGAGTAATTTCTTTCTTTCTATCCTTGAAACAAGGCCACCCTCGGCATTAATCTCAGCTCCTGAGTGTGTGGCAGCCCTAGGAGGCAGCTGGACCATGGGATGCACTGCCCACTGGAAATCAGCTCCAGGGAGCCCACCCTTAGTTAAGAAGTTTATTGCCTTTGAAGAACCACTGCTTTGATCCAGCTGCTGAGCACTGTCAGGAAAATACTGCTAAACTGGAAAGCAGGATTTTTCCTGCAGCCATGTGCCCGGGGGAAGTGCTGCAGGAGGTCTGTCCCAGAGCTGCGGCCGTCCCGCACACATGCCGGCCACGCGCCCCGAGCACGAGCCATGGGGAGCTTTCTCTTGGCCAAGTGGAGCGTGTCCCAGCTTTCTGCCGGCCACTCCTCGCTCAGCCTTCAAAGGAGGGGTCAGGCAGCCCTGCCGGGTCACTGGCTTGACACGATGGGCTGCTGGAACAGACAGATTGCTCCTGCTGAGTGAACGCTATTGAAAACGGCAGAGACACAAACACCCGGTGATTAATGAGCCGGGGACGGGGAAGTCAATCCGAAAGCCAGGGCAGAGATATCAGCCCTATAAGAAATATGGGAAGAATTCACCCCTAATCTAATCTCACTGAATTCCACAAGTGTGTAAGACAGGGATCATTTGCTGCAGTTCCTTAGGTTGAGAATTAAACAGGAAACCCCCAAGGATGTGAGATGTTCTCCCAAATACCATCATGCCTGTGCACAGAGGCTGGAGAGCAGCTGCCACAGTCTGAGCCATCTCATCTGGCTGGACGAGGTGATGCCCAGGCTGCGGTGCTGCCAGCAGCAGCATCCAGCAGCACCCAGCTCTGGGACAGGGAGAGGGAGCCAGGTTTAGGGTCCTTTGCAGCTCTTGCCCTTTGCCAAGCCCAGCCCGAGCCAGCAGGGCTGGCAGGGGTTCCAGATGGGGGTCCTGCTTCCTGGCTCTCTGCCATGCTCCTGTGACACCCTCTCCGGGGCTGTTTACAGCAAGAACGAAGATTTATTGTAAATTTTGGCTTCCAGACTCTTGGAGCTGCCTCTTCCTCCAAGTTTGCTCTCTCCCCACTCCATCTGGGATGACAGCGAGAGGTGGCTCAGAGAGCACAGGGCAATTAGATCCTTACAGGCACTCGCTCACATGGTTACAAACCCACAGAGTCACCTCCTGGCCTGGGGGGCAGCCAGGAATGTCTTTTGAATGGGGATAGGGGGACACACCCAGCCTCACCTGCCCTTTATGAGGAGCCCCCCCTTTGGAGGATGCCACATCAGGGGATCATGCTCTCCACTGCTTGGGGCAGGGAGCAAAGAGGGGAGTGGGACCAGGGAGAGAGGAAAACAGTGTTACCTGCCCTGGACTGGGTCTCCATCTGTGGTCCTTGCAAGCCACCTGATGCCTCCCTGCTCCTGCCCTGCTCACAGGAGCTGGCTGTACTTTCTCCATCACATTTACCTGGGGAAACTGAAGCACAGGATGGTGAAAGGACCTGTGTAAGCGACAGAGCCAGACTCACAGTACAGGGCACCTCATTCTCCCTCTCTGAAGACTAGATTATCCCAAAAGCCGACCATAAACACCCAGCATCTCCTTGCAGGTAGATGCCATGAATGACAGAGTTTCTGTGGTACCCAGAAGGCAGCACTCTGTACTCCTGGCAGACGCAAGCCTTTATTACTCCCCTGTGTAGCTGCTCTAGGATATTTGGGCTCTGCCACCTCCATGCTCCGTGTACCCCCTGGTCTCCCCTGGCCCCACTGTACCTGCAGGCGTGCCACACGTGTGCTCCAGACCAGCACAAACCTTCTCCACTGTCACTATGACATGACATGGAGCACAGTTGTTGCCAGCATCAGCCCCCGTTGGCCTGGGAGCCTGCCCAGGGTCTGGTTTCCCTGGAAGGACACCATTCACAAGCACTCAGCTGTGTGGGGTTATTGTTCTGCTCTCGTGTGCTGGCGAGCTGCCCTTTATTGTGTGCAGGAACTCCCCTGCTTCTCCCATGTTGGGTCCAGGTTTATTTCCCTCTTCTCTAGGAGGAGACCACTGATGTCAGCTAGCTTGGCCTGAGCTCTTTGTAGTGTGAAAAGGAAAACAAGGGCTTTCGGTTTCAGTCTGTCCCTTGCTTGTCCTCTGAGGGAGAACTGGCCTTCCCACGGCGTGTGCTCCCACACGGGCGGGCGCTGACACCGTGACAGCTCTGCCACCCTGTGCCAAAGCCACGTGCATGGAGTCGGGCTCGGAGCTGAGCTGCCCTGTGCTCTGGGAGGATGAGCTGCTCCTCGGGGCAAGATGAGACACTTGGGGTCAATCCCTGCCCTGCTGTGCTTCCCATTTGGCCTTGAGCAGGTCACTTAGTCCATGTGTGCCTCAGCCTGGAAGCATTACTGGAGTAATGACACCATGGTGGCCTTCCATGGTGGAACCACCACGGTGCAGATGAGTTCATGGGGGCAGAGAGGCCTTCACGTGAGGCAGGGGTTGGGCAGGAGGACGTGGCACAGGGTGCTGCCTGCTTCTGACCCTCTGGACACACTGGCACAGGGGCTGTGCTGGGAGAGGGTACCCCCGCTGGTGTCCGTGCTCTGGGCTGGCTTCTCCGTGTCTGCAGGGCAGGGAAATGACAAAAGCAGGGCAGCCGTGTGCTTTGGAGCATCCTGCTGCGGCTGCCCCGGTTCCCCCAGAGCAGCTGTGCGTCAGCCCAGCTCCTGACCCGTCCCAGACCCTCCAGCGGCTGCACCTTCAGCTCCGCCCGGAGCGGACCTGGCCTCTCCTGGGAAGAGAGACCGAGCTGGGGTGAACGGCCCGGCGTCCATCCCGGCGTCCCTGCTGAGCCTGGGAAACACCCGGCACAGGAGCCGCAGCCTGGTGCAGGCAGCTCCCGGACCGCTGCCGGGGTGCCGGGGGATGCCGGGGCTGCAGAGCCCGAGAGCAGCCGAGCCCGTCCCGGTGCCGGGATGCCGGGGGATGGCGGGGCTGGCAGCGCCCCGGAGCAGCCGAGCCCGTCCCGGTGCCGGGATGCCGGGGGATGGCGGGGCTGGCAGAGCCCGGGAGCAGCTGAGCCCGTCCCGGTGCCGGTGCCGGCGCTGCCCGAGCGCGCTGCTCCGCGGGGCTCCAAGGCCTGCGAGTCAGAGACCTTACTCGGCAATCCAGGCTGAAATTCCCGAGGAGCCCGGCCAAGAAGCTCTGAGAAGAAGCAGATAACAGGCCAGGCACCCTCCATCCTCATTAAAATACTTTCTCCGGCAGAGCCCCCCACGCCTGCCCAGCCTGTTCCAATTAGCGCAGCGGCAGCAGCGCCGGGAGCGGGGCTCCCGCTGATGAAAACAAAACACTGCCGAGCTTTCAAGTGTCGGGGGAGGCGTGTGGCCCCAGCTGGGACAGGGTGGCCCCGGGACTGCGACCAGCAGCCCTGTTGCTGGCTGGCAGTGGTGAAGCGGCTCACGAGCCGGGTCACTGAGCAGCAGAGCAGGTGTTTCAGGGCCAGCTCCTGCCTGGAATGGGGAGATGTGGCCAAGCTAAAAGCACTTTGAGTGGTGCTGAGCATTGCTGTCCAATAGGTTTGGAGGTGGGAAGCAATAATCCCAAGGTGAATGAAAAAAATCAGTGTTGCAGATCCTGTGGGCTTGCTGCAGAAAGCCCTGGCATCTTCAGGAAGCAATCAGTGCTGTCTTGGGAGTGCTGGGACAGGCTGCAGCCTGCCCAGGGAACAGGAATTCTTTTCCCAGGGCTAGCTTTCCCTGGAGATACCCCTAGGGATGGAGCTGTCCCTCCCAGCCCTTGGGTTTCTGCTGGAATTCTTTGCAGGGGTCCCACCAGGACCCAGCCAAATCCACTCCTCTTTTCCAGAGGCCACCAAAGGGGCAGCAGCTGGTGACACTGGGTTCCAGCTGGTGACCCAGGGCTGGTGAAACCCCAGGTGTCACCCATGGAGCCTTTAGAGCCAGTCCGTGGCAAGGAGCACAGACAAACCTGCCCCTTGCTGATCCCTGGCCTTGGAGCCCCTGCCAGCTTTGAGCACATGTGGGATTCACCCAGGCTGAGCCTGGAAAATCTGAAGCCCAGAGAACAACTCCTGTGTGGGGCAGGGCTCCCGGGGCTCCCCAGGGCTGTGCTGAGTGTCAGGCCATGTGGCAGACAGGTGACAAGGGTGGCTTTCAGCACTGGGGTACAAATGGCTCTGAGGAATTCAGTGCTGCCTCTGGGGACCCCCAAGGCTTTGAGAACCTGGCAGCTCAGCAGGCAGTACACAGCCTCTTCTCTGCCTTACTTGGGATCTTTAACACAGCATCAAAGCACGGCAAGCCCCCTCCACTCATGAAGTGTCTCTTCTGAGGAGAGGCTGCAGGAGTTGGGCCTGTTTAGTCTGGGGAAGAGAAGACTGAGAGGGAATCTCACTAATGCATGTAAATATCTCAAAGGTGGGTGCCAAGAGGATGGTGCCAGACTCTCTTCAGCAGTGCTCAGCAACAGGATGAGGACTAATGGCCATGAAGGAAAACACAAGAAGTTTCACCTCAGTATGAGAAAGAACTGTACACTGAAGGTAATAGGGAACTGGAACAGCTCCCCAGGGGTGTTGTGGAGTTTCCCTCTCCGGAGACATTCCAAACCTACCCGGACTCATTCCTGTGTAAGTTGGTCCAGGTGACCCTGCCTTGACAGGGGGGGTGGGCTGGATGATCTCCAGAGGTCCCTTCCAACCCCTATAATTCTGTTATTCTGTGAAAGAAATTTAAGCTTCTCAATTGCACTAGAAGGCAAATTGGGAATTTAGTATGCAAAGTCAGCCCAGAACTTAATACACCAAGTTAACCCACACTTGTCCCTCCTCCACCCTGTCCATGAAGGAGCTCAATCCTCTATGAATTTGCCACTTCCCACTGGTGTCCAGTGTGGTTTGCCCACTCCAGGAGCCCTGGGGTGGGCAACAGGACTGTGGCACCGCTCTGTGCTGGAAGCTGCCTGTGCTCTGGCAGCATTTTAGGTGAGAGCAGACCTGCAAGGTGCAATAAATGCTGTGACTCCATTCAGCTTTCTCTGCACATTGGACTTGCTGCCTCCCTGGGGCTGGATGCCCTTGGGGTAAATTAGAGGAGGAACAGTGGACATCCCATTCAAGCAGCACATTTAGGAACATCTAAAATCCTGCAGGGGTTGGAAGCAGGGGCTGATCCAGCCCTTCACTCTGCCTGTCACTGTGCCCTGGGACAAGCCCACTGCTGGGCCACCTTCCCAGCCAGATGCCCAAGAGCCAGGCCAGGTCAGGCTTCACCTCTCAGTGGCGAGGGAAAAGGAGGGGACTGAGCCAGCAGCCTCTCAAGAAAGGGATTAGCAGGATGTTAAGGGAAGCCAGCTCTTTATCCCTTCATAAACAGTTATTAATACCCTGGCCAGCCTCAGGCTTGGCAATTCCCCATTTGCTTTCGAGGATGTGGTCCCAACTGGAGCGTGCCTGCAGCTACTGTAACTACAGGGGAACAAACACTGTGCTGTGCTTTTGCTCTGGGTGTCACCACAGGCAGCCAGGTCCCTCTGATAACACCCAGACCCCAGGACTGGCCCTGCCCCACTGCCAATGCCACCCAGTGCCCACGAGCAGGGAGCCCCCCTGGCTGGCAGGGGTGACATCCCGAGGCTCTGCAGGGTGCCAGTAGCAGCTGAGTGCCTTCATCCCCACCCGTGGTGCTTGGCACACTCCAGCAGGGTTGTCTGCCAAGGAAGGGTGGTCTGGGCTAACTGCAGCCAGGGCATTGAGTCTCAGGAGGCAGCAGTGAGGGGATGTCCGGCTGGACGGGATCCTGCTGGCCCTGATTGTGTGATGGCAGAGATGCGCTGACCCTGGAGCAGCCTCAGCCTTCTGCTGCTGCCCAGCAATCCCCTCCAAAAATCTCCTCCCTTCCATCACTGCAGATCTGTGTGGGCACGTGTGACCTTGTTGCTGAAGGTTTCACCGGGACCCCGATACTCCACAGGGCACGCAGTGCTGTCCCAATGCCACCCAAGCTCTGGCACTTGGTTTTGTGGTCCCAGCTTTGATGTCATGGAGCAGGACCGTCACGTCCTCCCACAAATCACTCAGCACCACAGGCTCCCTCAGGGATTGGCTCTGCCCCAGCCTGGCAACTCAGGGGGAGGGCAGGGAGGGCTCGCCCATGTGTCTTTGTCCTTCCACTGGAGAAAGCGACAGCTGCCTGTCCCTGCAGCTGCCGGGGCATCCATCATCCCGCACGGGACGGAGAGGCACGGCCACAGCCCTGGGCTGAGCAGGGAGGGTTCCGTTCCGCGGGGCAGGGAGGGTCAGGCGGTGATTTGGGAAGAGGGACAGCTGCGGGCAGGGCTGCTCGCCAAGGCTCGGGGCCAGCAGCTCCCGCTGTGCTCGCTCCCCTCGCACGCGGCTCCGCATTCCCGGGGCACGGAGCATGGGCAGGCACCCAGCCGATGTGTGTGCAGGACGGGCACCCGGGCTGAGTCCTCTGCGCCTCCTGCCCTGGCTTTGCCCCTCATGTTCCTTGCCAGGGTGTGACTCCTTTGTCCCAGCTCCCAAAAGTGGCAGAGAGGGAATCACCCATGCCAGGGCTCAGGCTGGGAGAGGCAGGACAGTCTCAGGAGCGTGGGGCTCAGGTCTGGGAGCCAGGCCTTGCGTGTTTGGGAGCCATGGGAAGCACCAGCCCCATGGAGGGGGTCTTGGCTCCCTGAGGCTCCCCCTTCTCACGGCGAGTTCTAGCCCAGCGCTTCTGTCCCCTGCTGGGGATGATCCCTGTGGATGGATGCTGACGAGGGTGCAGCGCCTCTCCTCTCCCTCGGGGTCCCCCATCTGCTGGGGAGCAGCTTCTCCCTCCCGGCCCTGGAGCTGCCAGCCCTGCCGTGTCAGCGGAGGAGGCAGCAGGCTGCCGGCGGTGCCGGGGATTCCCGGGACACTCCGGGCTGCGGGACCGCCGCCGAGCTCCGCTCAGCGTGCTCTGCCCTCCCAGGGGTAATCGACAGCCTGATAAACCCACTGCCAGGGCCCTTCCCCCTCTGAAATTTGTGCTGCTTTAAACTATGCACGGCATTGCAACACAGCGGGGCTGTCGGGAGGAAATTGGGGCTTTCGCGGGTAAACGATTCCCTCCTGTACCCGCGGCTCAAACAGAAGGGATTTGTCTTTTCTCTGGGCTGCTCACACTCTGGCAAGGCTTTTCAGGGGATTTTGTGTGACAGCCCAGAACCTCAGACCTGCTGGACTTCTGTTCTGTGCAGAACTCAGTGCAGCCTTACAGTAATTAAAGGGAGCTTACAAAAGTGAGGGAGTGACTTTCTACACAGCCAGATAGCGATAGGTCAAGGGGGAAATTGTTTTCAACTAAAAGAGGAGAGATTTAGATTAGATGTCAAGAAAAATTCTTTACTGTGAAGGTGGTGAGGCCCTGGCACAGGCTGCCAGAGAAGTGGTGGATGCTCCATCCCTGGAAGTGTTCACAGCCAGGCTGGATGGGCTCAGAGCAGCCTGACCCAGCGGGTGGCATCCCTGCTGTGATCATCTGGAACAAGATGATCTTTAAGGTCCCTTCCAACGCAAACCATTCTGTGATTCTGTCACTTCTGCAGATCTCCAGTAGAAGGGGAGGGGGCGAGGGCACAAGGAAGCCACAGGGACCAGGGCACCTGGTGGACTGCTGGCAGACTCAGCCCAGCAGCGTGGGGTCACCGCCTGTGCCACCTATGCCTGGCACTCCTGCTGACTGCCAGTCCCCCAGACAAGGCTGCCATCCCCAAGTCCTCCCCTGTGGGTGCTGTGGTGCCTGGAGTATGAAATGTCAGCCCCCCACCTCCCCTTCTCTCGGCAGCCCACCCTCACCAGCACTTCCCTCTCCAAACTGAGATGGAAAGAACTGCAGCTCTGGACAGTTGATTGTTTAAAGCTGTCGGGAGTGTTTAATTTAACCCTGGATCCATCATTCCCAGCTTGTTTCCATCCACCAGGCACCCGAGCTCCCCCTCTCTGTGTAAACTCTGCCGAGCTCTTCCCCCCAGCTGATCTGTCTCCCGGTGTCCCTGCACCGAGTGGCACAGCCAGGGATGTCCTTGTGCCAGGGGCTGCGGGCACAGGATTTTATCTGGGTGTCAGGAGGTGGATGTGCCTCACCACTGCCTGGGCATGATGGGATGGAGCCCCTGAATACCCAGGAAAGGACGGGAAGTGTTTCTTACTGGAGGTTATCCTCTGGCAGTTTTTTTATTTCCTTATCTGCTGCAAAACCCTCACTTTCCCATGCCTGTGCCCAGCTCTGCCAGGGCTCTGGGATCCTCCTGGACATGGCTGTGGGATCCTCCTGCTGCCCTCAGCCTGCTTTTGGCATTCCCAGGGCAGGAGACAGGGCTTTGGTATAAGTGAGCTGTACACGGGAGCGCATGCCTGCCCCATAGTTCAACCTGTGTGAACGTGTCCTGAGGCAGGAGCAGTGCCCTGCCTGCCATCCGCAGAATCCCAGCCTGCCCTGGCATCCCCTGGGTCATGAAAGATTCCTCCAAGTCTGCCTTAGCCCAAAGTTAAGCCTAGCACAGACCCAGCTCCATTTATAGAACCCTTCAATTAGAGGACAGCATTTTCCCAAGTCCTGCAGCAACACAACACACTTTGGCAAAGGAAAAATAATCCCTGTCAGATGCCAGCCCCGTCCTTGTGATGACCCTTGGGACAGCAGGGCACGGCTGAGTGCACAGGGTGGCTCTGGGAGAGCCCTGCAGGTGCTGGGCAGAGGAAGGGCTGAGATGCAGCTTCTCACTGCTGCTGCTGGGGTGGGGTTTGTGGCAGCAAGGGCAGCGCTGCTGCGAATCCCCATGTGGCTGATGGGCTCCTAACAGAGAACCCCACCTCTCCGCAGTCCAGGAGCAGTTTGAACCTGGTTAAACACATTGTGCTTATGGGGTGGAGTGGCAGCAAGGGCAGCGCTGCTGCGAATCCCCATGTGGCTGATGGGCTTCTAACAGAGAACCCCACCTCTCCGCAATCCAGGAGCAGTTTGAACATGGTTATGGGATGGCTTTTGTCCCCTCCCTAGGCAATGGCTGATGTGGAAAAGTGCCCAGGAAGGGCTGGCTGGGTGGAGAAAGCAGCCCCAAACTGAAGAGAGACAGAGCAGAGCGCAGCCCAGCCACCACCCTGAGGTCACACCCATGTCCCAGCGTGGTGCCAGGTCTGCTGGTACAGGGGAAGGACCTGGAGCAGCAGCAGGCTGTGCTGACCAGAGTGAGATCCAGGCGGTAGTGAAGGCAGGGAAGGGGCAAGAAAGGAGCTGCACCCCAGCCCAACCACAGTTTGCTGCTGGGGGGGAGAGAAAGCCCAACCCCAGCAGCCCAAAACCTCCTCCCTAGGCAGAGCTGAGCACTCCTTCTTGTGCAAGGCAGTTGGAAAGACTTGGCTCCACATCCCTCCCACATCCCATTGCTGGGATGGCAGGAATCCCCTGCTCCTTGTGCCAAGAGCCTCTGGCCAGGGATGAGCCAAAAAGCTCATTTTGAATCTTTCAGTCATGGGACTGGAAGAAGTTAATAGGCAGCCAGAGGGGGAGTTAGTCAGAGCTGCCATGTAGGGACCAGGCTTTTTATTAAGTGGAGAAAAAGCATCTGAGTATCCTGGATTAAGTGGATAGAGCTGGCAGGGCAGCCCTGCTCCTGGCAGGGGCTGCAGGAGCTGTTGTGAGAGGCTGTGAGCCCCTGTACCCCTCCAAAGGGGGTATGTGTAAAAGAGCCCTTCCAACCCACAGCACCCTGGAGCCAGCGGATGCTGATGGCCTCAGAGAGCTCTGTGGTGACAAGGAATTTGCAGAGATCCTAGCCAGAGATGTGTCATGCACACGCAGATCCACAGATGATATTGGGGAGATCACAGAAATGGCATTTATGGATGGTGCTCCAAAACATGAATTCCTCTTTCAGTGAAAGGGATGGGATTTAACCCCAAGCTGGGAACAGATGAGTGCTAGGGATCCTTCAGCAGGCTCTGCCAAGCACTGGAGTCTGGGCAGACACTGAGCAGAGGGTGCCCAAGCTCAGAGCCCAGTGCCCACAGCTGCAGCCTTCCCCCTTCTCTGCCTGCAGCCGGTGTTGGAGGTGCAGCTCGGCGCTGGACCATGGCGCTGTGAGGGCGAGCAGAGCCTGCCCACTGCCCTGTGCCAGCATGTGGGCTGCCCCTGGCCACTGGCTGTCCCTGGCCACGCTCCTGCTCTGCCTCCAGCTGGGCAGCAGCAGGGCATGGAAGCAGCAGGCCCCACGCCTTCGCCTCACCTACAAAGGTAAGGGGTTCCTGGGGGTCTGCACCGTGCCTGGGGGGGCTGGGGGGGCTGGGGGAGGTGTGTCCTGGACTGGGGCTGGACTGGGTACCCCTGGGGAGTGTCCCCTGCCTTCATCTCACAGGGACACTGAGCCCTGGGACAGTGTCACCGGCCTCTTCCTCTGCCTCCCACCACCACAGTCCTACCCCAGCTCAGCCCTTCTGCTTTTCACCCTCCTCTTCTGTCAGTAGAGACTGATCCCCTGTGCAGATCATCTCCCTGCTGCGCTGCTCCCTTCCTCCCTGCATCTGTCTCTCTTCGGGGAGGCGCAGTTTGCTCCTCTCAAGCCTGATGCAGAGGAGGGACTGCTTTGGTGACCTGAAGATGCAGCGAGGGCAGACTGATAGGTAGCACAAAACACAGCCCAGAGAAGTGTGGAAAGGGAATACCTAGAGAGGAATGGCCTGAGCAGCTAGAGCAGAACCCTGCCAGCTTGGCAGCTTCTCTCCCTGCCATGAACCTGCAGCATGGATGTGGCCAGTGGAGCTGCTTTTAGCTTCTCCTAAGGGAAGAACAGCAAGTTCCTTTGGAGGGTGGCAGCTCAGCACATCCCCAGTGCTGCCCTGGATGTGACCATCGGGAGGGCTGGCCCGGCCCTCTCCACACCTGGGAGAGGGTGGAGCAGCTTTCCCATGGGCACGCACTCCAGGCTCCAGGCCAGGCTCTTGGCCCACTCCATCCCCCTGAGGAGCTGCTCTCCAGGCAGGGACAACCAGCACAGTGAAAGATGCTCCCTTTTTGTGGCTGGAGAGGGCTGGACCTCCCAGGGATGCAGGATATCTATGTGAGGAGATGGCCCTGCTGATAGCCCAGACCAGAAACAGCTCAGCTCTGCCTTTCCTTGGAGCCAGAGGAGGCAGACGGGGCTGCTGGGGTGGCTGGACAGAACAGGGACTGCTGACTTCAAAGCCCCACGGTGTCCCGGGCCAGGCATGCCAAAAGCCCTCATGCCTTGGGCAGAGGCAGAAGAGGAAGCTCCCAGCATCAGGAGGGATCAAGCACGAAGTGAACAATGGCAAAGGGATGTGACTCATGGACAGCAAGGGGCAGGTTCAAGGACACAATGCCTTGAGAAGTTTAGGCTTAAAAATCCCTAGGAAAAAAAAAAATAAATAAAAGGAGGCCTTTGAGAGTCCATCCACGGGATCGGCCTTGCCCTCAGATCCCAGCATGGGGGCGGCGGGCAGAGCCTCGCTGGGGCGGGGGGAGCAGACGTAAGCAGGGTCGAGAGAAGGAAATGACAGCAGCGAGGGCCGGGAGAGCACAGGAAGGATGGGGCACAGGGCACGGGGCCAGGAACAGCAGCAGCGGCTCCCATCCTGCCGAGGAGGAGGAGGAGGAGGAGGAAGAGGAGGAGGTTTATAATAGCACACAGGGGCAGCCTGGGCCCGCCTGGGTCAGCCTGGGTCAGCCCCAGCGCTGAGCTCAGCCTCTCTCTCCTTCCCCAGGCTGTGCAGCAGGGGAAGCACAGCACCCCTGCCAGGTCCTGCGGGAATATCCCAGGAACTGGCGAAGGGCTCCTCTGCCAGCCTTTGATCTGCAGCCAGGCAGGACTCAGAGGCCGCCACCACACCGCGAGTGCTCCGGGGCACGGGGGGTCACGGCTCCGGCTGTCACTGCGAGGGCTGCCCGGCACGTCCCTTATCGGCCAGCAGCAGCGAGGGGCCAGAGCCCGACTGAGCACCGAGCTGGCCCCGGCTTCAGGGATCTGCTCCGGGGGCTGCTGTGCCCCTGAGGGGGAAGGGGAGAGGGCAGCCCTCGGGCAGAGCCGGGCTGTGACCCCAGGAAGCTCGGGGTCACCCTGCACGGGAGATGCTGAGGCTGAGGGGCAGGCGGAGATGACGGATGGGACAAGGCCATCCATAGTGGTCGTGGCAATAAAGGCAAACACGGTGGCCTTGGGAGATAGTGAACACAAAGGAGAGGATGTTTCCCTGGGCTCACCCATAGGTTTGGCCATGGCATGTCTGCTGCAGAGCCCCCCTGGTTCCCTTTTTCCAACGTCGGGTTTGGATCTAATGACCCGAGGGTGAGAAGAGGCTGGGGTTTGTGCAGCAGCTTCCTGGGTCTGGATCCCAGCACTCCACGTCCCTTGGTCAGGGAGGAGAGCCACGGGGTCAGGCTCAGACCCTCCCGGTCATTAACCTTCAGGAGGGTGCAAGTGCAGGGCAGTGAGTCCTTCCAGGGTTCTCCACTACCAGAGGCAGCGGAGAGGGCTCTTCCTTTGTCCTGCCTGACCCTGTCCTCAGACAGGGCTGGCGCAGGTCAGTGACCAGCAAGTGACATTCACTGGGACCAGGCTTGTACCCATTCCTCTTAATTACATTCATGTACTGGATGAGCCTTTCCCCTCCCAGAGCCCTGCCTGACATTTCCCCCGGATCAGGCAGGTCCTGGGATCGTTGGCAGACACAGGAGGATGAACGATGCACCGCACCCTGTTGGAGAGCCAGCAGGGACAATGGCCCGCAGGAAGGGACAGGAATTCACCTGTTAATCCCATTCAGCTGGTGGGAAATGGCTTGGAAGCCTTCTGCCCTGTATCTCTGGTACCCAGAGAGCTCTTGGGCAGGCGAGGGAAGGCAGGGAGCACAGCGGGGCTGCGTGGTTTTTGAGGCAGCAGGAGGAGAGACAGGAGATCCCAGGTGTGCCTTGGAGCTGCTGCTGGCAGAGAAGGATTTGTGTCCCCGCCGTAACGGGAGCTGCCCGGAGCAGGGAAGAGGGAAGGTGGGAGCCAGCCTGGCTGCTGGATCCGGGCAGGGACCCGCGGGCTGCCTGGCCCAGCAGGGACAGGCGGACGTCCGTGGAGTCTCCAGCCCGCAGGCTCTGGCCCCGCTTCCCCTCTGCCCTGGAAAAGGAGTGGAAGGAAGTGACACAAGCTCCCGGGCCAGCCGGTTCCCTTTGGATGGAGCCGTGCCCGTGCCCACGTCCACCCCACCTGCAGCCGGGCCGCGCTGCCCCGGGCAGCCCCGGCCCCGAGCCCTCCTGCCCCCTGCTCCTGCCGCACCGCTTCACTCCGGGCCACTTTGGGCAGACTTTCAGCCCGGATCTTACAGGTTTCCCTGAGTTTCCAGCCACATTCCATCTCCATTCAGCCCCCATCCAGGGCAGCCCATCTTCATCTCCCATGGCCCCACTCTTGCCCGTTACCCTGCACTACACTAAAGCCTTGCCAGAGGAGACAGTCCTCTATCCCCAGCCACGGCCTGTCACTTCTGGAGAGGGAAGAGATGTGTTAGGACTTGTGCAAGCTCCGAGGACTGTCTCAATGCCGGTTTGCTGTGCCTTGATCCCTGGGAGCAGGGCTGGGGGCTGGCAGCTGCTGCGGAGCCGTGTCTGTGCAGCCGCCACTCCTGCTGCACTGGGGGGGCTGGCCCCACAGACAGCCCCCAAACCTGGCACTGCACATCACGGACCAGTACTGGCCCCAGGGATGTTGTTTCCGGAGTTTAACCAAGACACAACAGCTCATTGTCCTCCTCACACGCCCACATGGCCACAACTGCCAGAAGGGCCAGGCAGCCGCCCGGCTGCTGTGGGGAGGAGCTGCAGCCAGAACAGCAGAGCCTTTCCCACTGCCCTTCTCTGCTCCCACAGGAGTGCATTGGGTCATGGCACCCTTGGAACTTTCCCTGAGCCAGTCTAATGCTGGGTTTAGGCTACACCTCAGGACACGGAGTGGGGAATGTGGAGTGCTGGGTTGGGGTGGCACTGGAGGCACAGATGGGGACTTCCCCTACAAGGGTCAGTCCCAGTGCATCCATCCACCTGCCTCACCCTGGGCATGGGGGAGAGCCCAGCAGCCACTTCACAGAATTAGGGGTGTGTGCAGAGGGTGTTCAGAGCAGGTTGTGTTGGCTGTGTTTCCACACAGCCTTTCCTTGGAGGGATGCTTTGCCCCAGCAAACAGCAAGAATCCTTTTTTATGTAAACTCCCTTGATCTGAAGCCTGGGGAAAACATGCCAGGAGTCACAGCAAGTCACCTCTCTGCTCTATCCTCTGCCCACAGTTTCAGGGTGGCTTTGGGGCTCCAGGAGCTCCTCTGGAAGGCAGGTTGGAAGCTGAGCACTCCGAGCTGCTGGGGCTGAACCCCTGTCCTGCCCACGCCTGCAAACCAGCCCAGCCAGGGCAAGGTCAGCGCAGTTCTGCTCTCTGTAGAGAGGGAGCGACTTCTTCCCTCAGCTACACACGTGGAGGAGGTTCCAAGAGGAGCTCAGGGGCACCAAGGGGGATGGGTTTTGCCAAGGCAGTGGCAGGAATGTTGTGTACCCTTGGAGCAGGGATAAATAACCAGAGCTGTCCCAGAGAGGGAGGCATGGGGCCTCTGGCTGTAGGTTGTGTCATTCATGGATGGGTTTCTCTTTGTCCCACCTTGTTTGTGCTCCTCAGACCTGCTGAAATCCAACAGCTCTCGCCTGCTGCTGGCCTCAGGGGATGGGATGGATTTCCAAGCTCTCTTGATGGATGAAGACAGAGCCTGGCTGATGGTGGGAGCAAAAAACCATATCTTCCTTCTCCACCTGGACCATCCCAGCAGAGAGCCTGAGAAGGTCAGTGCTGGGAGGATGGTGGCTCTGGCCAGGCTGGCCTCTTCCTCCCTGGGAACCACTCCTTGTCCCAGCACCAGGGTGTGGAGGTAGATGTACTCTGAACTGGGCTGTTCGATCTGAAGCCTGGGGAAAACATGCCAGGAGTCACAGCAAGTCACCTCTCTGCTCTATCCTCTGCCCACAGTTTCAGGGTGGCTTTGGGGCTCCAGGAGCTCCTCTGGAAGGCAGGTTGGAAGCTGAGCACTCCGAGCTGCTGGGGCTGAACCCCTGTCCTGCCCACGCCTGCAAACCAGCCCAGCCAGGGCAAGGTCAGCGCAGTTCTGCTCTCTGGAGGAGCGACTTCTTCCCTCAGCTACACACGTGGAGGAGGTTCCAAGAGGAGCTCAGGGGCACCAAGGGGGATGGGTTTTGCCAAGGCAGTGGCAGGAATGTTGTGTACCCTTGGAGCAGGGATAAATAACCAGAGCTGTCCCAGAGAGGGAGGCATGGGGCCTCTGGCTGTAGGTTGTGTCATTCATGGATGGGTTTCTCTTTGTCCCACCTTGTTTGTGCTCCTCAGACCTGCTGAAATCCAACAGCTCTCGCCTGCTGCTGGCCTCAGGGGATGGGATGGATTTCCAAGCCCTCTTGATGGATGAAGACAGAGCCTGGCTGATGGTGGGAGCAAAAAACCATATCTTCCTTCTCCACCTGGACCATCCCAGCAGAGAGCCTGAGAAGGTCAGTGCTGGGAGGATGGTGGCTCTGGCCAGGCTGGCCTCTTCCTCCCTGGGAACCACTCCTTGTCCCAGCACCAGGGTGTGGAGGTAGATGTACTCTGAACTGGGCTGTTCTAACCTCACCAGGGACACATTTACACCAGGATGTCTCAATCAGTGGGGTCAGCCCATCCCTGGTGGAGCTGAGCCCTGCTGGGAAGGGCTGGCGCCAGAGGGACAGGGTGGCTTGGCCAGGAGATGTGACCTGGGTGGACTGCAGGCAGTGCCCGGAGCCCTGCTGTCACACCTAGTCCCTGCTGCTGCCTCAAGAGCTCCAGCAGCCAGTCCACTAATGTCATCCCAAGACATCCTGCTGGCCGGCTGTGCAGCCAGAGCCCAACAAAAGAAAATCCCATTAAGGCACTGCAGCCTGGTGTTCCCACAGGCTGGGATCCAGGAGAGCCTGCCCACCGCCTGGGTGGGCCACGGCACGCCCAGGCCCTGTCCCCACGCCAGGTTCACGCTGAGTTGATTTGGCAGGCTGCCCACGGGCCCTGGGGACTCGGGGGGTGTCAGACCTGTGCCAGAGCAGCCCCGAGTCCTCGCCGTGCACCTGAGCCTGGCAGCGCCGGCTGGCTGAGCCTGCTCCCACTGGTGCCACGGGAGGCTGGGGGAAGCAGGGGCTGCATCCATGGGGTCTTTGTGTTTCAGATTTTCTGGCCAGCCCCCAGGGAGCAGGTTGAGCACTGCCAGCTGGCAGGGAAGAACGCAGAGGTAAGTAGGGCTGGCGGCCCCCACCCACCGCCTTTAGCAGCTCAGCACTGATATTAAACAAGCCCAGCACCAAAAGGGAGCCTGGGGGTCTGCCTGGAATGGCGTTGTGGAGCCAGCCGGAGCCGAGCCCAGCTGAGCAGCTGCCAGGACAGGGTCTGGCCAGGCTCCTCACCCCCAGCAGTCACCACGGCTCAGCCCTGACAAACATCTCCCCTGTGCAGACGGAGTGTGCCAACTTCATCCGCCTCCTGCAGCCCTTCAACCAGAGCCACGTGTTCGCCTGCGGCACCGGCTCCTACCAGCCCGTCTGTGCCTTCATCCAGCTGGGAGCCCGGGGGAAGGTGAGGGACACCCTGGACAGACATATCCCTACGGCAGAAGGTGCCAAGGGAGCAGTGGGAGAGGGAGCCCCAGAGGCTCGGGAGGGTGGCCAGCCTGGTGCAGGCCCTGGCATTCACATGGAGAGAGCAGCTCTGGCTTGGGAGTGTCAGGGTGTCCCAGTGGGTTTGGAACCAGATTCTGGCATTCCCTTGAGGAGCCCACTCATCACAGACACATCAACCTCCTTCCCACACTTTCCCCCAAGTTCCAGCTTGTTCCCAGACTCCCCCTGGGCTGACATCTCTCCCTTGGCTCTGGCAGGATGCCAGGGCTCCCCGCATGCAGTTGGTGACCCACTCCTTGGAATCAGGGCGAGGACGATGCCCCTACAGCCCCCATGAACCCTTCACGGGACTCCTCATCGGTAAGAGGGAGTGAGGAGCAGAGGGGATGCTGGGAGGGGAGTGCTGGGAATAATCTGTGTCGGGAGGTGCTGCTTCCCACCCACACCCCCTGACCCTGCAGGTGGGGAGCTGTATTCAGGCACCTCCAGTGACTTCATGGGCAGCAGCGCTGCCTTCTTCCGGACCTGGGTCCACGGGGCCGAGCAGAGCTACATCCGCACGGAGCAGAACCAGGACCACTGGCTACACGGTAGGAGCAGGGGGACCTGTGGGGAATGGGGGGGTCTCCTTCCAGCTGGGGAGAGGCTGGGTCCAGCACTTGGGCCGGAGTTCTGATCTGGGCCCTCTCTCCTTGCTGGGGGGAGGCACTGATGAAGCTCCTGGGGGGACCCATGCTCCAGCACATGTTCCACAGCCTGAGCACTGGGAATGGTTCTCTGTGTCCCCTCAGCGCCTCACACTGTTCCCAAGGGCTTTCAGGGCAGTACCACAGCATGGGATCAGGGCACAGGGCCACATTGTGCTGCTCCTTTCCCCCTTAGAGCCCGTGTTTGTTGGTGCCTACACCATCCCTGATACCTACAACCCCCACGATGATAAAGTCTACATCTTCTTCCGTGAGACGGCCATGGACGCTGGGCAGTGGGAGCAGCGGCACATCCATGCCAGGGTGGCCAGGGTCTGCAAGGTCAGTTGTCAAGGCCAAAACCCTGTGGCCAGTTGTCCCACCAGGTGGGCATTTACCTGTTCTGGACCAAGGAGCACCCCAAGCAGAGGAACGTGAGGGTGTCACTGCACACCTACCACAGGCAGAAAGCTCGGGGCTGGGGGTGTCCCTCTATGGGAATGAGGAGGGCACAGCAGTGGAGAGGCTGGACTGATCCTGGCTCTTGGTGCCTGGCAGAATGATGTTGGAGGGAAGCGCAGCCTCATCAACCGCTGGAGCACGTTCCTGAAGGCCCGCCTGGTGTGCTCCATCCCCGGGCCTCAGGGCACCGAGACCCACTTCGACCAGCTGGGTGAGTGCCCAGCCCTGTAAGGCAGCTCCACCACGGCTGTTCCCTCCAGCATGCCCCTGGGATGCCCACCTGCATCCTGTGCCTCACTCCACCCCTCTCTTTGCAGAGGATGTTTTCCTCCTGCGCACCAGGGACCCCCAGAACCCCCTTGTCTTTGGGCTCTTCACGGTCTCCAGGTGAGCAGGACCTTCATCAGCCCCTGTGTGGGACAGCCCCAGCAGTGCTGCCCCGCAGGGATCTCTGTGGGGAGGAGGGCAGCAGCACCACCCTGAGGAAGGGCCACCAGCATTCCCCCCTTTCCCTGCTGCTGGCTCACCAGCACATCCTTAAACCACAGCTTTGGCACCGGCACAACCAGTGATGCCCAGGGTGCGCTGGCTGTGTCAAAACGATTCCAAAAAAAGGAGCAAAAGCGATTCCTCCTGTCACCCCTGGGTGCTGTGCGTGACTCCAGGGCTGGCAGGGACAGCGTGGGCTGGGGAGGGTGGGTGTGCATACACCTGGTCCCCGTGGAGCAGCGGGGACACTGCGAGCCCTGTGCTTCCCGACAGCGGCGTCTTCAGTGGCTCTGCCGTCTGCATCTACTCCATGGCTGCCGTGAGAGCTGCCTTCAGCGGCCCCTTCGCACACAAGGAGGGATTCGACTACCGCTGGGTGGAATACAAGGGCCGTGTCCCCTACCCCCGCCCCGGCACGGTAAGGGAAGGAATGGGGAGCGGCTGGAGGGGAGTGGGACGGACTGGCCTGGCCCTAATGCAGCCCCCGTGTCACACAGTGCCCCAGTGAGACGTACGACCCCCTCCTGCAGTCCACCAAGGACTTCCCCGACGAGCTGATCAGCTTCATGCGCAGCCACCAGCTGATGTGGGAGCCCGTGTACCCGCAGGGCCGGCAGCCCGTGCTGCTCCGGGTCAATGTGCCGTACCGGCTGCGGCGGCTGCTGGTGCACCGGCTGGACACGGAGAGCCGCGACTACGACGTGCTCTTCCTCGGCACAGGTGGGAGCTCAGCCCGGCTCTGG
This sequence comes from Onychostruthus taczanowskii, assembly GCF_017590055.1. Taxonomy (NCBI): domain Eukaryota; kingdom Metazoa; phylum Chordata; class Aves; order Passeriformes; family Passeridae; genus Onychostruthus; species Onychostruthus taczanowskii. The sequence goes on along the minus strand of NW_024506993.1, from coordinate 16,715,511 downwards.
CAGCGCTGCCACCCCGGGGCAGCTCGTGTGGCACTCTGGTCCCGCCAGCCCGGGGGGCTCCCAGCGCTGACAGCTCCCCCGCCCGCTGCCTTCACAGATGACGGCAAAGTCCTGAAGGTGGCCCTGGCCGGCGGGGCGAGCCGTGACCCCGAGGTGATCAGCCTGGAGGAGATCAGCGTCACTAAGGTACAGCCAGGGTGGCACCACGGGGGCTGAAGTGAGAGGGCTGGAGCGCACAGCCTCCCCTGGCCGCGGCACCCTCCGTGCAGGCTCCGCAGGAACTCACTGGCCGCTCTCAGGGAGGTTCTCACCTCACTGCTGGGGACTCCCACCCGCCCTGGGCAGCAGAAAAACACCGAGGGGTGCCAGTGGGACTGGAGCCAAGCCATCTTCCAGCTCCCCATCCAGTGCCTGAGGGGGCGTGTGGGTTGCATTTTAGAGCCCACACTGCAACGGGAGGGCTGAGCTCAGGTTTGAAAGCAGGGCTGCTGGGCAGAGCTGTCCTGGGCTGCCCACGCCAGAGGACCAGCCCAGGGCCCAGCCTCCTTGCATGGAGCCGGTGACCAGGGACCTGGCGTCCTGTAACCCCTGGGGACACAATCCTACTTGGTAGGGTGGGGCACCCAGGAGGGACTGACGTGGCTGCAGCACCCTCTCGCTCCCCCTCCAGGTACCTTCTCCCATCCTGGACATGAAGTTATCACCAAAGCGGGTGAGTGTCCCTTCTGCTTCTTCCAAAAGCAGTCCGGGAGCAGGGATAGAGGCCAGCTGATCCCAGCCACTCTGCCGGGTCCCTTGGTTCCCGTTTAGGGAACGGGATCCTGCCAGGGCGTTGCGGGAACGGCAGGCTCTGTCTCGCGCTCCTACTGTCCCCCAGTGTCTCCTACTGTCCCCCAGTGTCCCCACCCCAGCACGGGGCAGGGCTCTGTTCCCTGCCAGCCCGGGTCTCCAGCCGTGGGTCTGACTGCCCCTGTCCCGCTTGCCCGAGCAGCAGGAGCTGTTTGTGAGCAGCACCCACGGGCTGCTCCAGCTCTCCCTGTACCGCTGCGAGCTCTACGGCAAATCCTGCACCGACTGCTGCCTGGCCAGGGATCCCTACTGCACCTGGGACAGCAAGACCTGCGCCCCACACCTGCTCACGGAGAAGAGGTGGGTGTGCCAGCCCTGCATCCCCCTGCGAGGTGATGCTGTTCGGATCAGGGAAGGGCAAGCGGCAGCCCTGGAGTTTTACCCATCAGCCAGACCCCTACTGCCACTCTGCCTGCCTGCCACCCCCCTTTTCCTAGTCCCCCTTCTTGAGGCGTTGCCACCGAGGGATCCCACAGGCTTCTCTGCTCTCCCACAGGCGTGCCCGCTGCCAGGACGTGCTGAAAGCTGACCCGCTCAGCCAGTGCCAGGACACGGCAGAGGGTGAGCGCCAGCTCCGGCGGGGGCAGACAGCTGTGCCCAGGGAGCGCCATGCCCAGGAGGGACCGCGCTGGGAAACCAGTGCCCCCACCGCGGGCTGGCTGCTCCGTGCTACCCTCCCTCCGTCCCTCCGTCCGGTCACACAGCCCCCACTCAGGGCGCTCACCCCCTCCCCTGCACAGGGACAGCCGCAGTGGAGAAGGTGGTTTTTGGGGTGGAGAAGAACTCGACCTTCCTCGAGTGCCTGGCGCGCTCCCCGCAGATCACGATCCGCTGGCTGGTGCGGCGCGGCGAGGAGACAGCCCCGAGCGAGGTGCGGGGACAGGGCGGCAGGGACCAGTAGCAGGGGTGGCTTTTATCCCCAAGGACTGACCCACGAGCTCTGTCTTTGCCCCAGGTCAGGAACAACGGACATTTCTTGGTGCTGGAGCAAGGGCTGCTGATCCGCCAGCTGTCGAGGGAGGACGTGGGCACCTACGAGTGCCAGGCGGTGGAGCGCTCCTTCTCCCGGCTCCTCACCCGGTACAGCCTCCGCGTCATCAGGCATGAGGCCACGGAGCTGCCACCGCACAAACGGAGCAAGGGGGTTGAGCCGGGAGGGACCCACCAGAGCCCCCGGCCCCGGATTGACCTGAACCCGAGCTCCAAGGGCTTCCCGCGGGCCCTGGGGGCACCGGGCACCAGCCTGGACGCCTACTGCAATGCCCTGCGGCTGCAGGAACGGCAGCGGCAGCGAGCCTGGCACAAGTGGCAGCACCAGTCCCCGGACAGCAAGAACGGCCGGGTGCGGAGGCACCCGCAGCGCCTGTGAGGGGCAGAGGGAGCCAGGGCTGCCCACAGCTCCCTCCCCGGGCTCTCCAGGGCCTTCCCGGCCCCAGCTCCGGGACACCTCTCGCCTCGCCGTGCAGAACCGCCGCGCTGTTACTACCTCAGCCCCCGCCAGCCCCGCGGCCTCCCCGCGCCCCGCGGGGCACCGGGGCCAGGGCACGCAGCCCGCGCCGCCTCTCCCAGGCTCGAGGCTATTTACCTGCAGAATATTTATTTTCCATGCTTTCCTCTGGCTTTGACTGATGATCAGCAGCAGCAATAACAAGCACAGAGGACAGGGAGGGGAAAGGGCCAGGGTTCCCAAGGGTTCCCAGACTCCAGCAGCAGCCAGCCCAAGCAGGGCCAGCCGTGTGACGCCTCCCTCTGCTCTGGAGGCGGCAGGATGCTCACCTGGGTGGCTGCCGAGGTTGACGGAGCCCAGGTGCTGCTGGAAGCAGCAGGACACAGTTGCTGGCTGAGGCTGGGCTCCAGGTGTGCAGAGATGCTCATGCCCAGCCCAGCTCCAACCCACTTCAAACGACACCACTTTCCTTTTTTCATTTTGACATTTATTTTACTGGGGAGAAAAGAAATAAAAAGAGATGCAACAGGCAGTTATACCAACTTACAATTTATTATTTTTTTAAAAAATGACATGAAACACAAGTAAAAATAAATACATCATATAAACAACAAATTGTTCAAAGTCTCTGTTCTGGGAGATCAGGCGAGCACACCCCGTTGGACAGAGAGAAGAGGGAAGCACATGATCATGCGTGGGGCCAACCGACCGACCCGCCCGGCTAGCAATACTCTTTCCAACCACAACAAGACAGGCCACAAACTAAGGCGCTAGTAAAAAAAAGAAAAGAAAACTAAAAAAAAAATAAAATAAAAAAAAAGCAACCCAAACCAACAGAAAACCCCAAGTGAGACTCAGTGATGGATTCCTTCAGGCTCCCATGGATGTGCCAGACTCCAGCTCTGAGCCAGGCACCATGAAGCAGCCAAGGCAGTGGTGGTGGTCCAGGAGGTGGCAGAGGTCGCCCTCCTTCACTTGCCCCATCTTCCCTTCACAGGGTGCGCTTGCTCCAAGGTGCAAGGAGCCTTCCCTCACTGTAATCTAGCTGGACTATGGTCCCTGTTCAACCTCTGCCCCCCACCCCAGCCCTCCCCCACCCGTGGTCCTTCCAAGACTGAATCAACAAAATTTATTCCAGGGTGGCGAGAAATACCAGCTGTGAAGGTATTTGCTGCACTTGTCCCTGTTGGCCTGGATGCCACCCCCAAACCAGCAGCAATCCTCGCACCTTCAGCCTCTTGAGTTTGTTGCCCAGAGAGGCTGTGGCTGCCCCATCCCTGGAAGTGTCCAGTGCCAGACTGGACAGGGCTTGGAGCAGCCTGGTCTAGTGGAAGGTGTCCCTGCCCATGGCAGGGGGTTGGAACAAGACAATCTTTAAGGTCCTGTCCAGCCCAAACCATTTTATGATTCACTGACATCATTAAGTCAAAATACACATAATTTCTAGTGAAGACCCCATGGAAACCCCACCCTTTGCTTGTGAGAACATTTGCTTTCTCCAAGTAGCTGCACCAAACCTCCCCACCCTCCCAGACACTCCAGGACAATGTGCAGCAGATCCTGCCCAACATGGGCCAGGCTGGGCTGTGTTGTGCCCACCCTGCAGCCCCCCAGGAAGCCCCAAGAGCCACATCAGCAGTGGGGGCAACAAGCCCCCCAAGGCCAGGACACAGAGCAGCAGCAGCCAATCTGTGCCCATGGCACTGTCCCACAGTGGTACCCAGCCTTCACCCAGCTGTGCCCAGGAGAGCAAACCTGCCACCAAAGGCAAGGGCCAAGGGCTGGGTGCCAGCGTAGAGGCCAGCTGACCATTCCCAAGGACCCCACAGATCTGCCCTGGCCTTGGGCTGTGCTCAGAAATCTTCTTTACTGTCCAAAACACTCTGCAGAGAGTCCTGTGCTGCTGTCCTCAGTGTCACCCACAGCCTCTCTGAGAACCAGCAGCTGCTTCCCATCAGGTCATTTGGAGACAGAAATTCAGCAGCAGAAGAAGAATTTAACCCGTGCAGGGAAAGCCCCTGTTCCAAGCTCAGGAAAACCAAGCGAGAACCCTCTGCAGCAGAGTCACATGCTGGAGAGGAGGAACCTCTGGGGAGAGCAGATGAGGGAGAAGAGCAGGCCCCATGGGAGGGGAGTTTTAGAGCTTAGAGAGCTCCTCCCACTGGGGATAACCCACACCCTCCTGTGGCTTCTGGGGGGCAGAGGAAATCCTTCCCATGGCACCGTGGGAGAGCAGGTGCCTCGGAGCAGCCCCAGCCACTGCCAGCTCCCATGGGAGCCCTGTGCTCAGGGCATCTCTGTGAGCATCTCAGGCGAGGCTCTGCCAGGGCCCATCTCCTCTCTAGGGGGCCCAGGGCTGGTGCCTGGGGCAGAGCTGGGGCTGCAGGTGGGCACAGGTGGGCACTTGCTGTGCAGGGCCCTGCGCTGCAGCTGCCTGGGCTGCAGATGTTTGCCAGCAGTGCATCATGCACAGGAGGGTGCCAAGGCGTCTACAAGCCATGGCCACTCAGGAATTGGAACAGCCTCACACCTCGCCCTGGTGCTGGGTTAACAGCCAGCCCGGAGCACAATCTGCACCCTGTGGCAGCAGAATGACAGTCATCCTCAGCTCCTACAGCCACAGGGCTCAGGCTCTGCGGGAGGACCACTGGAGAACATCAGGTGGCAGCACAGGCACGTGCCAGGGCCTGCTCTGGAAGCCCTGGGCGCTCTCCTGGAGAGGCAAGGAGCAGAGAGGTGTGCAGTCTCCAGTACCACATCCAGACCACGGTGCTGACTGCCCCCAGCCGCATCTTCACACCTTGTCCCAGCACAGGCCCCATTCAGAGATGACATGGGAGGGTCCCTTGGATGAGCCCCACTACCCTGACCCCCACAGGAAGGGCTGGGGCGGCCGCAGGGCTCAGGGGGGTCTGCTCATGTTCCCGCCTCCCACACGCGCCCGCAGGTCTCAACACTTGCTACTCTCGACAAGGAAAACCCTTGCCTAGGTCCATTCCCCAAATCCACAGGAAAACTGACAGCCTCACAGGGATGCAACGGACATCTGGGCAAGCTGGTCATACAATCAGTGTCACAGGGTAGTGCATGAGGTGGACACACAGAGCACAGGAGGGCATGACTCACAGATGCAGCACTGTCAAGTCTTTGGAGAAACTTGCATGAACACCATCAGTTAATTTGCTTTGTTACTTTTGTGGGGGGGTTTGATTTTTATTTCCATGGTGCATCCAAAGACAAGTTGTCCAGCAGTTTGCTCAGAACCCCTCGGTTTTCAACTCCTAGGATATGTTAAAGAAGAAAGCACTATTTTAATGTTTGTTTTTTTAAAAAAAGTAATTAAAATAATTTGCATAGCTAAACTGTTGATCTAAGGCTTCTATGAATGGTGTGGTTATGTTTGACAGACAATGTCCATTAAACAGAGAAAGACACTAGGAAAGCCCCATAACATTTTTTATTGTGTTTCCGTAACACACGCGTGCACACACAACCCTCTCTCTAGGAAAGGGAGGTCCCCATCTTCCAGCACCCCTTGGTGGAGGATGTCAGGACATCCTGCCCTTTCCTACACCTAGTTGGTCCCAGCAAGCACCAGTGACTGCAGCCTCCATGGCCTAGGGGTCCCCTGCAGGCTACCACCAGCTCCAGGGACATCCAACGCAGGCCAGCACAGCTCCTGCATGGTGACACCCAGATGTGACACGCAGGTTCCTGGATTTCAAGCGTCCATCCCAGTGCGGTCACACACACACATGCTCCAAGTCCAGCTGCACCTGGGTATCCCAGCCTCTCCCTAGGAGCCCTGGCCCTGAGAAGCAGCTGGGGTGCTCGCTGGCAGGGCCAGGACCAGGCTCTGCACTCCTGGGGCTGAGCAGGGAGGCCACTCCCTGCATGGGGAAAGGCACTTCCCCAGCAAGAGCTCTGTATTCCCAGCTCCACACACCTCACAGCTCTCCTCCTTTTCACTGGGAATGAGCACAGGAGGCTTCCACACGTGCTCCTCCACCTGCCCCATGACAAGAGGATTCCATCCTCCCTCCAGCTGCTCAGCACCCAGAGCACCTCCTGCTCTGGCAGAATGTCCTGCTGGAACACATCCAACCAGTGCCACCTAGGTCAGCCACAGGCCACCTCCACAGTAGGCCCTGCTCCTAGGCTAGGCTTTGGTCAACCGTCTGCTTCTTCCCCACACAGACAACCCAACAAGTGACCACTGCATGATGGAGGCCAGCTTTTTATTTTTTTTAATATGGAAATTCATTTAAAAGTAGAAAGAAAGACTCCCCCAGACAATAAATATTATGCCTTAATGAAATAAATTAATGTAGAGATTCTGTGCAGGGGAAAATCTCTCCAGTCACAGATTCAACAGCAACTGGCACTGGTCCAGTGTCCCCTCCCAACCTTCTCCACTGCCTGGTGCTGTTCAGAAGCAGCAGCGAGCCCACCCACCCCTGGTTCTGGTGGGCCACAGCAGGGTGAGACGTGGCCTTCACACAGTCTGGCAGGATACAGGGAAGTCAGCAGGATTCCCCTCTGATGGCCACCAAGACATGTGGCATTGCTCCACTCATTTGGCCTAGCACACAGAGGTGGCATCAGACTCACAGTGCCAACCTACCTTGGATGGGACCCTCCAGAAGGGCCTGGGAGAGCCCCCCACCAGAGCCCTGGAACAGGAGCCTGCCTGGAGCCCTCCACTCACACTAGTCTCATGTGAATTTGAAGAGGGTGACAGATTGTGGGCTATTTTCTTTTTTTTATATTTTTTTTCTTTTCTTTCTTCTTTTATTTGACATCAATCCCCTCCCTCCCTGCCCCAACATACACAAGGTAGATGCCTCCCCATTCCCTCCCCATTAAAAACACTTTGTCCCCAACCTCTGGTGGAGTCACCCCCGGCCCACCCCTCTCGCAGTGAGAGAAGATCACAGATAAGGCAGTTCATGTGAGAGGGAGCTCGGCCCTGCCAGCGGTCAAGCCCGCACCTCCAGGCCTGAGAAGGGCAGTGACTCACAACACCAAGCCTCCACGGGCAGACAAGACAAAGAACAGAGACAGACAGACAGACAGAGCATGGGGGGAGGCACTCCTACAGTTTGCATTGCTGCTTCCCTCCTCCCTGGCTCTTGCTCCCCTGGCTCTCAAAGGTCCACTCTATCCCTCTCCCATCTCCCAGCCCCTAATACAATTCTTATCCTTGACAGCTAAAAAACAACAAAACCAAACAAAAAGAACAAAACCACCCCCACGCCACACCCTTCGCATCCTTCTCCACCCACTGCCGTGGCCCAGAGGGAAAATCCTGACTCCCAAAAAGGTCCTGCAACTTTTGCCTCCTGGCGGAGCTGAGACCGAGCAGGAGCTGGGCCTTTTTATTTCCCTGTGATCTCTATGACATCGTCGTCTTTGTCCTCGTCATTAGAGCTGCATCCCACCTCTGGGACCTCCTGGGGTTCAAACTGAGGCACCTGGGACCGAAGGAGACCCCCAGCTGGGTAGCCCGAGTGAGGGGACACGTAGCCAGGGTAGGCAGATGCCATGCTCCTGGGAAGGCTGCTAGGCAAGACGGGGGCTGGGAAAGGAGCGAACATCCTGGGCTCGGGCAGGAGTGACTGCGTGAAGGGAAGCGAGTAATTGGGCAGCACCCCTGCCAGAGAAGGGTTTAGCATGAATGAGGGGACGCTGGCGGTGGCTGAGGTAGCAGCAGAAGAGCTGGCGGTGCCGGCTGTCAGCAGAGGGTCAGTAGTCACAGGGAACACCAGATGAGGGTCTGGGAGTAAATTGGGCAGCTGGTAATAAGAGGAGCCAGTGCCCATGTACAAGGAGTTTCCTGGCTGGGAGGCAAATGGATGGGTTAGGTTGTGGTTTAAAGAGACAGGAGGCATGGTGAACCCACCAGAGACGGGGTACCCGTGTTCGTACGGCTGCACGGATGATGGCAACTGGCGCTTCTTCTGCTGCCTCCGGGATTGCTCCTCCGGAGCCGACGGCGACGTTGACTTGCGCTTGTTGCCCCGTAAGTCCAACACCGGGTGGGCATCGCCGTGCTGGCTGGTGGCTGGCAGGGCCGAGGACACGGAGGGAGCCATGCAGGGAACCCCCACGCGCTGCTCGGCTCCTCGGGCGGCGGCGCCGGGCGCGTTGTCCGTGCGGGCGGCGTGGTCCTGCGGCGCGGCGCTGCTGGGAGAGCTGTGGCGGGACTCGCGCGCGGCCGCCGCCTCCGCGTACTGCTGCAGCTCGCTGATGATCTCGGGGCTGTCGGGGGAGATGGGCCGAGTGAGCTCCTCCGTGCTGGGGAGCTGCGGGGATGAGGCACTGTGTCTGCCGTTGCTCGTGGACTCCAGGGAAGAGCTCTGGGAGCCTGCAAACAAGGAGATGGCGCAGGTGAGAAATACAACCTCGGACAAAAACCTGCGGGCCAAGAGGCAACAGTGGAAAGGAAGGTGGAAATATCTTGGGCATGCGGGGGGTCAGATCTAAACACAGACATGATGGAATACACCAGGGAATGCTGCCCCAGACATTCCAATAGGAAAGCACACGTGCAAGCCCCACACAGCACCCACAAGCCCCTACCTGAGGCAGCTGTCCGACGGTCTTCATTGCCCTTTGGCTTCCCAGTGGTCCGTATGGCAAAAATCCGACCGTCGCTGGTCCGGATATACGTCCCTGGAACAGAGGCGGGACAACTTCATTCAACAATTTCATTACAACTCCAGTCTCAGTTCAGAACCTGGATCTATGAGCCTGCAAGGTTCCTTGGGCAAGAATAGGACAGCACTGCTGCATAGGCCCTGTACAGGGCTTTTACCCCTTCCTCACCCTCCCCTTTCACCCTTTCAGCTTTCCTAGGCTGGTGATCACCCCCTCCCAGTGTGCTGCCAGTGGGAAATGTGGAACTTCACACTTGAAACAGTTTTCTCTGGGAGAACCAGGAAGTGTGTGGCTGCCTCAGGACTTGCAGTGAGTGTTGTGAGAAGGAAGAACTGAGCCACAAAGTTCAACAGTTCCTCTCATGGACAGGAGCAGCCTCAGCTGCAACAGCCAGGCAGCATCAGCACACCCAGAACATGGGCTGCAACAGCGTCACTGCAAACTCAAGACCTTCCCTTCTTGTTTCTTTTTTTCTCAAGGAATTGATTCATGCCTTTACATCATTTTTTTTGCTAATTAGCACTGGCTAGGACCCTATTCACAAGTTTTAGCAGGACAGAATTACCTTTTGTCCCTCGGATGATGTGGATGCTCTCACCAGCACTGATTCTAGCTTGTACATCAGTAGATGTATTTGTACCCGGAATCACAATATCTGGCAGTGGGGAAAGAAACAGAATAGTGCCCATTAAACTACACGTCAGCCACAGCCAGGAGAGGGCAGGCGCATCACCACCCCCATTTTTTGCAGTGCAGTTGTCTCTCCTGTGTGCTGTGCTATAAGCAAGCCCTGGGTTTATTTCTACACAGCACAAGAAGGCAGCAGAGGCTCCAAGGAAGCTAAAGCCATGCTGTTCTGGCACGGCATCTCCAGAACCACCAGCAACAGTACTGCAGGTCCTGTCAGGGAAAGTTCACTCCCAACAATCCACTAGGTCCATGGCTCTTGAATAGCTGCAGGGAAAGCCCTTCAGGCACAGAGGAACCACTCAAATGCAGAGAGACAGTATCTTTGTTTCTGATCCCCATCCGCCCACAGCCCACATGGGCATCTACAACTCACCCTGATCCTCATTTCACTATGGGCATCCTCAATTTACCATGGGCATCACAATCCAATGCACTTTGAGCAGTAGCAACTCACCAGTGGTGGTAACAATCTTCTGCACAAAAACACCAGCTCGCTGTAGATAGTTGATGGGAAAGTTGACAGCAGGGTTGGAACTTGAGGTTGATCCTGCACCACCCATGGGGACATGCCGGGGCATCATTGGAATGGGGGTGGACTGAACTGGGCGGACACTTGCCACTGGTTTGTCCTCACCCTTGAGGGCTGGTCGCCTAGTGAGAGAGGAAGGAGGAGAGTGCAGCACCCGCCCCACAGCGATAAGCATCATCTGCACCTTATTTCATTCTACAGAATGGGGAGAAGGGAAGGGGCAGGTGCTCACCAGTTCCTCTGGCTAAAGGCAGGGATGCTCGTCAGACTCTGGTCACTGGCTGGGTAATACTGTGCGTAGGACGGCCGGGTGTAGGGGACGGATGCTCGCTTTTCCTCCTCATAGCTCTTCTTGGCTGCTTTCTTCTCTGCCTTGGTCAGCTTGTGCTCCTTCCGGTCGATCAGCAGTGACTCGTGCTGAAAAGGCTCCTGCAACCCCACAGCACCGCGGTTCTGGCACCCACGCACCGCAAGAGGGAACCAGCACACCCCGAACGGCAGCGCCCGCTCCCTGCCCAGCCTGTCTCCTTCCCAGGCTGGCAGAGCTGGCCATGGCAAAGCACGTGCGGGGGGCACTGCTGTGGATGTGACCAAGGCTCATCTTGAAGGGTGACAGCCAGCTAATGCCATCACCTGCCCCGCCAAGGCCATCACTTACCACGAGCGCATGGCCAAACCAAGAGCTTTGGCCAGGCCAAGAGCACAAGTACATAGCCCGCCACGATGTCACACAGCTCCCAGAGCCCCACAGCACCTGGCACAGGCCCACTCTGCAGCACCACCCGACCAGTGACACTCCTGACAGCACAGGCCAGTGCTGCCTGTCCCAGCTTTTGTTTAAAGTCACCCCAGGAAAAGAGCTGGCAGCAAGTTGTGATGTTCCACTGCCACCTTCACGCCCAGCACAAAGAAAGGGGTGCCTGACAACCTGCCCCCAAACCTGTACAGGACAGAGGTGTTTCTAGAAGAGAGGAAGATATCACAGAGAAGTGCAGGGATCCTTGGGTCCTCTCTAGAGAATTTTCTATTCCCACCAACACCTAGGTGCATCCTACTTGCCACCATGGCCCCATCACACTGCCAGACTCCTCCAGGACCACTCCTGCCTGTGCCGGGCAGTGCCAGCAAAGAAATAGGCTCATCTTACCTTGGTGATGAGGTGAGGATACTTGAGACAGGCTAATTGTAGAACAGACTCCTTCATCTTGCTCAGATTGAGGGAGAGCTGAGCAGGGTCAGATTCTTCTTCCACAAAATGCAGCAGGTTCTCCACCTCCCGTCGAGTGAAGTTCAGCACTGGGTTCAGATCATCCACCACCCGATCTGGAAAAGAGAGCGAATGGAGTGAGCAGACAAGGGAAGACAAGGGCTAGCCTGTTGCCCTTTCTACATTTCCGTCCTAATACAGCTTCCTCCTTGCAATCTACACAATCCTCAGATATATTTTGTAAATGTCAGGGCAGGGAGAAAAATCATCATGTTGAGAGCTGAGCCTGTTGGACCAAGTCAGGCTGACACATGCCTGTGCTCCAGACTGCACAGCAAAGCTGTGCAGGTCACCAAGCTCCTGACAAACAGGAACACAAAATTAATTATGGATAGTGTCCCATCTCATGTAACAAGGCTGCAGACATACACATTCTGGGACAGAACTGCACTCACATCAGTATGTGTTCTCCCACAAATCCCACTAAAAAGGCTCAAATTAATAAGTATGTACTCAAGTGGAAAGCTCAGAAAAGCAGCCACATTCCCTCACTCACAAGAGACTGAATGTTTTCCTTGAACATTCCCTCCTGCACACAGGTCAAATGGGAGCACACAGAGAAAACACCTCTACCCAGGACTCTCCTGGGAGCCAGGCCAGCTGCCAGGGGACTCCACCTCAAGTGCACAACAGCAAACTGAGCTGATCACACTGGGCTGCTGTCTCTGGAGTTTTGAGCAAAGAAGGACACAGCTCTCTTTGGGTCACCACAACCCTCAGCTGCACATTCTATGAGAGCAGCTTGACAACTGGAACAAGCTAGCACAAAAGATACTTATGGTACAAAGGCAGGTCAGAACCACAATGAATTAATTATTCTTGGCACCTAAACAAGCATTAACAGTCAAAGGTGTCAATACATGCTTTAATTTAGCTATTTTCCCTCTCTTACTGCAGGAAAACAGAGATACAGAGCTATTTAAGTAGTAACATCCAGTTCAAGATGAGTAATATCCAGGCAGAGGGGAAAACAGGATGAGGAACCTCCCGAGTCTCTGGTCTGTTGCAGTAGCCAGAAGAGGATCTCTGGCTACTGCAACAGCAGAGGGGAAGTAAATGGCACAGCAGTGGACTGGGACCACAACCTTGCTGCAGGATGCTGGCTCTACCACCATGAACTTCTTACAGGATCCTATGTCATTGCCAACTCAAACATCAAACACAGCCCTGGGATGGTGCCTGCCACCTCTTTGTCTGTTTTTCAACCTTAAAAAAAGAAGGTACAAAACCCACAGAAAGAGGACTTACAGGAGCTAAGAGGAGTGAAATCTGAGAGTGGAACGTTGTGTTCATCCACACTTACCTGACATGCCCTGCTTGGAGATCTGGCGGTCATAGATCTTCTTCTCCAGGGTGTAATCAGAAACCAGTCTGTAGATGTGGCACGGCTTCTTCTGCCCGTAGCGGTACACCCGGCACACGGCCTGGGCATCGTGGCACGGGTTCCAGGAAGCATCAAACACCACAACCCTGTTTGCTCCAATGAGGTTGACACCCAAACACCCAGCACTGGAAAATTAAGGCAAATTTCAAACTGCTGCCCTGGTCAATTTCCAAAACTTCTAGGCAAGGACAACCATCACAGCCAAGAGTCCACAAAGGGTCTATGGAAAGTTTCCTCCAGTCAAACTTGAAACCCAAGTTTGGTTTCCAAGACTGTTAAGCTTTTGCAGAGGCCTAAGGCTGAAATCCTACATCCCTAGGGAATTGAGAAGCAGATGGCACTATACAATACCATGGAGAGGGTATTACAAGGGAAGTTAAGAACTGAAAACCCACATGCATTCAGAAATCAGTACAAGTCCTCCCCCTGCCCTTCTGCTCCAGCCAACTCACCGTGTGGACAAAAGGAAGAGCCAAACAGAGGCATTGCTGGCATCATTGAACTGGTTAATCAGCCGTTCCCTTTCTGAGGCAGAGGTGCTGCCATCCAGTCCTGAGAAAGGAATTAAAAATACATGTAAAAGCTCTGTATGTTTGGGGGATTTCTATCAGAGCAAACCCACTTTCCGAACACTGAGCTTTGAAACTGGTTCCAAACCAATTCAAGTCGTACTCCAGGATTTCAAATGGGCCACTCTGGACCTGTAATACGCCCAAAAAGGCAGGTGCAATGCAGCCAGCCAGGCTGGGACTTGATCAACTGAAAGATTAAGTAAACATAACTCAAACTTGTCAAGGCCAGGCCTAGGAGCACTAAAACACATCTAGCCCTTTAAGGCTCTGCTTTAGGCAAGGTGGATAGCAAGCAGGAACAATAGGAACAAAGGTCTCATGCATGCAGGAAGCTCCAGGGATCAAGAGAAAGCAAAATTGTAAAGGCTTTGGCAAACCCCCAGAAACTAGACCTGAGCACAGAGAGTGCTGGTGTTAAGGAGTGTCATGTCACTGCTCCTGAGCAGCAGCTTGCTTCTGGCAGCTCTGCAAAAATCAGGAACACCATATCCACCACTTTTCTCAGCCCTGGCCTGCAAAGTAGCCACACAAAGCAACAACCCATACCAGAAAAAGATTTAAAGCTGGGGAATAAGGGAGAGGAATTCACAGCCTTGAGCAAGTGAAAGCATTCCACAGTGATTCTGGTTTTGGAAGCAAGATCTAGCAAATAGCCAACAGGAAGCAAAAAGTATCTTTTGCAACTTAAAAAAAGCACTAGTGTGTAAGTGAGATGTCAATGTCTAACATCTTCTAAGTAAGATGTCAAAAGAAGATTTGGAAATTACTGCTTAGCTGCTATCCAACTGACATTGTCTTCCAAAACAACTAAAGTAAGAACAGTCTGAAAGAGGTTCATCAGAAGAATGCTTCAGCAGAGCATTTTCATACCCAAAGACAACTAAAAGAAGATGGTGGGCAATTTTCAGGAATTAGTCTTTCACATGATCAAACAGTGTCATAACAAAAGAGAGGAGGACTGGATGCACTCACTGTAGTAGTTGATGTTTCGGACCCAGTTATGAACTCCTCCATCTGAGCCTGGAGGACTTGGCATTGGTCTCTTTGCCAAAAACTCTTCAATGACAGATAAGGTGGACAAGCTCTGGCTGCAAAACCAAGATCTCTGTTCAGGAAAAAGTCCCCCAGCAGCAGGAGTGGAGTATCAGAACCCTTCCCCAATGACAGTGCTGATGGTTGTCAAACCCTGTTTGTGCAGCACACCCCTCACTAGTAAATGTGACAGTGGCAAAACTATAAAATCCACAGATAAAAATCCACATTATACAACAAGGAGAAAAAAGGGGAACTCCCACACCATTCACCCTGCGTAAAAACCTCCTAGTACCAGGGGGGATCCAACTACTCCAGTATTTAATGACTGTAGGATCAGTTGGTGATACTCTGCTTACCTGAAGACCAAGATCTTGTCTCCAAGCTTCACACTTTCCTCAATTAGGTGGAAAAGTAACACCATCTTGGGTGAGTTCTCCAGGACTCCCGTCTGGTATTCACACAAGATGTCTTTGGCCTACCAAGAAACGGGAGACTATTATAGGTGGAGTTGCTCATTCCCTGTTTAGCTCAACAACCCTGTCTCAAGGTGAAGGAAATAAATCATGGCAACAAGGTTATTTACATCCAGTTGTTTGAGGTGACCATGTTACTCCCAACTACTGCTGCTACCTCCCATTCCAGAAGTTCCAAATGACAAACTTCTTTGATGAATGAGCGTCCTCTCAACCTCTCACGACTTTCATCTCAAGAGCTTTCCTCCATCCTTCTAGATTTACCACCCTCTTATTTAGATCAAACTTCACCCTAATACCTTTATTTAGAATAACAAAATCCACAGCCTTTTTGGTCACATGAGAGCAATAACATAAGAGTGCTGTCTGCACTTCTACCTCCTGAGAGTCACAAACCCCTCCTAGCACCATGCAGATCTGCTTATCAAGATGCTCTGTGGTAAAGAGAACACAGGAGAAACCCACAACTCAGACAGAAGAGTCTTCTCTTTGCTCTGCTTCAGAAAACTGTCCAGACTCTCCAAATGAAGAATTTTCCAGCAGTGACACTCACCCACTCATAAGTTACGACCTGATTTGCTCTCTCCTGGAAAGGGTTGAAGCCAACACTCTGGAGGAACTTGCTATTAGTAGCTTCTCCAACTGGTGATGCCAAAGCATTACTTTCTGTTTTAACTTTAATTCCCTGAGGCTGGCAGCGGGAATTAGTGTTTGCTGTGCTAAGGTCATCCACATCCAAATCCTGCTCGTTTGCCAGGTTCTCCTTTTGCAGAGCTTCATACAGCACATCTGGATGGTTCCAGATCTGAAGGGATAAAGAAAGGAAGTGGTTAGACCTGCACTGGTCTGCTGCTTGCCAATGATTGTGACCTGAAAGCTCCCACAGCTATTCAAAGGAAAGAACTAATACTTCTTCTGGCTCTCATATCTTTAAATGTGTCCAATTCTTTCCTTGAGACCAAACCAGGAGGTCACTGTGCACCCCACACAGCAAAAAGACAGAGGGAGCTGCCTGTTTGCATTAAGCAAGTAAGGCTATGCAGTTTAAAGTATCAGCCCAGATTGTTTCAGCTGATGCTAGCAGGTTTCTTGCACAGGGTTTGAAAGAGACATTTAACATCCCTGCATCCCAGTTCTGGAAGCAAAGATAACAATACTGTTAAACCACTGCAGAGCACTCTGGGGAGAGATTATGTCCCTGGCCAACCACACTTTCACCTCCTCTTTTGACTTATATTCCCCTTTCCCCAACAGATTAGAATCTTTCTTTGCATCTTCTGCCAAAATGTACCTTGCAACAGACACAGAAAGCTTTGAGTGGGTTCAGCCCCAGCCAGCCACTGTTGCCTGCATCCCGGAAGCGGTTCATGAACTCCGTGTAGAGGTCCCGCTGGATCTTGGACAGACGCACCAGAATGACGTGCTCTTCCTTAGACGGGAGCTGAACCTTCAGCACGTTGTGGCCTCGCCTGTGGAGGAAATAAGAAGAGTGAGATAAATACAGGGGAAGGGAATTTCCCATTATGATCTCCCTGTGGCTGCCTGTAGGGAAAGAATTTGACTTCTTGCCCACCCAGCTGCAGGGAGAAGGACCTCTAAATTGCATGCTTCTCTAATGCATGACACTTCTGAGATACTCTCCCTGCAGCCAAATACCAATTGTAAACACAATTACAAAGATCTCAAACATTACAATCTTCTAGCACAGGTCACAGAGTTAAGAGGGTGATGAAAGTCCTGTTTTCCATGGTAGCTGAAAACCAGAAATAAGATGTAAAGTCTATTTTCAGCTGTGCCAATGATTAAGACACTCCAGACCAGCATCCTAGAATTCTCATCTGAGAAAAAAATGCTGATTTGTTTCCAGAATGGTGGAGTTACTGTCACTTTCCTTAACACTTTCACGAAACACTTTCAGATTCTAAGATAAGGATGTCACAAAGTGCACATGCAAATTGGCTATTAACCCATCGAAATAAACCTGAGGTCACTCTAGGGCACTTAGAGGTGTAGTTCTCTGTAATCAGAGTCTGTTGTACCAAAACAAAGCAACTGTACAGTGTGGCCAGCAGGGCCAGGGCAGTGAACCTCTCCCTGTACTCAGCATTGGTGAGGCCCCGTCTTAAATCCTGGGTTCTGTTTTGGGTCCCTCCTTACAAGACAGTGAGGTGCCGGAGCATGTCCAGATTCAGGCAACAGAGCTGGGGAAAGCTCTGGAGCACAGGGCTGATGAGGAACAGCTGAGGGGGTTCAGGCTGCAGTAAAGGAGGCTTTGGGGGGACCCCTCTCTCTCTCCACAACTACCTAAAAGTAGGTTATATGCAGATAGGGAACAGTCTCTTCCCCCAGGTAACAGTGACAGGATATGAGAAAATGGAATATTGTGTTGCTGGGGAGGTTTAGATTGGATATTAGAAAAAACTTCTTCATGGAAAGGGTGGTCAGACATTGGAACAGGCTGTTCAGGGAAGTGGTGGAGTTACCAACCCTGGAGAGATTTAAAAAACTCGTAGGTGTGGCACCTGGGGACAAGCTTTAGTGGTGGCTGTGCTGGGTTAATGGTTGGACTTGATGATCTTACAGGTCTTTTCCAATCTAAACAATTCCATGATTTTATAAGGCATCAACATTTAGTTGCACTGCACAAACTGAGCAAACAAGCCAGGCAACTTGTGATGAAGGAACTGTTTGCAGGGACTACACCCCAGAGAACTGCCCGTGGACTCACCGCTGCACGAAGCCCTCCAGCAGGCTGTGCAGGACGTGGCTGCGGTAGCGCATCAGCCGCACGTCCTGGGGGGTGCTGTCAATGCACTGCCCGTTCAGGATGGGCCGCTCAAACATGTTGCTGAACTCCTGCCGCGAGCCCAGGAAGTCAGGCCGGACAAAGTCCACCATGCACCAGTACTCGATGAGGTTGTTCTGCAGTGGGTACCCAGTCAGCACCACCCGCCGGCGCGAGCGGATGTTCTTCAGCGCCTGGGAAGTGCTGGCATGGCAGTTCTTTATGCGGTGCCCTTCGTCGCAAATAACCACGTCTGGGCCGGGGCGAGACAAAGCCTTCTCAATCCCTGAGGACAAGGGACATTAAGTGTTAGAGATGAATAAGACAAAGTTCTGGTTTTATAAGGCCACCAGCTACACAATAGAGGGGTATTTCTGAAAGACAAAAAAGCAGTATCCATGGGTGCAGGGAGCAAGGCTGATGCAGGAGATAACATTTGACTAGACAGTAGTTCTGATTTAGCAAAATGTGGTAATGAGGAAACATGACTGTCCCTTGATTTCTGTTCAGTGACCTGCATTGCATCAAGTTGGGTGTCTTGCATCAAATCAGAATGGCAAATCTCACAATGACAAATCCCAGAGTTCCGTGTACTGAATTCCACCCTTACTTGGAGCTCTTTTGAGAAATTGAAGACTCAGACACAGACCGACAACATTCTGCCTCCAAAGACAATTCCACCCAGCAAAGCTCTATCATGTCAGTGATATAAAAGCAAGTTATAGGCTGTTTCCCTGTGCTGCCACAGCTGACAGCCAGCTGGACAGCAGGGTCACACTCTCCTCTCTTGAGGGCTGACTTCCCACCTTTCAGAAGCTCCTGCTGCCGGTCTTCCTCATCCAAGTCAATAATGACAGGGCCAGTTTGTTTCTTTGTTCTCTTCTTCCTGCCAGTGGCAAAGGACTTCTTCAGTGAGAGGAGACGGTACATCTCATATCCCATCAGCAGCACACCACCTTCTGTCACCCAGTCATTCACCACCTTTGCTCGTGCAGCTGTCGTCCTGCAAAACAACCAAACAAACTGTAAGCTTTATTCCAATTTCAGGTTGAATCACTGGACTGGAGTCTGCTGAGAAAAAATACCCATTCAGTGGGTATTTTAAAGCATTTTTCTCACATCAAACCAGATGGAGGTTTACAATGAAATTTCTTTAGGAAACAAACAGATACAGAGAGGGGGGAAAAAGCCTTTTATGTGCCATGGAGCAGGACTGAGAATGACAAATCCTTACAGCAACTGAGGTGTAGAAATTTGTCATGCACAAAAGCATATAAAACTCAAAGAGTTCCCTTTTTATAGAGCTGTTGAGTTTGCCTCTGCAAAAACCATTTGCAGAACAAGCTGCCAATGCACATGGTTGTAATCTTCAAGTTGTTTATCCCCTGTTGTCTTCTTCAATGCTCCTGTCCCGCAGGCTTCCTTCCCTTCCAGCCTGCTCAGAATTGGTTCAGATCAAGACACTGTCTGCTCAGTCCACCACAGTATATCAGATCCTGGCCAACAGTAAATACATGGCTGAAGCAGCATGAGCAGATTCAAATATATCCCACCCAGAACACATTCTAGGAGTATAGACACAGCTAATGAACTGAGAATTCCCCAGGACCACTGTACTGCCCTGATCCATGCAAGGAAAATGATCCAGAAAGAGGCAGAGCTCAGAAAAGCTTTTACTGTCACCTACTTGTGTTCATCATTCAGGATATGGACTTTGAAGGTGCGGGGCTGGACCTCTTTGGAGTTATAATCAGCAGGAAGGTTTTCAGGTGCTGGGAGCCACATGTTGAACTCTGCTAGCCAGTTTTGAAGCGTATTCACCTGAAAAAGTTAGCCATGGAAGGATTAAAAACCCAATTGAGTCACTTGGGATTTTTAAGAGCAGAAATGAGATTAGGGAATGACACCCTAATTGTGCCAGATGGAAGCAGCAGCTTACAGCATGCAAATTCAGGAACACAGGGAATGATATAGGGGAAGAACGGCAAGGATGTGACAGAGCTTGATGAGTGATGGGACATTAATCAACCTTCTCTATGCAAAGAAAGAAGCAGTGCAGGGAAGCCCCTCAGCCAGCCCTTCATGCGGCTACTTACAGGTACAATGGCAAGAACAGTCTTTGCCTCCGTGTGCCGAAAAAGTACATCCAAGAAAGAGATAACCTGGATGGTCTTGCCCAGACCCATGCTATGTGCTAAAATACACCCAAACCCACTGCTGGTTTTAAATCTCTCCAAGGACTCGACCAAGTTGTCATAAAGGAATCGGATTCCACCAATCTAGGGAGAAAAGTAGAAAAAGTGTTAGAATGGTGGCAGACAAAAAAGCCCAAGATGGCTAAGTATTTACAGAGTGCATGAGGACCATGAAAATGTAAAGTGGATGTTTCAAGTTCATTAAATTACTCTAGGGAAGGCTCAGAAACTCAGTATTTTTAGATGCTCATAGAATTTCTTGAGAATATATCAATAAATACAAATTAATTTGTAGCCAGAGGATCTGAATTGGGGTTGATTAGTTTTTTCATAAATATAATTTTACTTTGTAAAAGTTCATCTAAATATACAAAGGTCTGATAGTAACAGCAGCTGAAGTTATACAGAGCCTTGGCCATCCTCTAGTTCAGTTTTATCATTTGACTATCCACAACAGTCACCACCACAACCAGATTGGTCACAGGGCTCACCAAAGAAGGTCTGCTGAGATTCCCAGGCAGGCTTGCCCAAATTCATTGCATTTTCAAGGCTAACAAAGCCTACCTGATGAGGTTTTACTGCACGTGCAAGCTGGGGAGCCAGGAAAATGTCCTCCTCATTTGGTGGATGATTGATGTTGACAATGACTTGCCCCAGAGCATCTGACTGATTTAAGGCATCATTCACATGAGAGCCACTGCTCTCTTCACTGCCATCCTCCTCCCCCTCATTGCCAGAGTCACTGCTGTCCACAATTTGGAGGGCATCATCCTCTCCTGAGCTCAGTTCAATCACTTCTGCAAAGTAACCAGAACAGGAAAGAATAACAACAAAGTTAACTTGACATCAGGGTTTATCATGAATGGAAAAAAACTATCAGGAAATAAGGCTACTCCCAGCTTTTGCAATTTCACCCTGGCCTAATGATGTATCCTGAACAAGCAGGCATGATACAGGCACACACCACACCCCTCAGACCAGCATATGAAAGCTTCCCTGGCTTCCAAATGTTTCAGTGAACATTAACTTGGGCTGATCCAAAGAGCACATGAGACAGTTTCCAGGAGTGTTTTACATTCTCTTCCATATGTTTTCTTAATTCCCAAGCCCAGACATGAATTTTATTGACTGATATAATGCCTAAGGATCACCAAGGGGTCTGGTTGAATCCATTTGGGACACGGGACTCAAAAACCACTTCCAGCTGCAAATCTGAATACTTACATGCTCCTTTTACATGCACCAAATGGTGCCACATGTCCTGTAAGCATTCTTCAGCAATGCACTGGGCAAAATTGGTGCATTTATAAAGCAGAAATAAACACAAGTTCACAAGAGAGCCTGACAGGCCATTTTATAAATGTCATTTTAGGACTCACAGGCCAGAACTGCCCACATAATTGGAAACCAATAGGCCTACAAAAGTCTGAAGTGATTCACCACTGGGGCATCTGATCAGATGAAAACAGACTTGTGGCTGAATAAACAGCATATTGTGAGAAGAGAAGACTAAGGCAATTGGTCACTTACCATCTTTAATGCTATTTTTTCCTTTAGTATCATCTTCACTGCCACTGCTGGTACTGTCAAGGCAGATCACTTCCTCAGCCAGGACCTGAGGGGGGAGCTGGGTCGCCTCTGCTGTTCTGAAAACGATGTCCTCTACAAACATAAATTACAAACAATAAGTAATTCATAATAATGGGGAAGGAGACAAAACTGTTCAGAAACCAGACAGTATTTCCTTCCACTTTAGCTCCAATAACTTAGTCCTGGAATTTTCCATAACAGACTCTCACTGTCTACAATCCTGCTATGACTCAGCTTCCTGGGTCACAATCTCCTCCATTCTCAATATGCTGAAACAATAGCCCATTGCTGATGGCACTCTCTGTTTCATGCCCTGACTGGGGCACACTGACCATGCAACATGCTAAAGCCCTTTGTTTCTCTTTTTTTTGGTCTCAGTAAAAGCTGTGTTTCATCCAGCAGAGAAAGTACCAACTGCTGAAGGGATAATAACTGCTCTTTGTTAGTAGGGACACTGTAATAATTAAATCCCACATATCATAAACAACTTTTGCTGATCAAGAGCATTTGTTTGTATGTTTTTAGTGCTGCCATGTGGAGGGGGGGCTAATGGGGCCAAACAGCATCACTGCAATGACACAGCAAGCAATGACATTCTTCTGGGGCTGAACCTACTCTGCATAACCCGAAGTGTTTTAAACAGCTCTTATTCCCTTCTCCCACACGTAAAAGTGTTTTTAACACTTGCACATAAGGGAGAATATATATTTCTTCAAGAGGCAAAGCCAACTCAAGAATTCCTCATCCTTGCCCAACATCCAGCTGCACTTCTCTGCCCTTTACACCTTTTGAAGCTGTGATATAAACTAAATTACCAAAATGATCCAGATTGGGAAACAATGAAAGGTGACATATTCACCCAAAGACATGAGTGATGCTTAACCATGTATACCGTCTGCAACTCACTGCTTGCCAAAACATGCAAGGAAGGCCAAGGTTACATCACCAACATATGTGCATCCAGTCTATTGTCCCACTATCCCCGGTACCAGACACACATGTTACCAGACCATTCCCAGGACAAACAGGATCTAGCATTTCTGCCAGGCCTGTTGATTTAAGCTCCCATACCAGCTGGAAAGACAAGAGAGATCTGTTTCAGCATCCCCCTACACACACTTGATGTGAGTCAAAATATCTTCAACAAACATTATCCAGCACCTTTCACCAAGCAGCCACTGTACCTTAACACAAAACAAGGCCAGAAGTGGAACTGCCTACACTGAACCTACAACTGGTTTGGAACTGCTGATCCAAGAGTTTACACTTGAAAATCCAAGTACAGCAGAGAATCGCAGAATGCTTGGGGTTGGAAGGACCCTTCAAAGGTCATCTAGTCCAACCCCTCTACACTGAACAGGGTATCTTCAGCTACATCTGGCTGCTCAAAGCCTAATCCATCCTGACTTTGAATGTTTCCAGGAGTGGGCCATTTACCACACCTCTGCATAACCTGTGCCAGTGTTTCAGCACCCTCATTGTAAAGCATTTCTTCCTTGTATCTAGCCTGAATCTACCTTCCTTTAGGTCAAAACCATTACCACTTGTCCTGTCATGGACAAGTATGGCACTAGCTTCTTCATTCAGCATCTATCCTTAAAACTCTCACTTTGGCTGGCATCTCCCAGTGCTTACCAGGAAGAAACTCCAGGGGAACCGTTGGTATAGAGGCTGGATAATCCTTCCGCTGCTGCTCAAGCCGCTTCCTTCTCTCCAACTCTTCCTGCTGGGCTGCCTTTGTCACGGCTTCCAGTTGGTCCTCACGCAACAGCTTTCTGAACACAGGAGCAAACGTGATTTGGTTACACTCCATTTCTTCCAAAAAAATGAACAGCTGCACAGAAGCTGCAAAGATGACTGACTGACAAGCTCCAGGTATTCTGTCAGCCACACGCAAACGTGATTTGGTTACACTCCATTTCTTCCAAAAACATGAACAGCTGCACAGCAGCTGCAAAGATGACTGACAAGCTGCAGGTATTCTGTCAGCCACATAGAGCAGGAACATCATCCCCAAAAGATACAGGCAAATTCTACAGCTATTTCAACACTACAGATAACACTACTATCACTCAAGGAAAAGACAAAAGTTCAACAGAAGCAAAGTAATGAAAGGAGGAAAGAGGTAAGTGGGTAAGCACATACTTAAACTAGGTTACCAGAGACCAGTTCTTCTGCTTGAAAGGTTTTTTATTGATACGCAGTTTATAAACACAAAATTCACTAAGTCATGCAAAGAAGATATATGGGAAGAAAATGCATCAATTCCCCCACAAAAAGTCATCACCCTGATTCTCTTCTAACAGCATTTTGAGGAGCTAGGATCTCTAATGGTTTTAGCAATTGTTTCAAGGCATTCCCTCAAAGCACCTTCCCGTTATAGGTAATTTTATTTCCTTCCAGAAGTTGCTTTTCCCCTGCTTCAGTGTCACATGCCCAGTCCTAGAAATGAAGGTGCTTTTGCCAGAGCAGAGGTGCAGTACAAGCAGTGGTAAAATCTAGCTTCCTCAAACTAGCCTTTAAAATCATTCAACCCCACACATCATGGACATCTCCTTCATCCTAATGAAGCCCCATTTTTCAAGGCCTATTCAATGCTTATTCCTTGAGCTTTAAGAAAATCAGTCTGCACAAGCTTAAACAGGAACCAAAGACTGCCAGCACAGGGCCTGAGAGCTACTTGCTTCCACAGGTATTCCTGCTCCATTAGTTCTCCTCTGAGCTTATAAAAGTCCCTTGAGCAAAATTTCCTAGTGATTTACCACCTCACAACCTGTCCCAGAATATGTGGTGAATTACACAATCAAAAAACTACTGCTTTATAAAATCCAGGTGAAACTGACTTCCAACACTTCAGCCACTAGTCATAGCATCAGCATTCCTGTCAACAAGTAGCCAGGACAGTACAGGAAAGGACTGTATTTTAGGCTGTTTGCAATAGGATTCACCTCAGCAAATATCTGAAACTGGTATTTAATGGTGGTACTGTTTTTCAATTACATCTCTCAAAAGACAGAAGCAATTACACAATTTGTGCAATATATTCCATAACCAAATATTCACTCTTCTAAAATACCAAACAAGTCTGCACCCACATGCAGCACTCCAGTCTGAGATCACTCTACTCCCACTGGTGAAATCCTAAGGTTTTGGAAAAGAAAAACCATCTGGTTTGCCAGCAGTGGCACAAGGTAGCTCAGAAGCAAAGTGCAGAGATTCTGTTTTCACCACCATATGTGACCCGAGCTCTTTCTGTCCTGCTGCTGCTGCTGCTTACCTTATGTTCCTCCGCATGTGAGACGGTTTCTGAGCCCTCTTCTTTTTGGTGTCCTCAGAGGCCAGGCTCTTGTGCTGGTTCTGCAAGAGTTGCTCTGCCCGCTCGCTCTGAGATGAGGTAGTTGAAGTCGAGCGCTGCCATTCTCCATCCTCCGCGTGCTCCGCATGGTCACCGCTGAACACGGCTTCCTGGGGTTGGTCTGCAAGGGGGAGAACATGACATGGGAACAGCTGTGCCAGGCTGGCAGCTGGCTCTTCCACGAGCAACCGGCAGGGTTTGAGCTGAATGGGAACTGACAAGCCCTACTCTCACTCATTTGCAAGCATGTCACTCTGAGGGTCAAAACTGGGGTCCTTTCTGACAGTCAAAGGGAGTTCAAAAGTTTTACAGTGAAGGATGTGTCCCTAGTGGAAGCCAAGGCTAACACCCCTCAACACAGCCCAAAAGTGTCCTGACAAGAAAACAAGGCAGATTATTTAGGTCCATGTGGAGCACTTGCTATCCCAAGAGTCTGTTTTTCTATGAGGGCCTGATAAGCTCTGATTAAAACCAGGAACCTGAATCTCTTTTTCTTTGTTTCACATCATTCAAGTAGGGCAGAAATTTCCATCTATGACACCTGTGTAACCATCTCCCCAGTCAACAGAACACAGTATGTAAAAGGTTATCTGGTTCAAACACTGGGTCATGGCTCAGCAGGCAGCTCAGTGGTTTTAGCACCAGGCTTCACTCTCATGGTTCAAATGGTAATTTCCAACAAGTTTTTTGTCAAACAAAATGTAAGTGGAAATATTCTTTCTACACTATAAATCACATGCGTTCCTTTTTCTCTTCATTCTCCTATTTTCAGACTTCCATTTGTGCCTGATTCCACTCCCAAAGCACAATGAGAAATGACACCTTGTTCTATGTGACACTTGGCTCTTCAACAGGCTGCCAGTGACCAAGCCAATGCTTCCAGAGAAGCAAAGAAAGGAAATGTTTCTGTTCAAAAGCTTCCCTTGAAGCAAACTGTTTCTGACAAGCGTTGTAATAGCTTCTTTGAAGCATCTTGTCCCCTTGTGTCAGGCAAAGAGATACCCTGAACTTCATCTTATAATCAGCTTTCTTGCTTACATTGTGTATCTGAGCTAATGACTGAACTGAAATGACACTTAGACAGAACTTTGAAGGAAAGAAGACATCAGTGCAGAGGAATGTGGCAGATTAAGTAATACAGAACCAACAAGCATCACATTGTGACTCTGAGGGATCTGGAGACAGAGAGCATTCCTTCTCAAAATGCTGGGAGCTTAAATGAAGGATGCTTCAGTACAGCACATTGCACCTACAGCTGTCATGTTGATATGCCCATTAAATTAACCTTATCTCCCGCATCACATCTTAAAATTGAGATGACAAGAAGTAGATTCACACCTTGTTCAAAAGCACTAACTTTGCAAACTTCCTCTCCAGACATCCCACCAGACCCACCCCAGCATTTTGCTGCAAGTCTGTGTCAGAACAGATTTAGGACTTCAGAGCTCAGCCCACCACGGACCAGTATCAGCAGAGCAGTTCAAACACTTCTGTGAATATCTGTCTCTGCAAGCCCTACACATACTGAAAAACCAGGTATCCACAGCTTATGGTATAGAGCAGATCTCATGATGAATGCAAGGAGAGTTATACAAATGAAGATAAAGGCAAAGGGGTTCACTGCTACAAGCACAGCAGTTCTGCTACCACAGCCAAGGTCTTGGAGCCCTGTCCTCCCACCAGGCCTTTTTAGACTTACAAACTCAGATATCAACCATCAGCTCACTTGCAGACAGAGAACTGTGCTGGGAATAAACCCAGTTTCTCAGGCTTCCCAGACAACAACTCTGCTATTTGAGCCACAGACACATTTTAGTCACATTACCTGCAATTCTTCAGCACTGTTTCCTTCCCCCCATCCCTCTTGACTCCTGGTTATATAACTAGATCAAAAGATTGGATGAAATAGGGCAAAGGGAAGCAGGGAGGCTGCACACGTGATCACATGCTCCAGGATGAGTCATTAAACCGGAGACAAACACTGCCATGGTTACACTGCTGCCATCTCACCCTGGGCCCGGAGGACCTTGACAAGGCACCAGAGAGCACAAAGCCATGCTTGTTTGGAGAGGAAGCGCTTCCCTCCCCACACTCCAGCAACTGCCCACGTCACCTCCTTCAGCAGCCAACCTGCCACCTGCACTGTGCCAGGCAAGGGTGTCTTCAGGACAAGGTTGATAATAGCAAAACCTAAAGGCTCAGGAGCCCAAATTATTATGTCTCCTCTATGTTTACAGATGTGCTCTGCAATCCCTATGTAGATTCATTCCATTTCTGCATTTTACCTTTTCTTTCCTCTTAATGATATGTAATAGGAGCTCTGGTAAAACCTACACACAGCTGGATCATGTAGGTTTTTTAAAATACAATTCTCATCTGACCAGGAGCCCGAAGCCCAAAATTTGACGATAGATTTGGTCCCACACTGAGTACAAGCCCTCATCTGCCACAGCCACGTCTGCTCAGGCTGGTGTTTGTCCTGCCAACACAAGTTCTGAGGTGAGGAACACAATCTGTGCCTCAGCCCACATTCCTGACACATATGCATCAAGAGAGCTCTTCCACGCGAGCGACAGCTCCAAACATCTCACTGATTCAGCTGCAGTGGGATTCAGGGGACAGCCGGCTTCCCAAAGGCTGCTCCTATCCTCACCATGAATAAAGCTTTACACGAAGTTTAACTAACACAATGATAAAAATCACAAGTCTAACCTTGCAACAGCTCCCCCCACACCTGTGGCATGAGCTGGCAGTTACAAGCAGGAATTGTTTTGCTGCTGCTTTGTATTAAACTCCTGATTAAGTGCACAGCCTAAACCTAACCCAGATGAAAAGCACAGCTCCCCGCTGCAGTCATGTGGCTGCTCTCCAATTTGGTGAGCTCCAAGCTGTGTAAATGGGACCCACACTGGGACAGAAACACATTAAGAAACAATAACTACACACACTAACACCTATTTTGTATAAGAACAGGTCTGATCTTGGGTTGGAGGGAGTGTGGGAACAGCCTCGTTGAACAGGTCCCATCAGGTAATCAATGGAATAATCCTGCCCCAATTTTGCCAAACCTACATATACAACAGAAATGCAATTATGGTTTTGTAACAGGAGCTCGACACACTACTCTGACATGGTTATACAAGTAGTGTTTTACACAACACAAAAAATTCATCAGCCACGTTTGCATGTTGACAACTGTCTGATCATGCTGGAGCTGCCGTGCACTCTAGGAAGACCTGAGCACCTATTCACATTGCCTGCTTGAGAAGAGCATTGCTACCAGCCTGGGGGTGACAACCCAGCACAGCAGGATGAGCCACAACAGAAAAGGAAGGCTTAAGCCTGCCCAGCAGAAGACAGCCAGGTGTGGCTGTTGGCAAGGGTGTAATTCCATGCCATGGTTGCACACTGTGGGCACCAAGAATCACCAGTTCACACCAGCTCTGTTCTATGTTTTGCACTGCCCTGACCAGATCTACAAAGAGGATCTCCCAAAGTAGTATCAATGCAGCTACTCCTTCAGATGGGTTATGGCTCTCTGTCTGAGACATCCCCAAACAGTTCCCAGTGGTTATGGACACCTGCACACACCCAGGCACTCTGTCCTGCAAGGTACCCTGAACGCCAAGAGGGGCACAACTATCCTTTCTCACGCACTTTAGAGGTGTGAAATGTGCCTGCACTTTCAAAACCCAACAGACCTGGTTACAGCACAGCTCTGGTTTGTGCTGCAGGCCAGAGGTTGCCAGTTTTCTTTGCTCAATAAGCAGCAGCAAGCACCACCCTCAGATACCTACAAACAGGGGGAGGTATTTGGTTTCCTGACCAACACTTGCATGTCACAGTGTTACAATTTAGAAGTCTCTGTAAGAGAGTCGTGACTGCTGTGTGTAACGCTGCTTCAGATGCTCCCTGAGTGGTGTGACTGCCAGAGCTGTCCCTAAACACTGCACACAGCTGTGACTCATGATGTGTAACACATCAAAAGATTTGTCCCGCAGTCAGGCACCTCCTATTGCAGCCAAGCTCACCTCATCACCTGCTCAAACTTCTGTTACAACAGCACAGGATTCAGCCTGGAAAATATTCTCTAGATCATGGATTCAGCAGTGAATTGCTCCCAACACAGCCTGTTCTGCAAAACGGCTCAGGTTGCTGCAAAGTGTCATGAAGCAGCAGGTTGTTGTGAGGTGTGACATTCATGTAACTAACAGTGTCTTCTGACACCAAGGTAAGTGAAAACAGTGTTATAGTCAATCTCCATGCTCCAAAGCAGACCTCAGTAAGTCCAAGTCTGTGCATCTACAGTTTGGCTCTAGCAACTGTCAGCACTCCTAGGAGTACAGAAATTCCCATTCAGAAGATCTGAGGGTCTCCTACCTGAGGCTGCTGCATAAGAAGATCCAAGAGACCTCTCAGTGGACAAACTAAGTAAGTTGGTGACTTCCTTGCCTGCCCAGTTAGTAGCCAGTTTACAGGGCTAGCTAGAGATATGTACACCTCCTCCTGGGAGACCAGTTTAATTGCCAGGGCAACTCCAGTGACTTCAGGAAAGAGACAGCACTGAAATCCAGACACCTGTTTATTTCTAAAATAATTCCACTACAGAAACTCAGGATACCAAATAGGACAATTTTGCTGAGTCTTTGAGCATTATTTCCTACTCTAAGGACAGGGATGTGCATGCATGGTACAGAAGATAGCTGCATGCAGAGCAGTGAGCAGTTAGTTCTTACTTTGGGAGCTTTCTTTTGTCCTGCACAAAGAACAAAGAGCAGTTAAATATTCTTGCAGGCCTTCTGGGAACGTCTATGCAGTTTGTGGGCAAAAGCCTGTCAGAGACTAGCTAATACTAGCTAGTGCTACTACAGCCAGTACTGAGCTGTCAAAACAGGAATGGGAGGAGCACTGAGGGATGGCACAAGAAAGTCTTAATTGCACAGCTCCAGCTGCAACTCAGTCCCTGACACACTGAACTACAACTGGAGTGCCAAAGGCTGGAGGAGCAACTCTGCAGAGCTAGCCCAGCTACAAAGGCTCTGACAGCCTGGAAGATGCTCCCTGGGGTTATGTGATGTTTCCCCAGTGTGCTGGGAGCTGCAGTGGTGGGTAGGTGATGTCAGAGTGAAACTACCTGGCTTACAAAGAACAGCGGTTCTCTAACTGCAGCACAGCAATCAACTCGGAGGCTGGCAACAGCCAGAGTCCTCTGGCTCATCCTGTACTCAGCTGTGCAAAATAAATGAAATATTTTCAAAATATTCTTTGTATGCAACTGGTGCAGCTGTTGCATGGATGCCTTGCAAGAAGGGAGAAGTGGTGTCTGCACAGAGCACCTCTCACAGAGGTGGCATTGTGTGAAAACACTTGAGCACCACAAGGCTGGGTTGGAGGCAGTAAATTCCTTGTGAAACCCCTCAAGTACAGTGTAGGTGAAAGTAAGAAAAGCTCAGACTCCCTTCCTCCAGGCTTTACCTGTTGCAACACCCAGGAGAGGTGCAAAGACGGTGCACATCAACACCTGGTTGCCTCCACCCAAAGCACTGGGAAAGCCACCTTAGAGGGAGTCGGAGCAGGACGGAGCAGGACGCAGCCCCTACGGGAACTCGGGGCTCTCCGCGGCAGCCGCTGTCAGGGCAGCTAATTAGCAACAAGACTTTGTTCTCCTCGGAAAATAATCGGGCTCAGTCTTCGACGGCAGGGCGCCCCTCCCAGCCACCAGCGCTTAACAAAGCCCTAATTATGTAAGTATTATATAACCCGGCACACCTGCCCCCCCGCGCTGGCCGCGGCACCCGCGCCCGGCCGCGCTGCCCCGGCAGCGGACCCGCGCCCGGCTGCCCCCCGGCCCTCTCCGGTCACCAGCAGCTGCCACTGCTGCCAGCACAGCCGGGACCAGCCTTTTGTCCGCTTGTCCACACAGGACCACGGCTGCGGGAGCTCCCAAGGCAGGCACTGCGCCCTGGCCAAGCGGGCAGCCACGCCGTGAGCCGCGGGCAGCGGGACCGGCAGCCCCAGCCCCCGGCCGACCACAGCAGCGACCGACTGCCGGCACTGCCCGCCCCAGCTCTGCCGCCGGCTGCGATGCCTGGTGTCCTGCTGAGTCACAGCCACTGGCTGAGACCAGGCACAAGGGCTCTTTCGGGCTGAGCCTGCTCCCAGGGGAAGCTTCCCTCACCTGTCAAAAAGCACGTACATCTTCATTCCCGTTGTTGATTTACCTAGGAGTTAACCACCCCAGGTCTGTCGTTCATACCTGTCACTGTAACCAGACACAGAGTCTGTCGTGTTGGTATAACAAAGAGTGCTGCTTGAAGCCTGAGTAACATGTTTTTCATTTCTCTAAGTATCAGTAAAGTGATCACTCGCTGTGGGTTCAAGACACCTACGTGAAATCTGCAGTTTGCTGGTGAGGGATGGCAGGCTGTCTCTGTCCCCAGCACAGGACCAGAGGATGGAGGGAAGAGATGAGCTCTAAAGAAAAGCTACCAGCACTGTCTCTGTGGGCCAGAGCACGAGGAGGGAGCCAGACCATGAGCACGCACAAGTCAAATCCATCTCCACTCTCCTCTGGCAAGAAGTAAGCCCAAATAAATGGAAAACTTTAAAAGATAAATTACAAGGCAGCACTGCCCTTCTTTTTTCCTTCAGACATCTTTCAGCATATCAGTTGCTGATGAGGTTATGCTGCAGAATAAAACTCCTTTCCTGGCCTGAAGGAATCCTTCAGGAACAAAAGGCAGCAGAATTGAAGGGCAGGAGCAAGGAATATACCACCCAGAAACCAAAGGGAAAGGAAGCGGCCAAGAATTGCCGAGAGGCAAACTGGAATATCAAACGGCCAACTTTGGTGACAGGCGATATATCTTCTAACCCTGGGATTATGCAAGCAGAACCAGGCCCCAAATACCCAAGAGATCTTGTTCTGGCTGGGCCTCAATGCTGCGGACGCTGAGACCCGGGTTACATAAACACCAAAGAGCACTTATATAACTGTTGTATGGCACAGGCTCGCAGCCACTGGCACCCCATTGCCACTGGAGTGTGGCAGGTACCTGCTCTGGCACCCAGCCCCTCCAGGACCTCCTCCCACCCCTGCACAAGCCCCTGAATGCAGCCCAGGTGAGGTGGCCGTCAGGTTGTCCTCCCTTTCACAGGCACCGCAGCCTCATGGCTCCTCTGGAGCACTGGGCAATCCCGTATCCATTTCCAGCTCAAAACAGGTTTGTGAAGTTTCAAATGAAACATTTTCATAGCGCTTTGAGATGGCAACACCTGGAGAGATACAGAACGGCGCTACCTTCCATCCCTCTTCTAGATACGCAATCAAAACTACTTTTCCTGATGAAAGTCCTCAGACCTAAACTGTTCCCTCCTGCCGTGTCCCCTCTCTTGCACAGACACTGTGGGCACTAGTGAAGACAGGGAAACAAAGACAGGAAAGGCACCCACTGAGGGAGCAAGGGAGGCAGGGATCGGTCACATTTGTCCTTTAGCCAGGGGTGTGCGAGAGCAACGAGTTACATAAAGCTACTGCTCTGGAGTCAGGAAGTGTTTCAGGCTGAGTGCTGGGAAGTTTTCAACAAGCTGTGCGCAGGAGGGAACTGAAACCTCCCCTTTCTGGTTATCCCAGTTAACTAGTAACCCAGAATAGAGTTTTGTCAGCCAGATTACAAAAATTACCATGGGGATCTAAACCACAAGTAACCGGATTTAACCTTATTTATTTTCACAACACTTCAAAGCTTTTTTAAAAAAGAGAAATATGATCTAGTTTATTGAGGTGGCTAAATATTGATTTAGGTAACAAATTTCCCCTTTCTAGCTTCAGAAAATAGATGTATATGGGGGCTTGACACGTTCCAAGCACAGTGAATCCAGCTGGCTGCTACCATGACTCTTCTAGGGATAAATTTCAGGGACTAAGAAAAGAGGACGAGTAGGGGAGCAAGCATTCTGCATTATGCAATGATTACATAAGCATTAATTTACACTAGGTAGCTGGGAGTTGTAGCTTTATACCAGCATACCCTCAGAGCAATGAGAAATAATAAAGAAGGGATTATTGCTGCCACACACTTCCAAGGCCACCAAAATGGCAAACAAACAACAAGCACCTGCTGAACTTTAATCTCTGCCTCAAGCTCACACCATAGCTTTGCTCAGGACCTGCTAACAAGGACAGGGAGAAGACAGGTGACATTCACTCCTAATTTAAAAGAGCAGCATGGGAAATAATCCCAGCACAAGGCATCCTCCAGCATCTGAGTCCTCCTTTGTTGTTGCTCCTGATGGTACTGGTATAAGGGAGGAGTGATTTCAAAATTATAATAGTGTCATTTGTACCCTAATCAGTGTCAAAAGAGTTCACGGGCATGATGAGCTCCTCACACTACCCTGTGAAACACCCTCCTGTCCATCTTGCAGAGGAAGAAACTAAATCAAAGCAATCAGATAGGCATCAGTGCTGAGAAACTCAAGTTGTTGGCTTACTGTCCTATGCTCTAACCAACAATTCTGTTTCTTCTCCATAAATACAATTTCCTACTTGAAAAAAACAAAACACAGTTGTGAATTTTTTTAGAACTGTAACAAAGCACAGAACTTCAGCTACATCCCCTTTTTCTGCCTCAGTCTCTAAAGAAATTTTAGAGGAATTTTTAAGGACTCTCTTTAATGAGGGAGGCATCACTTGGGAGAAAAATTCAAATTGTTGAGTTTGAGCCTGTGTGCTACTGCATTCCACTGGCACTTCTCCCACCAACTGCAGCCAGAAAAGTGACCGAGAGCACTGGAGAAAGTTAATAAGACCAGGATGAAAGACCATCGCTGAAAGAACAATCTGTTTCTAGTTTTCCTTTCCAAAATACTGGTGCTGCTAAAGGAGTTTGACAAAAGGCTGCAAAGTTGTTTGTGGCAATCAGACTCACACAAATTGAAGTCACAATGCCAAAAGGACCTCCCCCCCCCAAAAAATACACAACACCCTAAAAACTAAGCACATTACAGCCTGGAAAACAAATAGGCACCTGTTTCTTCAAAAGGTTCTGCTAAAATGACAATTACCTCTATGGTCAAGAAAGCAATATATGTGTATATCACGAAGAAACAGGGATTTTTACATAAAAGACATTTTTCTTGCAGCATAACAGGGGGATAGGTAGTGTACTACAACAAATATTGATTTATTAGCTGGTGGGTGCTACCATAAAATAATTAAAATCTGCTCTAACTTTCTAGCAACATTTTTAAAATAAAGAAGCATCACAGCACTGCATATAAAGGTGCTTGCTACTTTGAAGACCCCAAAGAAGTGTTCAGGCACCTGGAGTGAGGAAAAGCTGGATAAATCAGAGAGGAAAAGAAACATTGCTCAATGACTGAAGAACAAAACCATGGAAGAACATGATGTGTAAGTTCTGCACGGACTCAGTGACCTTGTGCAGTTTATCATCTCTCTTGGGACAGGCAGGTTGTGCAGAAGTGTGATGGAGACACTCTTGGATCCACCAGCCAGAACAAACTTCAATATATTAAGTTAAAAAGGCTTCCCCAAAGACAGTTTTCTACTGCTAGAGACTTTGGTAGAGGCTGTGACAAACCTTGCCCCAGACTTTACAACTTGACAAGTACAAAGAGGAGCTAATTTGCACTTTCGCTCTCTCACTTTTGTACAAATACCTTTCCAACCAAAATTTCTGAAAGGCCTCTAACCTTGTATTCTCCCTCCATCTATGACCTACAGTCTCATTTCCAAAAGCATTTTTCCCTCCCTGTCTTCTCTTTTTATACCTATTATCTAGACTAAGTTACATAAGCCACTTGTATCATCACCCAGATTCCTCATTTATCCAAACTCATTTTCTATTGTAATTCCTTTTTTTCTCAGTTCACACTCTCCCAGAATTAGCTTCTTTGTCCTGCCACCACAACGAGAGAAATAAGATGGGTTGTTTTTTTTTTCCCTAGAACCCTGCTTCCCACTACTGGGTAACAAATACTGCATAGCTTATTTCTGTAAAAACTCTTCATGACAACCACACTGCACTTCTGTAATAAACCAGGAATCCAGAGCTGGAACTCCTGGGGACCATTTCTGATTAGTCTGTTAGGTTCATAGCATGACTTTGGAGGCATTTGCCACATGAACAAAGTGCAAGAAGTCTGGCATCACAAAGTACCTCACCTCAAAGTAAGAAGTTAAATTACAAATTTAGAAAGTTCTTCAAATCTGAACAAAGTTTTTTCTCCAACAGACAACATCCTCCCACCAGCAAACAAATGAAGTAGCAGCTATCCCCAAACTGTGAACTCCCATTAGGATTTCACCAGCATCTTCCATTTGATAGGGGGGAAAACAGCCAAGTAGCTTTTAGTCTCTTAGGCACTAATTAGGGGATCTGGAGCAAGCACCAACAGCTCTGCCTGGTGCTCAGATTGTTGCCCGGTCAGCAAGTCACCAAATATTTCACTGACAAAAGAAGCTCTTGAAACTCTTATCAAGTAGGATGTTGCAGGGAAAGTATACACACAAAATAGAAGGGGGTGGGGGAGAGGACAGTGGATATAAAACAATACTGCTATCTCTCTTGAGAACTGCCTTCTCTCTCAGAAAAAAGAACTTTTGCAGCATTACAACGGCAGCAGAAACAGTAACAGCCAGACCCTGAATGTCAAGTCACCAAAGACTTTAGAATTATAGGCACAAAGGAAGAGTTAGCTTCCTTCTCATGTCCCCTCCATCAGGCCAACAAGCACTGCAAGGCTCTGAAATCTCAACCTCTTCCACCCCTGCCTGGTAAGAAGCACCTGAGACCTACAAAAGAGCCTTGGTTCCTGATGCCTTTTACCAGCCACTGAGTGGGGTGCTCCAGCCCAGAGCTGGGAAAATGAATAGCTTGTAACAGGAAAGCAAGAGGGAAAAGAAAACAAGGGAGAAAAAGAAAGAAAAATCAACCCACAAAATCCCCCGCCTGTGTCCTACCTGGAAACTGCTGAGACTCATCCAAGAGTAGCATGCTGCTCAGTGCACCGAGGCGAGCCCTCTGCCTGCACACTTGTTCAACGTGGCTGCACACTCTCAGCTCTTCTGCTATTCTTGTCTCAGGGTCTTCAGGACAAAAGTTTCCAGTGACTCCTGACAACTCCTTATCTCTGCCCACAGCCCAGCGAGCACTAAATCCACTCTCACTGGCTGTTCAGTTCGCAGGCGGGAAAAGACTCCTGATAAAACAGTCCAGGGTACAGGCAGGGAAACCTGCACTTAAAGTTTCTGAAAATAACTTTGGTAAATAGCTCCTAGTGCTTGAATCCACCCAGCTGGTGTGACGAGAAGCAGTACGTATATATCCTCCCTGCACCCAGCCGAGACGGACCAGGGTCACCGTTATATAACTAGTTAAATATGCCTCGTGTTCAGCCTAAATAAAAATTGTCACTATCTCCTCCCCTGCTTGGAGAGTCAAACAACACAGCCCTGCCCGAGGTAGCTGCTGCTCCACTGGGGACCGATGCCTGGAGCTGTGCTGCCGGGACGGTTTGGCGTCTGTACTCGCTCCCTGTCAGCGGGAGCAGGCTCAGTAATGCCTGGGAAAAGAGTTTTAGAAGAGAGGAGAGGAGCAGGGAGGCTGAGTGGGTGTGTACAGGGGAGGTCTCTCTCCTCTGGAGCAGCAGAGCTGCACGCTGTACGGATCAGATCCCATTCACTCAGCCTGTGATCCAGTTCAACTAGTGGCAGAGACCAAGACTGAGAATAAAATAAAAATGCTTACATAACCGTTCAGGCTCCGGTGGGGCCCCGCGCAAGGGGAATCCCAACAGACAACAGGACATTCAGAGCGGGGACACGCAGGACCGCAACTCTGCTTCCGAGTTTCAGCGGTGTGTGGGAAGGAGATGCAGAAAGGAGTACAGCCTCTCTGGCTTTGAAAACAATTGTGATTTTATGAGATATTTGCATGATGCCTTCTAATTTGCAAGAAACCTGGACAACTGAGACTGAAACTTGAGCAATTTGATGGAGCTGGTAACCTGTTTGCACAATAACAGGTGAAAGAGCATCCTGTTGGCTTGCTTAAATCAGCAGCTTGTAGACCACTGCAAGTTTCTCAGTTTTCATGAAAAAACTTGTCAGAATTTGTGGAGTGAGAGATTACTTTAAGTCAGTCTTTGTCCCAGTCATTCACCTGCATCAGAACAGGCACAACAGAGAATAAAAAAGTGCACAATAAGTCCTTTAAAGCTGTAGTTGAACCCCTAAAGGCTATCCATCCTGCCTAACCTTCTTCAGTGTTGCAGAGACTTTTTCCACGCCCAGTTCCCTTCACAGGCGTATCTAATGCCAGTAATAAACAGCAAACCTGGGATGAGAGACACATAATGAAATTAGCTTTCTGGTAGTGAGCATTTGTCCATGTAACAAAGTCAGCTGTTTATCACAACAACTGGTGAGGGAGCTCTGGGAAAGCCAGGACACGCACAAGAAACCCAAAGCAGGCGGTGTCCGAACAGCCCTCGCACAGACCTGCAGGACTCCAGGACAATGAGCTGCACTCACAACAGCAAAAGCTGATCTAAAGGTCTGCAAGCACAGCCAGGGCAGAGCCCAGCTCCCCTTTGTGTGACTCCAGCCATTTTTATTTGACCTTTTATTTGAGAGGGTAGCAGGGCACTGTGAATGCCTGCTGCCATCAAAACACCCTCAGTGCTCCAGGGTACACCACAACTTTGAAACAAACCTAATATGCATTTTCATAGTTAAGAGCTATATAAATGTCACAAAAAAACCCCCAAAAACTGTATTACAATTAAGACCCTCAGTAACAGAACAGCCTTTCACCTATGTCACAGATTCAAACAGCCTGGCTGGCACACAATGTTTATCAAGGGGGAAAAGAGGGACAAATATATTAAAGAAGTGCATAGCCAAGGATCTTGTAACAATCCTTATAAGGACTTTGTACGGTTGGAATAAATAAGCAAACATGACCTCAGCATCTGACCTAACAGATTTATGAATCTGGAAAGCAAGATTTAAAAACAAGTACTGGGTAAATACAACTGGGTATTTGCAAAGCATGCAGTGCTGGGTTTGGCTGGGAGAGAGTTAATTCTTTTCTTAGCAGCTAGTATGGGGCTATGCTTTGGATCTGTGTTGGAAATAGTGTTGATAATAGAGTTGTTTTTGCTATTGGTGAGCACAGCTAACACAGTCAAGGCCTTTTCTACTTCTGACACTGCCCCACCAGTGAGGAAGCTGGGGGTGCACAAGGAGTGAGGAGGGGACACAGCTGGGACAGCTGACCCCAACTGGCCCCAGGGATATCCCAGACCATATGGTGCCATGCTCAGCATATAGAGCTGGGGAAAGGAGGAGGAGAGGGGGGATATCCAGAGTGAGGATGTTTGTCTTCCCAAGCCACTGTTACTGTGATGGAGCCCTGCTTTCTTAGGGATGGCTGAACACTTGCCTGCCATGGGAAGGAGTTGATGAATTCCTTGTGCTGCTTTGCTGTTTAACTATCTTTACCTCAGCTCATGAGCTTTGTCACTTTTACCCTTCCAATTCTCTCCTCCATCCCACTAAGGGATAGTGAGTGGCTGTGTGGGGCTGAGTTGCCAGCTGGGGTTAAACCACAACAAATCCATATTACAGCAGTCAAGCATGAGAAAAATGGAAGTTCAATACACTGGGGGAAACAAGAAACCTATACCTGTCCTTCTGTAACACAGCAATAAAAAGGGAATTTCCTTCTTCACCTGAGCATGCAAAATGGAGAAACAATTTTTCTAGCTCTTCTACTCACAACAGCCTGCTGGTAAGGCCATCACTGTTAGCCAGGATAAATACATATTCACACAACCAAGATTTAGATCTGCCTGAAACAGTCAGTTTATAAAATGATCTCCTCATGGAAGGTAATCTTGTTACAGATAAGTCCATTTACTGAATAGCTTTTCCATGAGCCAGTCTTACCAGTAAGGAACAACGTTCTGCCTCCCCTATGGGGTCTGAAATCTCACCCAGCTGTCACACCTCATGTTCCTCCTCTCAAATCACAAGGTCTTTGCAATTGTACAAACTTCTCGTGCTATACGTCACAAGAGGCTTCTCAAAAATCTTTTGTCACCTGAGAGATTTCCTTGCTAACAACTTAGGGGATTACCTGTTAAAAAACCCCACGCAACACTATGAAGTTTGTATTTTCACAGAATATTAAGATAAAGGTCCTTCAGAAGATGTTTTTTATTTGGCTGACAGGTGTTTCCAGCAGCAATGTCAGCATCCCTGAACACTGCAAATTCACAAGCATTAAAACTCATACTTAAACCCGTCTATACAGACGAGAAACTTGACCATAAAGTGTTTCAGGACATTAATTCCTCTGTATAGCAAAGAACATTACCTAACTGAAGTCAGTTTAAATAAATTTCAACAAAATGTCCCAACACATGCATTCCCATCAAGGTGGAGTAGCTCCTTTCCCAGCCCCATGCCTGTTGTCCACCTTGAACATCTCAACCCCTGCTCCACAGGCTGAGCAGCTCCATGACTGCTCCATGACCTGATCCAAGCCCAGCAAGGACAGCATTAGAAGAAGCACTGGATCACCCTGCTCCTGGTCCCTGCAAGCTGGGGTGGTTCCCTTCTCTCCAGGCTGTTCATCCTCATCACTACCCCAATAAAGCAGAAAAGACCTTCCTTGCCCACCCTGAGCTGCTCCAGGCTGGCTGCACAGTCCCTTCCCCACCCCACAGCTTTCCCCCAGCCATGCTCCACATCCAGCAGCTCCTTCTGCACACCCCACTGACCTCCACTGCGCAGGGAAGCTGCCTACTAACCCAAATTGTTTGTAGGTTACTGAACATGAACTAGGCTTGACAGCCACATTTCACTCTTGATTAGCACCTGCTAGCAGCACATACATCATTAAGGCCACTTTCCCTGTCCTAGTTTCCATGTTGTTTTAGCAACACTGAAAACACACAATAATCCCAGGTTTGAGTTGGACACAGTATAAGGTGTTGTTTATCCACCCAGAACAGTTCAGACAGACTCACACTTGGACTCCACAACACTCTGTGTTGGCAACTGAGTATTGCTGGGCTTTGAGAATCATTTGCTTTTAAAACAAACACTGCATTGCAAATAAGAATTCTTTTTGATAAGATCTAAACCAACTACGGAAAACCAGAGGAGTTTTTCCATTGACTTTAGTGAGTTTCAGACTGAACCATAAGGTATAAAATTTGATTTTTCTCATTTTATTTTATTCATATAAATCTTGGTGTATTTTCTTTCCCAAACTCATCTAAATCACAAGTGGGGGAAGGTTGGGAAGTTGTACATAATGTAACAAAAATCTAATTGCACAAAATACAGGAAGCGACACAATGCAGTGCCTCTTGCAAATGCTTTTCACATTGGCACTGTGGCAAAACACACTGCTTGAGATTCCAAGGCTTTCAAAGGTTGTTTAAATGTACCAAAGAAAATGAGCCATTACTAGACAAGATGTAATGATTTAAAATCGAAGAATTTATACCACAGATATTTATCATCATTCTAATCAAAATTAAATCCATTCAGTTACAATCCAAATTACATTCAAGAAACTGATTCCTCATTTCTGTAACTTGCTACACTTCTCTGCTGCTGTAGATGACACAACGTATTTGTGCACCACTGAAGAGGTTTTTGGTACAATTTTAATTTCATTCCATTCATTTTCAACTATGTGCAAATTTGACATAAATCACAAGCTAAGTACACAAAAGTACCACTTTTAAATTGCTTCTAACAGTTCAAGTATTTAAATATTTTACATAGATGAAGATTATCTACAGATGTCTTAATTGCAAAATTTGTTTTGACAGAGATTTAAACTAGAAGTTTCTGTTCACCTAGCCCAAAAAGATTTTATCTTGTAGCTTTCTCCTGTCTCATTCCTATTTGCATATTTGCAAGTGAAAATAAAGTCCTCTGACTCCTACTTAGAGTTTTTTTGAGGCTGAGTCAGTGAACCGCATATTGAAGAAAATGTGAACAAGACATTTTAAACATCTGCAGTACAGAATACTGTTAATAAAAAAAATACTTTGATCCAATCAATGAAGCAGACACTTCTAAAAGTTCAGTGCTGCAGTTTCTTTAAAGCCTAAGAAAGAAGTTAAAAAGACAAAGGAAATAAATGTGATGTGATATTGTGTTTTAAAATCTGAAGAACACGTCTAATTTAATTAAAACAGTTCCTCAACTCCTTCCACATGTTTATTATTTAATATTACACTTGTATAATATATAGCTACATGCACATGTTATTTAACCAGTCATTAAAACCAGCACAATACCATATAAATTAGGGGGAAATTAAATTAAGGAGCCCTTGCATGGTTTTAAACTCAGATGAAAATCAAACAAGTGTTTAACCCAGTACATTTGAACATAAAAGGGGCGCTGCCTAAAATGTAAACCAGAGGATTTTCACTTTGGCTTCTTCACACTCATCAGGTGAACTTGGCAAAGTGACTTTGCCACTCCTTACCTGTTCAAGAGGGAAAATACCACATTACAAATTTGCTAATTAGTTTCCATATGATTTCATCACCGTTACAGCAGTTGCAGCTGAGGGAATACAGTGCCCATTAGGAATGGTGAGGTGTGGTACAAAGCTGACAATCAGAAACGTGCATGGGGGGAAAAGGCACCAAACGGGACACAGGAGCAAGTGGGACTGTCCTTTGTTAGAGATTCTCTGGCATTATGACAAG
This sequence comes from Onychostruthus taczanowskii, assembly GCF_017590055.1. Classification (NCBI taxonomy): domain Eukaryota; kingdom Metazoa; phylum Chordata; class Aves; order Passeriformes; family Passeridae; genus Onychostruthus; species Onychostruthus taczanowskii. The sequence goes on along the minus strand of NW_024506993.1, from coordinate 16,673,910 downwards.
AAAAATGCAAGTTTTTGACGAATAAAGCACAACCTCTATATCCTGCAAAGCTTATCAGAAAAGCAGGAAGACAAATTGGGGCAATTCGTTGTTCAGTTAATAACTGCTGACCCTCCTCCCCACACCTTCATACTAATCTCACATTTGTGGCAGCTTTAAAAGAAGAGATAAAATAGAGGCAAAAAAACATTTGAGAAACTCCATATACATATATATAGAAAATGCAAAGCCATGGACGTGGGCTGCTCCTGAACTGCATAGAAAGATTTCTATTTTGTATTCCATCATACGCAAGAGATCAAAGGGAAGGAGGGAGAAAAGGGGGGGGAGAAGCGTAGCTGTTATAACAGCACATCATTTCACGAGATCTGCCAGTCCCTGCGCCCAATTGGCGGCTCTGAAGGAAGCAGAGCTCTGGCGTCATCACCTCCTTTTAAAGAAGTAAAGCTAGTCATTACTCCGGGTTATATAACACTCAGACTATGCCAGACTTTGTGCCACCCTCTCAAAAAGGAAGCCGCTGTGAGAGAGCCTGGGAGGCGGGCAGGGGAGTCACCGACGCTTTCCTTCGGAGCTTCCCCCTGCTCGGGATAAGCCGAGGAGGCCGGGAAGAGTCCCCGAGTTCGGACAGAGCGGGCAGCCGGCCAAAGGCTCAGCGACCGACCCGCGACATCGGCAGTCCGTAATCCCCCGCGCAGGGGGCAGGGGGACAGCACTCCTCAGGAGCTCATCCTTCCTTCCCACAGCAGCCCCCAGGCCACACCTCACCCTGCTGAGAATAACCCAGTTCAGGGGTTAGTTAGAGTGCCGGAATCAGGCAGTACAGCCCCCGGAGCTCAGGCACCACTCCTCCCCATTCCTCCCTGCTTTACTGGCAAACAGCCTACAGGCAAGGCACCTCCACCGAAACTGCCCCAACGCAACAGAATGCCCGGCCAGGCAATCTGCAGCTTCGGAACCGGCAGGAGGAGAGACAACAAAGCACCCAGCACTGGCAGCTCCCAACAAAGCACTCAAGAGGATTTTTCTTTAACATCACCACTTAGTGAGTCCAGTAAATCCAGTTCAAGAAGTTGGGTGCCACAGGGTCTGCACAACGTGCTGGGGTGGGGACAGGGACCCTCGCTGGCTGGGCAGGAGCAAGCCCCCCAGATTGCACACACAAACATCATTTTGCTCTGACACACACACTGTGCCCCCAGCAAACTGCCAGGATAAAAACAATAGGTAAAATCTGCAGCCTTCTCTAAGGAAGTAAAATTCCCAGCGGGGCTTTTGCCTAAATGAGAGGCAAACCTCTTCGACTTCAATGTAACCCTTCAGTACTACTCAGTAACTAGGTCTGCTAAAACATCCCATCTCCTTCTAGCTTTGATACTAACTGCATCTTTTGTATTTTATTCAGCTGGATTGTGGAAACACAGAATCCATCCAGCTTCTAATTTTTTGGATCTTAGGAAACCAACACAGGTCTCGAACATAAGGTTTGTGGACACAGAGAATGTATGCTGAACAGACACAAAGCTCTTATCACTTTCAGGAACTGAGAGAACAACAAAATCCCCTATAGTACATCACCTGAGAAATGCATCCGCTATCTGCAATTGGATGCACATTTAGGGAGCTACCCAAACCATCTGAGGCTGAGCCCCACACTCTGCACCTATATGACAAAGTACATTAAACATTATGATTCATAAGGATAATTTTCTAATGCAGTGCAGTTTTCTACAACAATTTTATTAAGTTTAAGCACGTGTCAATAGGCAGGATATTAGCTGACAAGCAAATTCTCTTACAGGTAGTGATTGCTTTTGTACCTCATGATACACCACAAGCCATCCTCTTTGCAGGCAATTACTGGCTTGGAAGACAGTCTACATAAAGTTACTACAAGCATGAAAACCTGCCTGGCTTGTAAGGAACATCAAAGTGCACAGTGGTACATCAAAGTTCAGATCTGGCTCTTTACTAAGACCAGAGTCACTGCATAAGCAACAAACCTAGACTTGGGCAGAGGCTTCTTTCCCCCAGGATATGCCCTTCCAGTTTCCTTGGAAATAGTACTGGTGGGCTCTAGAGGGAGCTGCATCCAGCCACAAGTAACCAAAACAAAAGAATCTATATAGGGAAGTCCATCAAGAAGGAAAAAGTGAGATTATGTCAATCACCACTCTTCTCTTTTCCCAAGAAATTCACCTTGTGCACTGCAAACATTCACTAGTGGATTAAAGTGCAGGATTATAATTTATGGGGACTCACCACTCTGGCATAGGTACATACAGAACACAGAGGAGTTTACAGTTAAAGCCTCTCTCATGATTGTCTTCAGTGCTCTTCTGGGCTTAGAAAAGTCCCGATGTCTGTTTCTTTCCATACCTTTTGCTCCAACTCATCCACTTTCAAACAACAAAAAGACCCCACTCTCCACTCCAAGCTTACTCTGACGGGCTTGTGCCTTTCCTTAGCCCCAGCACCTGCCTCCAGCTGAACAAGGACAGGAGATCAAAGCACAAGTCACCAGTCTGAGGCAGGAAGCATGCAGCAACCAAGGCCACTGTGCCACACACTGCAGCAGATGGAAGCAGGGTTCCTCAAAGAGCAGTTCTGTTCTCTGAGGCTGCCTTGACCTTGGGATGCCCATCTGCCCTTGGGGCCACCTGGAGACACAGCTGTGAAAGGCTGCTTTCTAAAAGGAGTGGAGAGATTAAAGCAGTAACTACCTAATTGCTCCTCCTCTTCTTAAGGAATAAATTAAATTTTCTAGCAGATAAGAAGGACAACTTAAAACCAGTGTTTCCTAAAAGAAAATGCTGTGCAGTCTGGTCAAAAGTAAAAGGCAAAATGTTCCAGGATGTTGGAACAAATTTTTATTTACCAACACAAGCATGATCATGCATTTCAGGTAAAAAGTGCAGGGAAATTACTTTCTAACAGCAGTTTCTTTTTTCTTCTCCTTTTTATCTCCAGTGGGATGGGCCTTTCTAAATCTGGATATAAAATTATATATAATACCATGCAGGAAGATAGGAGACTCTCTCCATGCTCTTCCTCTCTCTCAGTTTCATACAGGTAAGTATAACATGACCTAATTTATAAGAATAACCACAGTCAAAAAGCAAAAACTCACATATTTGAGGAGGAGGAGCCTACAAAATGAACAGATTTACACCAAAGACTTTCCTCTCTTCCCCTGCAAGGACAGAAAGTTGCTCTGTTCCCAACCACATACATCCAGCTGGGGACTCCCACACACCCCAGTTTTGTTTTGTTCCAGCACTTTGTTGGGGAGAAGAAAAGATAGAATGCTTTGGGGTGGGAAGCACATGAATAACATCATCTCCAAAATGAGCGGCAGATCTCTGTACCTTCAGGATGCATTTATATATCATTCAAAGAAATATTAACCCACACTTCCACATGATTTTAAAAACAGATTTCCAAAATAATTTCAGCTTTAATAACTCCAGGTGCTAATGAACTTTCTAATAAGTATGCTGTTAACTACTCATTTTTCCTATTAGATTAGACAAAGAATTTGCCCAGGCAGCTAGAAATTGATTTCCCTTTCCATGTAATTGCACCCTATAATGATGACCCACAAAGAGCCACAGAGGAACACCATATTAAACAAAATCCATACTTGCTATAATTTCATGCCAACATTTTTTCCCTCATCAACCAAGTGAAAGTCATAGGAAAAGCTGGTCAAGCAGGACCCTTTTAAATGAACAGACTTTCCTCTAATGAGGGCTCAAGGTAAGCAGAGATCTTTTTGAGCTTGGATCAGCAGTGGGTGCCATCTGAAGTCAAGAGCTCCTGCCTTGGTATCGAGGAGGGAAGTTCAAAACTGTGAGTACCAAGTGGCAGCTCAAGTTCAAGCCAAAAGCAGTTACTGAAATACATTGTGGCTCGTGCTGCAGAAAGGAAAGGTGGCTCTGTTTGAGCTATCAAATGTCATAAGGAGGGTGAGCAGTTTTAAGAGGCTAGGGTGAGGAGAAGGGTCTCTCTTCCCACTCACTCACCTCATTTCCTGATGCACTCACCTTACCAAGGAGCCACAGTGCAAAACATCACTACACCCATGTGTCCTCCTCTCCTGGACCTGCTATTCTGTACCACCAACCAACTGTGCTTCTCATTCACTCATCTTTAAGAGTCCTTATGTCCACAAAAACCCACACAAACCAGTCTTGGTTTGCTCCAGCATTTTGCCAGGGAGTAGGAGGAACAGTATGAGTCTGAGCTGGGAAGAGAGAGCTCCTCCAGTTCTCCAGCAGTCAAACAGAGATGCCACAGAGCTCACATATTCCCGGCCCTGGAACATGGGGAAAGAAAGAAGGGATAGGAAAGGAGGAAAAGTGCAGAACACAGGGCAGGAGACAAGGCCAATTCCATGGAGTTTTTCTTACCACAACAGTATCACCTAGTATGTTATTAGTTGGTGTTGCCTGGTATCTTTGTACAATAAGAACAGCAGCACTACTGTAGTACTGGAAAACTGTTCACTAGAATACCCTAAAAGCACTGATTCCAACCCCTGTCTGCTGTACCATGCATCCTGTAATGCAAACACAACTAGGACCCTTGGAGGACAGGGTCTGAATGCTTGTGCTCATTAAGACATCTTTCAGAGAACTGAACAACCACTTCTACCCCAAACTGCACTTTAAGAAAGTGTTTAACCCATATACTCAGAGGTAAGAAAACAAGCAACTTGCCATCACTATTAATAGCAGAATTACAGCAGCACATATGAAAAAGAGATAATGAATTCCAGGGATATCAGTCAGAATAATCCAGAGACATTCCCAAAGTGGAAAAACAGAACAGTACAGTGGGATTCATTCAAACACTCAACAGCTTTCCTTGGGAAAGCTCTGAGGTATAAACGGTCCACGCATTTGAAATGATCTGTAAAATCCATATTGGAGATTTGTTTCCTCTTTGCTCAAATTAGCTTTTATTCCTATGGAGTCCTACACAGCCCTGAGCAACAACCAGGATCAGAGAAAAAGTGCAGAACTTGAAACAGCCCTTTATCTCTACAGTAATCAGTACATGACATTTCTAGTGAAAACGATTCAGGGAGTTAACAAAAAAAGTTTCTAGCAGTCACGCATTGCTATCGCAAAATCAAACATGATAAAACAGGTGCTGCAACCCACAAGTGATGAGAAAACAGATGAAGTGGGCAGGGATGACAAGGCTGGAAAAGCACTGGCAGCCTCTGGCTAGGACTGAAGCGTGCTGCTGGGATGGGTGCGCAGTCTGGCAGCCAGGGAAGGGGCTGTAAGTGTCAGAATAGGTATGTTCTGGAAGGAGCATTCTAGAAAAAATAAAAGACTAAAGCTGGAGATTTCCTACACATGATGCTCAGGTTCATTAACTGGCCACCACTGAAGAAATGGATAAAGGATGTAAGCCATGTGGTTATTAGTTTTCACTTACTGAGAAATATTCAGAAAATGAGATTTTCAGGCTCTTTTGATTCCTTGAGGGCAGGGGGAAAAGGCTGAAGAGCTGCGTTCTTCGATACTGAAAGCCTGTACCACACAAGTACAAACTAACTCTAGACCACCTGTAGGACAGCCTGTACTAAATGCAAACTAAACTGAGCAGAAATGAGAAAAATGTGCTAAAACTGAAGATAGCACTAAAGCATCAGAATATAAAAAGAACTTCTAGAAGACTATGAAACTGAAACTACACACAGGGATTAACTCCACATACAACATGTATCAGAAAGACAAAAACAGATTAAATATGCAAAACACAAGTCACTGCTAAGTCTGAGATTATATGATCGACCATCATCAAGTGTGGATAACATTACATTAACACTGGAAAGTTCTTAAGTTATTTGAGCCACCATCAATACATGGAAATCCTAAACAAAGCCACTAGTCTGCAAGCAAACTGTAAAAATGTTATTTTTGTAATTGATATAATCACTATTATTTAAAACAAGTAATCAGTTTCCGTTTGGAGAAAATGTTTATGCAGCCTGTCAGCCTTCCAAGGAAATAGCTTTGAAAGATTAATAATCATCTAAAGCCTGTAGTGCTAGAAATATGCATGAGCCCATCCTCAAGAGAAAGATCCCCCCAGGACCCCCAGTGGGATCAGAACAAGCACAATACCAGGAGGGGAGGAGAACAGCACAGCTGGGAATAGGGAGAACAAAGTTTTAACTGAAATTATTAAAATTAAGCTTTTTAAAAGCTTAATAATATAAACACTAGAGCACAGCATCCCTTCTTATGAATAAAACTGTCTGTTCCAAATATGATATTTATGAATGAGGTTAGTCTACAAAGCGACAGGACTACAAACATCAGATGGGCAAAATAAAACAAACCTCTTAATTTTGAAGTTGGTTATATTTCATAGGCTAAAGAGCAGGAGATTGGTTTATATTAGATCTAAGGTGATACAGATGCCAAATGACATTTTGGAGGCAGTGTGTAGCTGTAAGGAGATATCAGGAAAAGCAGACTGGACACCTCCACAGAAGATAATAAGTATACATCTAAACACCCAGAAAGCATTCTGATATTGTGGCAGACAGAATTAAAGCTGAACAATCTGAAACCTCAGAGGCAATCTAGCTTTGCTCAGCTCATGGGAGTTTTCCCTTGCACCTAATGAACAACCATAAAAATACTTCATGTTAGTCTTATGTAAATTCTTTTTACTGTTCCTCATTATTTTCTACATTTGTTAAATTTTGTTTAAATTAGTCACTACAAAAGTATAAAACATAAACGTGTTTCTAGTGTCTTAACATGAAAATAAATAGCTGTCATTAGCAGTTCACAATGTTCTGCATACCTACATTGATCTTGTTTACTTGGAAAAGAATAATCCTGACAAACAACTGTGAGTACCCACTCACAATAATACAGATGTTGATGATAAAACACATAAGTCTATGATAACAGACTAGTGGAATAGTGGGAATGTCCCACTTGGACGTGACATACAGACACTCCCTTCTGTTAATGAAAGTTTGGCAACCATGTCACACTTCTTCCTGCTGCACTGGCTGCAGGGTCCTTCAAACAAAGTGACATCATCATCACCACTCTGAGACAGAGTCATCTGTGACCTTGTAGCTCTTCTCTGTGTTGATATTGGGAATTCCCTTGTTTCTTACCTGAACTAACACTTCCATTTCTGCTACTTTCTCATTAGAAAAAGCCACCATGTGAATAAAAAAAAGAGGAATGCATTCGTTTTTGTGTAAACATTTTTATAAAAGCATTTAAAATCAAAACAGTATTTTCAAATAGCACATGGCTGAAAGAATATAACAACAAAACAAACAACACTTGAGGACAACAATTTATTTTGAAGCCAAAAAATTCTTCAGTAACTAGAAGAAGAGAGAAGTATCGGTTTTTAACACAATCTATGCTAAGGAAAGGAAGACTACTCTCGGTTTAGGTAGGTGTATTCAAATACCTGCATACCCTTTGAAGTTATTAAAAATTGCAATTTTAAAGGAAGCAAATAGTGCATTCCCTTAGGCTCTGGCCACAGTTTTGTGATACAAAGAGTTTGATGGCAAATTCAGCATGGGGAATTCCCACCTGAGCTCTGCATTCCTGTCCATGTGCCCTAGAACATCAGCCCTTCTGGACTAACAAACATTTCTGGGATCGTGTGGTGACCCAGAACAGTTATCAAGTAACATTCAAATGTAACCTGCACAGCACAGGCCCACAAACAACTGTATCAGCCCTGTCCTGAACTGCTCCTCTCCTGAAGAAGAGAGTAAAGCAGGTGGAACTAGGTGAGGATAAAAGGTGACAACTTACTTAGTACTTCCATTTTTCATCTTGTAAAACAAACAAAGGAGAACACAACCTGTATGCTAGCAGAAAAGAACATTTTCCAGCTCTTAAAGATGATTACTGTGAATGAGCAATAATTGTTCATTGCATCCATCAAATTGTTTCTGTATGGGACAAGCCAATGACATAAATATATTTATTGTCACCACATCCTTTAAATAATACAAGTAATTGCAGATCGACTTATTTACTTCTTTATATAACTGCTTTCCAAAATTTTGAAGCTATTTTAAAAATTCTATCCTCCTTACAATTTATACCTGTGGCTTGTTTTCCTGATGGAAATATTCTCTGGCCAGGAGACCATACTTAACAGGCATTAAATACCTATTTGAACTAAACAGCCACATAAGGACTTCTCCCTACCAGGAGCTGGACAAATCCTAACCCTGACACAATCTCCCAAGGGGTGACAGCCAGTTTTCTATAACAATGTATTGATGCCTCAGGTTTTAGCTTTTATATTTTTCAGATTCTGTACTGCTTTAGTGTGTAGGTCTGAGCTTCATATTAAGGGATGGTAAGCCCTCTTCACATAGTATCTGGACAAAACAATTCCTCTCCTAGCTTGGGATCAAGGACAACCACCAAAATTACAGGCCCAAGAGCATAAACAATGTGGACTGAAGAGAGAAAAACAAGAAGGATGGGACTTCATAACCTAAAGCTGTAATTGGACAATTAACTACAATATGCAAATGGACCACAGCTTATAAAAGTGAGAGACCTCGTGACTGGTCGTTCATTTTGTGACCATTTTGGGTTTATCTTGGGCTGGGCTCTTGCGCTGCCCAAGGTGGATCCATCGAGGCCTTTTAATAAATCCCTACTTTATTCTTGAACTGTGTCTAGTCTCTGTTCTAGGTCAGCATTCACAAGGCATCAGTATATTCCCAACCCCATTCACTCACCACTTTCATCAAGTAAGTCCTCCTCGTCATCCCCATCATTGTCCTCCTCCATCGCCTCCTCCTCGTCTTCCTCCTCCTCCTCTTCCATATCCTCCTGCTCCAAGTCCGGGTCCAGGTCCGGATCACTCCCTGAGATTGACTCGTCTGACATGATTCCCAGTGGTGCTCCTTGTGCATTACCTGCTCATGTTCTACCGTGAGGCAGCCCTGGAAGGACACCAAAGAGGAACGTGAGCCCAGCAAATCCCAACCTTTGAGCCTCAAGGCTCAACATCACAGCAGCATTACTGCACATAAAAAACACAAATCAGCCTTTTAAATAACAGACTTAGATACCAGACAAAGCACAAAATCCTGCAGAGAAAACACACGCCATAAGAAATGGATCATAGTGATACAGGCCCAACACTGAAGAATCTCCATCTCTTCACTGGTGCCCTTGATATGCACACAGGAATCTTCCTGCTGGAAGATTCCTGGTATCAATGCCTGATTTATTCAGAGATGCAAAAATTAATAAATTATGTGAACGATCTCAGAACACTACCCTCCAAAAAGGAAGCATCCAGAAAAGGATCAGTGTCAGCATCCCCTCTGGATACCTGTTACCCTGATCCCTGCAAACACCATCACAGTGAGCAGATGTGGCTCAGAGACAGAAAGCCCCTCCTGCCTCAGCTGTACCCACTGCAAAGGTCACCCGCCTCCTCATCACAGCCTGGCTGAAGTCTCTGATCCAGCCACACAACAAAAACACTGTTACCTTCATAGCTAGGGCAGAAAACAACAAGGATCCAGTTGTAAAGGTTGAACTCCCATTGTAAAACAGGGCAAGAAGAAAAGTAAACACAAAGAAAGAATGGATCAGACAAAATTTGCATTTTGCTTCTTTCAAGGACAAGAACTGGGGCTGGCTGTGCATAACTTCTGTGTTACATCACTCCAGTGAATTACAGCAGAAATTGTGGTAGAACACAAAAATAAAGCCTCAAGAGAGGACCAGGGCAACCACAAAGTCACCAGTTTATCTGTTCAGATCATGCACTGTCCCTTCTGGTCAGTGATGGGTACTCCTGAGCACTCCCACTTCCATACACACAGAGTGATCCTAGAGGAGCTGTGTAAGATGGATGAAAAGAAACACAACCAAGAAAGGAAAATAAAGAAGGCATCTTGATCTTAAGGAGCATAAGCAAAGGATGTATTCAAAGATCAAGCTGCAGAAGAATTATTACCCACGCACTCTCCAGAAACCTTTAAAGAAAGATGAAGGAAACATTTCCTCATCACTCACTTCCCACTGCCCCCTACTTATACCACATTTCTACTGTAAACTACAAAATGTTTGAGAACTAATCAGCCACTTATAAACAAAAAAGAAAAACCTAAACTCCAATCCTCTAAGCAGATAAGGCAGTTCAAATATCTACAAATACTTAAAATTTCATTTAATTTAACACTTAAATTTCATTTTCAGCTGTGTTTCAGCAGTTACCAGATTACCTCAGAAACCTGAAGGTTAAAGACAACACCCCTGCAGCAGGGCTGAAAATCTGTTGAGTATACTGAATTATTCCAGCTGAAGTCATCAGCTCCTGCTCTGCCCCTCAATAACACTGAAGAGTGTCAGAAAGAAAGAAAACACAGGGAAGAGAAGGCATTGCAGAGACTGGCTTTGGAACAGGAAGCCTTTCACCACTCAGTCTCAGGAGCACTTTACCACCAGGCAGAGACAACTGAAGTCCCTCCACTAGTACATGTGCCACAGAGAATAAGTTGGCCTGGTCAAGCAGATGGCAGAAAAGGCCAAAACCTGAATTAGCTCAAGTGGAACTGTGCCAGTTTACACAAGCCAAAGATATTAATTCAGCTTCTGTGGTCTGCAGGTACAAGCCCAGTTGCTGTCAGGCTGCTGCAACACAGTCACCTCCAGCAACTCTTCTTTTCTGATGTCTGGGGACTTCAGTCAAGGGCTGCATACACAAAGCAATCTATTATCAGAACATTTTCCTAACAAATGTTGTGCTAAAGTCTATGTGTATTTCAAAACAGTGGCTTATTTTTTCTTTTACATAGAACCAACCAACCAAAGAAACACAAACACTGCCAATATGGCAGGAATGAACTCTCCTCCACAAACAGCAAAAGCAGAAGTGCTGTAATGCCACTAAATGCTCCAGGTCAAAGAATGACACGACACAGTTCCTCCCATCAGTATCCTCCTGTGTGTCATCCTCTCATGTCCCATCATTTGTCCCAGAACCTTAAAATATAAAAAACCCAAATCAAAACACAAAACATTCTCTGAAAATTGTTTTAAAGGCAAGGATATGGGTCCCTGTGTCTTAATAGATAAAACCAAACCCAGTGGAGAGCAGCTCTCCCTCAGACTGGAGCACAAAAGGTCTCGAATGGAAGCTTTATTTTTGTTTAGCAGTACAAGCCAACTCCTGACACCCGCTCGGCAGCCCCGGCCATATGCAGGAGAGTTAAACAGAAGCTTTCGAAAAAACTTAACTAAATCTTGCAGAGCTGGGTGAAACAAAGACGGTTAACTCCTCCGTGCCCATTGTCGTGCTGCCGTTTATCTCTGTCCCTTCCCTCGGTCGGGCTGGGTCCCGGGGGGCTCCCGCCCTGCCTGGTGGCAGCAGGTACGCCGTGCACAGCCCAGAGCCTGCCCTCGTTTCTCACACCGATCTGACCCAGTTCGGAGCCTCCCACCAAGGGGAATTACACAACAGGGCCAGATTGTGGCTGCCGCTACCGTTTTATGGCTGAGTTATTCCAACCTGCCCCATCTCCTGCCTTTGCACTGTGCTCAGTGTTTAATCGCTGGAGGAAGGGCACTTTGCGAGAGATAAACTGATTACCTGCCTCTGGGCCCTTCCCAGCCCCGCACGGGATCGTGAGCCTCAGGAGGGTTACAGCTCCAAGAAATCCCAATCAAACCCTCTGCAGCACCCTTACAGCAGATCCTGAGCCTTCCAGCACAGTGCCTCAACAGTGGTGAGGCTGCTGAGAAACCGGGCTGGAATCTTAGGGGGAAACACTTGGAAAAATTCCTCTTGCTTACTCACGGAGGAAAAAAGAGCTGTCATGTTTATCCTACCCAGAAGTTAAACCCTGCAATCAACTGCACATCAAATTAACATCCAAGACAGCCTCTCTCATGTATTATGTCCCGTCTTTCAACAAAGATAAAAATAGTTCTGAAGTTTTTTGGGCTTTGCTTTTTTAAGGTAGAACACTTCAGATAATAAGTAAATGCCATGTGCTGATGACTGCCTCCTCCTCAAGCCCACACAGAAAGGAGGCCCACTTCTAGGCGAGGAAACCTTGAGAATTTGGACACATTTCTGTCGTCCTCACGTTTTTCTTTCACTCTGCAAAGCTTTAAAATCATTTCTCACATAAAAAGTTGAGAGAGAAATGTGAAAGCAACTTTTCCTCTTCTACACGTTAGCTGCTCACAGACGGGTTGTGTATGCCATGAGTCAAACTGTTAAGTGAAACAGCAATCATCAGGGGATGTGGGGACTCAGGGCATTTCTGTACATCACTTTCAGCAGAGGATCCACTAGCCCTGTAAATACTACACCATTATTTAATTGACTATTACAGATAACATCAAGTAAAAAGCAAGGATGCAGGACAAGGCAGAACAGAGTCCTTCCTCACTTGGGAAGAAGGAGCAGGGTTCCCCTCTACATACAGAAAGCCAGAAAAGCCAAAGTGACTTTTCAGAAGCTCTTTGCCCACCACAACACAAGTGATTCAGGCACAGGACATGCTCATTCCTGAGTACACAACCACCCCATACAAATCCCTTCAGAAAGGACAGGTTTAACACTAATGCTGCTCCAGTGCTGAACAGTAAAGAGGATTCCATCACCTCTCCAACCTCCAGTCAAGCCCAGTATCTGGGACTCATCAAGATTTGTCCCTCAAAGCCTGTTTTGTAACCAAGACTTCACACTGGCCATTGTGGTGCCAGGCCATAGAAACAGGATCAAGCACCCTGGCATATCACAAGAGGATTTGCACACACAGTTTCATAAAAACAGAGATTTCTAAGTCTGTACTGCATAACTCTCTTCACTGTCTGTTATACAGTCAGGTTTTATGGCAATAATAATTTCCTTTTATGTTTTTCTTTTTTGTTTGGCAGCAAAATAGTAAACTGGTTAGTTGGGGCCATAAGATTCCTCTTAATACACTCAGCTCACACACAAACACTCCAAACAGGATGTGTATGAGGGTAACTGCTGGTTCCTTGGGGCAAATCTCACCTGTGTGTTAGACCACTACTAGCACCATTTTGGTACCTCATAGGCAGCCTTCAGTATCTAGCAGAACATTACTATAAAGCACACAACTGCATGAGTAAAGGAACAATGAGCTTAAGCTTCTCTGTGACAAAAAGTCTTGTAACAGTTTGCAAGCAGTAACTTGCAATGTTATTGCAAAATAACAATTAATAGTTCTCTGTTCCACTTCAAAATCTAATAAGAAATAAAACTGAGATCAGTTGTTTTGAACAGTCTGATTCTAACAAACACTAGAATTTCTCTAATTTACATTATGCAACATATTAAAACCTCTATTAATTATCATGTAAAAAATGGTGTCAGGGGAATCACCTAAAAGGATAAATATTTTTTCAAAAAGGAGCCAACAGTTTTACTATAGTAGTCCAACAGACCCCTATATGCTTTAAATAAAGCAAAGTGTTTACTGAAAAAGCAAAAGGAACTTATTCCCCCCAAGCTGCATTTAAAGCCATCCTTAATTGATTACTTCATGATTTAAATCCCTTCTTCCTTTGCAGCCTGAGACTGTTGAGGCTCCAGCTATGCAGTTTCCTTGCTGTGACTCACAGCCAACTGGTGGCCACACACTGTTGGCTGGGAAGGAAGAAAACAATTCTCCTCCTTCATTTTATCTTGTTCAAATCACAAACAAACTAAGTAGCATTGATCCCCTCTAACTGATGTGTTCTCCACAGGGATATTAAACTGAAGGAAAAAGAAGCAGCCTGTGAAATCATAAATTGGGGAGCATCTGCTCATCCTGGACCACCTTTCCAAGGAAGGCAAGTGTGCTTCTCCCCACTCCACACAAATATTGAACAATGGATCTAGTCTTCACCCACACTGCATGTGAGTATTAAGGAGCCCACTGTGATTTGTGGGGAACAGGAACTGAGAGCAAAAAAATAAATATATCAGTTTTGAGAGAGTTGCAGGACCTGCTCTTTTATTCTCTCCAGGCTAACAATCTCCCTCCTAAAAGGCACCACAAAACTAAAACCAGCCTGAAACTGGTTGTTCCCTGACAACATGAACAACAAAAGCTGCTGCAAGAAATGGTGGGAGAAATGAAAAAAAAAAAAAAGAACAGCACAAGAAAAAAAACCCATAAAATCAACCCATAAAGAGAGAAAAGGGAGAGCTAATCCTTCCCCTCTGCTGACACGACAGTGCTAGCACTGAGAATGTGACAATGAACATTACATAAGGCCTGGCTCCCACAGCGATCCGAACAAAAAGAGCCAGCGTGAGTCAATGGCAGCATCTGCAGCTCCTTACACAACCTGAGCATCCATCACCTGCTGTGGCAGCAGCCACAGGGTCCTTCTCTCCTGCACCTCGCCAGGGATGTGGGAACACCCTACTGCTGCCAGTGGCAATGTTTTGTGACTCAAAGAAAAGCTAAACTCTCCATAAGATGCCAGCACTCCCTTCCCCACAGACTTTGTGAGCTTCTTCACCTCTGGACACAGCCAGCAGAAATGGGCAAATGTTTTTGTGTTTGTATTTATGTTTGTATATATAGATAGGTATATAATTATTTACCTAATCAGTGATGCATTGCTTCTAAGGGCAATTTTGTTTAATCATATTAAAGCAGAAATTGACTTCCTATAAGTCAACTCTCTCCTTTCAAGTACTCCAAATGTCCTCACCAGTGAACTAGCATAGAAGAGCAATTTGTTTGTTACTGCATAAAAGTTCAGGCTACCTGAAGTAAGAAGCATGTGATCAGTTTTGCTTCCAGTAATTACTGACATCTGGACTACCACCATCACAAAATAACAAAAAATTTCTCTTACTTCACAGAATCTCCATCAATGTTTTTAGCTTTGTCAAATTCTATAAAAATGGCAATTGCATATCCTGCTCTAGGAAACTCTCCTTCCCTGATGGCTGTTTCTTTCAAAGCAAACAGCATTTCAATATAAAAGCCACTTCTGAATGTGTTTTTGCATGTTTTGCCCATGCTGCTACAGTTATAGAAAAAACAACCAAGACCTGTGTAAGGAGTAAAAACCCTAAGAAAATATTTCAAATGGTGGGGAAAACTCAATAATAGAGCATAGTGTGTCAGGATTCCAAATTACATTCAATACATATTATACAGCAGATTAATTTGGGAAAGTCTTGCCTACCTTGCACTAATGATAACCATTCTCAAATTCCAAAAGATAAGTTTGAAAAGTCAGCTCATGGGAGAGGTGTGCCAAGCCTTCTCTTTGCGAACACCCAAACCGTGTCAAGATGTGAGCCAATTCCCAAGCAGGAAAGATAGAGATAACTGGAAGATCCCTCTGGAATTTAAGCTCTTGTCATACATAGGTGCCAGAGAAGAAGTTATGTAATAAATCAAGACTAAATTACATAAACAGAAGCAGTAGAACAGGAGTGAAAAGGCACAGAGCTATTCCCCTCACAAGGAAAGATCAGTCACTGCCACTCTTTGAAGACAAGCTGTGGCTTTGGTCATTGAGGTATGCTAACATTATGGCTCACCTCCTTGAAGGGAAACAGACTGGGATAGCTAATAAACAACGTTTTCATCTTTCAGGATGAGGAAAACTGCAAGTTTTCCAAATGTTAAAAGGTCTAATTTTATCCTATTTTCTCAGTATAATCCCATCCACACACTCTTCTCTCTTTGCCTCCTAGAGAAGAACATTTCCTTAGAGGGGAATGATTCACTGCCTTCAGCTGTGTCCCTGCTCAGGAAATGAGCTTTCCCATCAGCAGCAGCCCAGGGCAGCCCACCATCCCCTGTGAGACAGACACCAGTCACATCACACACTGGCATCACCAGACCACAAAGTCAACGCAACTTAACTCTGCCTTGGGTCACAATCAGCACAAAGAATCACACAGGTCTGGGAGCTTGGTTTTCATGCCTCATCCTTCTCCCTCTTCAAAACTGGACTTAAAATCTGAGGTTCTGGTTTATGTAGTTACACAAAAAGGAAGTATTCCGCAAAAGTTTGTTCCTCTTTATTCCCTACCCCACCTCAAGCAGTGATAATTACACCAGGGATGAGGAAGTATTACTTATGCCACCTACAGTTTAACAAAGAAACTTGAACATGAGCAGAAACAAGAGGAAAACAAAAAAAACCCATCCTGAAGTAGGAGGAAATGGAAATAAACAGTTTTGAACTCATGTGATATGACAATTAGCATATGTTAGACCCAATTTGCTGCCAAGCAATGAGACATTAAACTAATTTTTATTGGATTCCAGCATAGATTAAAAATCCATTAAAAGATTAAAAGCTGACAGAAACTTCTTTCACTCATTCCCTCACTGCAACATTGCACAGTGGTGAAAAAACTTAATGTTTAACTACCACTTTTTTGCTAGTTTTGAGAACAAAGTAACCAAAACTTCCTGATTTTTGCCTTTCCCACTAAACAGGTCAAAATAAAACACACTGCTCCTTATCTATCCTGCACAAATACAGCTGCCTTAATAACACTGACACTACAGGCAGCTCACATGGAAAGCAACTGGATGAAAGAGCCTCCTGTGGTTCTGTCCCTAGCAATGGAAGCACCACTTTGGTTGTGCTTTGCTGGCTGAAAACTTCCCAACGGTTTGGACAGCCTGAAAGGGAAAAGAATGCAGTTTACTGTCTCTCCCCAGAGAGCACAAATATCCCAACACACTGCTGAGGGGATCGTTTGGATACACACAAAAATCACCCCAATGGAGATAATAAATATTATTTCACAAAAGAAACAGAGCTATGAGTCTCATGACATGCATATTATATGTTTAGCTCATAAAATTGTGAGTATACGACTCTACATACTGGAGTTTACTTCCAAAAGAGCTTTAAAAGCAGCACAATGCAAGCTGGGCTAAGGAGATACACAAATATTAGTGGGAAGATAATATATCCTGAGGGACACCATACCCTTTTGGTAAACATATCCAACTGCCCTGTCCCAGTTCATGCTAAACAGGATATTAGCCACCAACCAGCAAAAGCATACAAGTGTTAAGCCAGGAAGGAGCAACTGAAGAGGGACATATTAACAAATTACTGTAAAACACCATATGACAAGCACCACAACAATCATCCAGAGAAGTAGCTGCTGGCTACCAAACACAGCTCTTTTAGAGTAAAAATGTCACTACCTCCCAAGTGTACAAATTGACTTAACTTTTGTAAATGCTAGCTATGTCTTTTGCAGTACTTGCTCTTACCAAACACACAATACTACATATTCATACCCACACAGAATCCAAAATGTTACATTTCCAAGATTCAGAAGCAAAATGACAAAGATCATTCAGCTGTGATGCAGTCAAAGCCCACAACCTTCTGGGTATTCTTTCTCTCAAAGTTAAGAGCAAGACTCAGTCAAGTGCTTTCCCCAAATGACCACTTCTTCTATCAAAGCTCATTTAGAGTTTGCAAATTCTGCCTGACTGCCAGCTGTGCCCAGTGAGCAAGAACAGAGGGAACAGCAGGAAAGCCAGCTCTTCTCATGTCCTCTTGACTTGCTACCATCCCAAGTGAAAGCAACTATGTGTCATAAGAAGGCACCATCCCTATGTTCAGATGCTGTTACCTCCCCAAATACAACAGGAATGGAATGTCTTGCCTCATCACTATTTACCTCCCCTCCTTTTCAATTATTAGTTAGGTTTTTGAATTATTAGTCTTGAATCATAGAACTGTTTGAGTTGGAAAAGAGCTCTAAGATCACAGAGTCCAACCACTAACCCAGCAGTGTCAAGTTCACCACTAAGCCATCATGTCTCCAGGTGCCACACTGACGCATCTTTTAAATCCCTCCAGGGCTGGTGACCTCACCACTTCCCTGAACAGCCTGTTTTGATGCTTGACAACCCTTCCAATGAAGAAACCTTGCCTAATATCCAATCTAAACATCCCTGGCACAACCTGAGACCATTTTCTCTTATCCTGTTGCTTGTTCCTTGAGAGAAGAGACAGACCCCACCTGGCTACAGCCTCCTCTCAGGGAGCTGCACAGGACAATAAGGCCACTCCTGAGCCTGCTTTTCTCAGGCTGAGCCCCCTCTGCTCCCTCAGCTGCTCCTCATCTGACTTGTGCTCCAGACCCTTCCCCAGCTCCGTTCCCTTCTCTGGAGAAGCTCCAGCATCTCAATGTTTTTCTTGTTGTGAGGAGCCCAAAACTCAGTCCAGGATTTGAGGTGCCCCACCAGTGCCCAGCACAGGGGACAGTCACTGCCCTGGCCTGCTGGTCACACCAGTGCTGGTACAAGCCAGGTGCCATTGACCTCCTTGGCCACCTGGGCTCATGTTCAGCCACTGCTGAGCAGTGCCCCAGGTCCCTTCCTGCCAGGCAGCTTTCCAGACCCTCTGTCCCAGCCTGTAGTGCTGCAGGGGGTTGCTGTGGCCTTCCTGCCCTCCAGCAGGTCAATGCTCCTGCCCAAACTGGTGTCACCTGCAAACTTCCTGAGGGTGCCCTAGATCCCCTCATCCAAGTAACTGATAAAGATATGAAATAGGTGTGACCCCGACCCCAAACTCTGGGGAACCCCACTAGTGCCCAGCTGGATGTGGCACTATTCTCCATCACTCTGGGCTTGGCCAGTTTTTTTGCCCAGTCATTTAACTGAACTTGCTCATTTATTTAATTGGAGAAATTCTTGATTATTATTGATTTGGGCTGAAATAAGAAATTTTTGTAACTACAACTCTTATCTTGATGGGAGATTCTGGGTACAGTTAACAGCATTCTTTAACAGAGAAAACTAATTACACTGCACTTCCAAAGGAGATTTACTGGCAATGCAGTAAAATCTCAAGCCACTTCATTCACAGTCGTCCCCTTGCTAGAAATGAAGGAGGCAGATGACAAAAGTAAAATACTTTCTCATCACAATAAAGGCATAGATGTTCACAAAGAGGCAGACTATCTCATTCTGTTAAAATAAGCATTTCACTGACCAGAAGTATTGATTTAATTGAAATATAAGATCTCCTCTCCTGCTTTTTGTGAGTGCTATGGTAAGTACAGGAGGAAGGAAAAGGCACCTCTAAACAATTTTTTGTAAGGGAGAAAAAAATTGCATTTTTCTACAGAGTCTGTATGACTAAGCAGATCACCCACTTCTTCAGTGTTCTCTACTCATTATCTGGGTCTTACTTCTCTCAAGCAGTTGACTACTGTCACTATAAAATAAACAAATTCAGATCACAGACCTGAACTACTCACATTCATTGGAGAACAGGATGTGAAGTTACAGTTGACAGAAACTTAAAAATGCTAGCTAGGGTGAACCTTACTATGCATTGTCCAGAATTAATAGCTCCCCCCCAAGAAAAAAACCCCAGCTTCCTGAGGAAATTCTTCCTGAGGAAATTCTTCTCCAGAGATAAGAGGACCACATAGCAAAACTGAAGGAAAAATCAAGAAAAAATAATCTTCTGGGGTAACAGCTTTTCCCCAAATATCTGATCTCAAATGCACTCCTTCAATTCCAAATCTTCTCTATTCCATGCAACAATCACCCTGACACCCAGTTTTCAAGGCAACTGTTGCTCCCTATTTAGAGCCAGTGTTACACTTCATAGCTAAGCACAAAAAGACACTGGTCTTGTAAGGTTTATTTCTTGGTCCTGTTCCCTGAATTCTTCGACACCTACATACAAGGAACTTAAAATCCAACTGATGTCACCACTCCTACAACAACTTCTCAATTTAAAAAATATTCTTTGTTCCTGCTATCTCTTCCACCCCAACATCCCCTACAAAAGCAAGCTGATTTTCCTGACTTCCTATGCCGGGAAGCTTGGGTTTGGTTGCTGAGGGGCATTCCATAGGCCGGGCACTTATTTTGAGGAAGGAATATACAGCTTTTGCACTAATTTGGGAAAGGAGAAGCCACTGCCAGCTGCCTGTTCACACAAGCGTTAAGTAGCAATGCTGCAAGAGTAATCAAACCTCTGGGAAGTTACAATACACTGGGAATGCTGTTCCTTTCGCTTCCATCAGAGAGTGATGCATATAACAAATGCAAAGATTGAATAAAAGAGCACACTAAACAGAAGATGGTAACCAAACCTCGATGCTAAACCCACCAATTAGAGAGACAGAGACGTGCCTTGACACTGACAGAGAGTTTTCAGATTTCACAGGCACCAGAAGGGTAATAAACATTTGGCCTTGATTAAATTACCCATTTTCCCTCTTGCTGACTGCAGCCTCCCAGGCCTCGGACACATTTTCTGCAGCAGCTGCTCTTTTCCCAACTCACACACCGCTCCCACACCACACCAGCACAACCCCTCTGTGTGGCTGGACAGCAACCTGATTCAGCTGAAAATCTACCTGGAAGCAAAATTCAGGTCCCAAATGTGATCTACCACAAAGTTGCATGAACTGTTTTGCGGGCACAAAGGGAAAAAAAACTAGTGTGAGGGTGAAAACATGCAGCCCCAAGTATGGGCTGATCAAGCTGGAGTCACTGTCACCAAGGCCATGCTCTAAGCAGCCAGACACTGCTCCAGTGCAGGGGACAGACAGCATTTCTATTTGAGAAAGTGAGATGGTCCTTGTGGTAAAGCTTTCTTGCTTTCAAAACTCCAGCCCAAAGGATGCTGCACATAGCCAAGGTGAGATAATCTTCTCAACTGTCTCTTTCTTTGAGTAGTCAAGACATCACTATGTGGTTTGTGTAAATTGGTTCTGAACTTCATTTTGCTGGACTCCTTCAATTGATAAAACCAATGCAATTGCCACTGAAAGCACAGAGGTATCATAAAGTATCTCATGCAGTCAGACACCCTTGCTGTGCACATCTCTCTCCCCACAGCAAATACTCTTAAACTGCTCAAAACTCAAAGGAAAATATATCTCCTCATGTAAATCCTTAGCATGTAGCACCTTTAGGGAGAGTCCCTGCAAACAGGTCCTTCCAATTACATGTGGGCATCAGAAAAGGCAGGATAAAGTTGTTTTGGGGAACAGATAAGCTGTCCCAACCTTGAGACAGTGGTAACCCTCACTGACAGAAATTTCTCCAGGTCAGGACATGTCCCCTCCTAAATGCACTCAGGGTGACTTGCTAAAGGAACACCTCTATGGGGTGACAAAGGGAAATGATGCAATCTGTACCATGAGAACAAATGGATAATTTCTTGAACCTCATCAGAGGAATTTCCTTTGGCCATGATGAACCCCCTCTGAGATCAAGGGCTCATTTTTAGTACTTGAATAAGAGAATCACTTTCTTTAGCCCTCTGCCTTTCTTCATTTTCTTGTTGTATCTTATTATGTCTGGTATAAGTACATATTCCTGGGCTGTCCTAGAACCTTTCCCAAAAATGCAACCAAAAGCCACTGTGGGGATCTGGCCATAAATACATACAGGTTTATGTGGTCTCTCATGCACATCCCCTGTGCTTGCTTTGTGTTTGTTTCACTCAACACTTGAACTTCACCCAAACTGTTCAGGGAGACATAAACACCCTTGCTATGAGGTCCTCAAAGTCTTCTCTCATCCTTTCTTCTTACAGGAAAGCAGTTGCCACTCCAGAGACCGTTGCTGTTGGTCTCAATTTTCTGACCCAGGCCACAGGTAAACTTTTTCACATTCTATAGCTTATACTAAATAATGTCAGCCAAGCAGAGATAAAAGTGAGAAGTGACAGGTCCCCTCAGCAACCATTAGAAAGATACCTGTCTGATACAGGATACCTGTCTGATACAGGATACAGTACATCAAGACCAAATGAAATAAAAAAAACCTGAAATCCTTATCTCCTGAGTTCTACAATCTCCTCCAATCCCCAAAATCTTATACTGTTAGACTCCCTGACAATTAACTCTGTTCACCTTCAATCTTCCCTGCCATAAAGCAACTGCAAAGAGAAGCCAGCAGATCATTGTGGGGAGGGAGGGAAGGTAAAGAAATTGTTTACTTATAACCACTTTGGTCTCTCTTCACTGCCTTCCTTCTCTTTGTCAGCAAAATGGGTCAGACAAGATAACAGAAAGGAGAGCAAGAAATGCAGAGGAGACACACCCCCTCCAAGCTGCAAGGAAATTGAAAGATAAACAACTTCCCTCAACAGAAGGATTTACCTCTAAGGCTTCCTGCACAGACCAGCAGAGGAGTGCGGGGGAAAAAAAAAAAAAAAAAAAAAAAAAAAAGAATACAAGACCTTGCCAAAATAATAAAATAAGTCTTAGAGGGGAAAACATAACACTTGGCTGGAAGATGCTCCAAGGTCAGCAGGACAGCCTCTTCCAGTGATAAAAGAAGTCATTTCTTACTGTGCTGACCGTTCCCCAAACCCAGATGTCCTGAACAGACAGATTACATCTGATGCTTGCTGGAACATCCCTTGTGCACAAGGGCTGTTGGTGTGGGCACACATTCCCTGCCAAAGACGAGGGGGTGCCTGGGGAAGGGCCAGCCAGGAGAATCTGCCACGAGCACAGCATCCAGCTCCTGCATTTCCCACGGCCCTTGCTCTGACACGACTGGGCACGAACCCGTCCTGGGACGGGGAAAGGATCAGGATGTCTGCAAAGGTGCCTACCAGGCACAAGCTGCTGTCACAGCCAGATTTGCTTCCACTGTGCTTCCAGAAAGGTTTAGGAAAACATCCCAAACCAAATGTCCACAGAGAACCCACAGACAACCAATAATCTCCCTAATGGCCAAGACAGGAGAGGATCCATGGATTTTTCCTCTCTACATCCTTCACTGCTTTGGCAGACAGCAGAAACCATTCCTCTGGTGGACAAGGGACAACTGATTTCATACTACCAGAGACACACCAGCACAGCATCCTTATGCATCCACACCCAGCTACCTCTGCCAGCAAGAGCACATGCAATTTCTCTACCCAATGAAAATGAGATTTCTACAGAATGTAAAGACTACCCACTACTGGAGTAAACATCTTCAGAGCACATTATGAGATTTTTTTGAGGAAAAACACTGGGAAGATATTCCAACCTCTTCAGGAAATAAAACAGCCACCCTGCCCCTTCCTCTCCCCATCACTAAAAATGACAGTACTTCCCAAAAAAAGAGATCACAAATATTTGATTTTATTTAAGTACATGGTGCATACAAGCACATTTATTCCCTCAAGAGAAAATGTACACTTAACAGATCTAAAGGAGTGCTGTAAGAGAACAACTACCACCACCAGATGCTCTGACTGACTCTAGCACGTGCAGGAAGAGTCTGAACACTGGGTGAGATCTGTTTACCAAGTGCCAATGCCCCTGCACTTGTAGGGTGGCAGGTACACTCACACATGTACAGTGCATTTCCTCACCCACATCTTCCAAATGAAATTCCATCCTCACTTGATGACTTCTGGAGATGGAGACATCCTAATTTTCCTGAATACTTACAAACATCTTCCTAATGTCTTCAGTGGTTGATCACATTCACTGTTAACAATCTGTGCCTCTTTTCTAATTTGAAATAATCTTTTTAACTTCCAGGCACTGGCTGCTACTGTATCTTTTTCCAGTAAATTAAAGAGCCCTTTGGTACACAGCCTATTCTGCCCAAAGAAAATTGAGAAACTTTTAAAAACCTTGTGATAAGCTAAACCAATTGAGCAGTTCAAGAAAAAGTTTTATAATGAGCAGTTTAATCCCTGAAATAGCATTGATCACTACATCTTTCTTGTCTTTGAACATCTTTTCAAAAACACCGACATTAAACCTTGTCAAAATACTCTGCAACTGATTTCACCTCTCTGTCCTCATTCAGTATTTCCTGTTATTATGAATGTACGTTAGTATTTAAAAATTAATTAGCTTATTTTAAGCTCTGAGGACTCACTGCCATATATCTGCTCTTCTCCTGCCATCCTTTCCAAGGTCACTGGTTTCTGGAAGCACAATTCTGTATTCTAAACCTACAGCCTCCAGTCTTTCCCATAACATGCATAACATGCCTCAGCTCTATAAAAACATTTGGCCATATTAAACCCAGTTACCCAAACAATTCAGAGGACACTGTACAGCTGCTGCTCCTTCTTCATGCTTCACCACTCAGGCACAACCTTTACATAATCCACACATTTGAATAGCTCTAATTTCATGTTTTCTTCCAGGCCACTGACAAAAATACTACAAAGCTCTGGACCTACTATAAATCCCTGAAAAAATCCTCCATTCATATTCTATTTTCCACTTCCACTGTTTTTAATCCAGCTGTTGACTCATAGATCATACATGAAACTGTATCTGTTGTACCAGATTCACTTTTCAACAACACCCTCACGGACTGAAGCAGTCATGGGAATACAATCACCACACAAATCCCATTTGCAAGTATGTGTTTGATACAAGAGATTTAATTAGAATTTTCTGATCTTTCAGAGCACTGTTACTCCCCAGCCATGTAACAGAGTCTCTTTTGCTTCACTAATTTTGAGTAAATCCCACCAGCAGCCCTCCTCAATCAATTCCTTTTGGAGCAACATTCCATTTTCCATGTTGACTCAGCAGGCAGTCAAGCACCTGTGCTCCACTATCCACTCCCAGGCCTTGACAGGTCCATGGATTTTGCTTGGTTTGGGGTTTGGTTGGATGTTGTTGCATCAGCAACAAACAGCTAGAGCAATTCACATAAGATCAATACATTTTAACAACCTATTTATTCTGGATTCAACAAATCCAAATATAATAACCCACACTTCACTGACACTGATGTTCTGGATAAGACTTGAGAAACTGGAGAAAATCTTTGGTGAATTACTATGTCTCTAAAATGTCATTTCCCTAGTTCTGTTGGGCAGGAAAAGTTCTCTTCACAAGAATTTTAGATAAAAACTTTCACTGTGAAGAGAAGATAATAAAAGTCAAAATTATGTTACTTCCACCGTGTTTCAATTCCTTCCCATCCTGTGGTTGCCCTACAAACTCCTTGTACCCGACCAGCCAGGTTCTGCATTTCTGTTGGTCAATTCTGCCCTTGTACATCTCCACTTCTTTGGTCATTAGATCAAGCTGGGTTGCCACAAAGTACACCACAGTAAAGTTTTCTGCCAAATCACTGCAAAACCCCTTTAATTGCTTTTATAAGTTTAGTGCCTCTCTTATATAAAGCATGTTGTTTTGCACTTGACCTGACCAAAGTCCTCCTGGTTCAGTGTAAGTTTCAATGCATTTGTAACTCAGGGAAAGCACGTGGGCATGTTGAGCTTTTCCACCTTTGGTTTTCTACTTATCTGCCATGCACCAGCATAGAAACAGTTACAGTGGCAGAAATTTTGCTAATATGGTTAATTCTTGGCTACTCCTACCAGTACCATTGTGTGTGCACGTGCAGAGAAGGAGGAGAGAGTAATTTAAGTCATACCAGCAAGAAGCTAGTTCATCTCATCAACTCTCCTCTGTTTCAAATAGGTACCCAAGAAGCAAATGGTAACTGCACTTTGCAGCTCAGAAATCCCTCTTAGGATTCAGGGCAGTAGTAGAGGGCACTGTTTGTATGGTCTGAATGCTGCACTCTTGCTTATACCACAAGCTGCACTGATTGCATCTAACAGATTTCTTCATCCTGGTTTTGAAACAACTGGCTAAAGGCTCAAAGTCTTCCCCTAAAGATTTCTGCATCTTTGAATGAGATCTTCATGAAGTTATTCAGCACTTTTCCCCAGCACAGGATCAATACTTCCTCCAGACAAGTGCCTACCAGCTTTACATCTTTCCCAATGCTTGAATAACTGACTGTCACTAACACCAAACTCGGATCATTCTTCCTTTCTTTCTTTGTGCATTTCAACTTGCAGATACACTCTCAGAACAGCAGCTTTGGGACAAGCTGACAGGCCACCCCACAGGGCTTCAAACCACTGCTCCTACTCACAGGTTTTAGAGCACACTGAAAATGCTGCTATGAGGTCTAAGTGATGGATGTAACAATTCAAGTGAGTCACAGATAGCTTTGAAATGCCACAAGATTTTGGGAGGTGTCAGACTGACCCCAACTCCAGCATTATCACTGAGTAAGAGCAACCTTTCAATTACTGCAGCTGCTCTTAGATTGCAATAGCACTGAATCAGCCTTGCTCACAGGACTGCTCAGAAATTCTGCTACTCCACATCAAGCATAAATTGAGTCAATGGTGTACCTGACCTTTAAGAATTTCTGAAAGGTTATTTTTTATACCTTGAGATATTTTTCAAAGTAACAATCTTATTGATATTCTTATGCAGTTTTACATCTGCATGAATGAAAGCAATATATACTTTTTCACCTTTTTATTCCCCCTCAAAACTTGTTTCAACTTCAGGTATACCAATTTTGTCAGCAAATGTGCAGTTGGCATTTGCTGGTTATCACATACAAAATACTGATCAATAACTCACTATTATTTAGAATGTCATGCCACCAGCAAGCTGGTTTTAAAACATGATGACTTAAAAAAAAAAACAAACAACAAAACAATACCACCACATTCTCAGAAACTCAACCAGCTTCTAAAGTTGCCTATTCAACAAATTTTACCATCTCATACCAGCAAGAAGCTAGTTCCTGTAATTCCACCTTCTTTCTTCTCCCAGTATATAATGACACTTGATTTCATCAGCTAATTCTGTCCCTTTCTCAAACAACAAATGGTTATTTACTGTTTCATCATTCCCCTTCCTCTGTAAGATTGTTTCTTAATAAGCATAAAGCCCTAAAAATTAAATGTGAGGTTTCTAAAAGTTAACAAGAAACAAAATTTTCATTCATTCATTCTTTCACATTACCTAAATATCAGACTCTACACAAGTCTTCTGTGCTGGCAAAAGTACTCAATAAACACTGATTTGGGTGGCAGGACTCTCTATAAATTATTTTTATACAGCTAAAATATTGCTTAAACACAACAAATACTTGTCTTGAGATGAGCATTCTCTGAAAAAAGTTCAGCTGTAATTAACAATTAGGTAAATATAATGCAGAAATTATATTGTGTAAGCAGAAAACATGCCTCAAAACTATATGTGTACCAAGGATCTAGGAATAGCAAACAGTACTTAATCTTTGCAGAACCTAAGTTCTGGAATTAGGTTTAAAATAAGAGACTTTGTTAGCAGAGGGTATTATCCCACAGGGTATCCTCTCCCAAAAACTTCTAGGCACCTG
The DNA here is from genome assembly GCF_017590055.1 of Onychostruthus taczanowskii. NCBI lineage: Eukaryota > Metazoa > Chordata > Aves > Passeriformes > Passeridae > Onychostruthus > Onychostruthus taczanowskii. The sequence goes on along the minus strand of NW_024506993.1, from coordinate 16,646,720 downwards.
ATGGAAACAAGTCCAGAGAAATTACAGTAACATTGTTGCAAGGTAACTAACAGCATTCTTAAAAACCTTGTACCCAACTGTTTCATTCCACTGACACCCATAAACCACCATATTTGAAAGCACACTTCCTGCATTGTTACATTCTGGATTTGATCACATGGGATTCAATCCCATCCCCACGGGAAAAGCTCCCCACTCCCATCCTAGCACAGTGACTGGATACATCTCAAAGAAGGGTTTCAAAGGACAAAATGCTGAGAAACAAAGTGAAGGAAATATAACAGGCAGAAGTGTCAGCTGGGAACTCGGCATACCTGAGTTCCTTCTGAGCAGAAGACTTAAGAAAGGGAGCCAAGAGTGACACTAGTGACAACTGGAATATGTGGAGAAGGATGGAACAACTCACTGCTCAGTGCTGCAGGGGCTGTGATGTGACACGTGTGCGTACCCACACACGTCTGTGTGCACATGAATGAGGCTCTCTGCAGAGCTGTGTGGCAGCAGGGTGAGACACCAGTGGCACAAATACATCCCTGCACACAGGAAATGCAACACATGGTGACAGCACTGGGCTGTACCAGCAGGAGCACTGCCACCCTGACCCAGGAAACCGTGGCTCCCTGGCACTTGGCACTTTTCAGAGCCACTGCAAACACCACGGGCAGTTTTGGGCACCCCCAGGACATGGCAGGCACTGATCAACCAGAGTGGGTTTGGTGGAGAGCCACCAAGATGCTCAGAGGGACACAGCTCTGTGAAGAGAGGCTGTGGGAGATCCAGACTGGAGAAGAAAAGGCTTTGGGGAGCTGACAGCAGATCTGCTGGACCCACAGGGGCTCTGTGCACAGGGGCACACAGCAGGACATCAGACACAAACTGCAGTGGTGCAGGTGTGACCTGACCTAGAGAAAAGGTCTTTCCTGGTGAGGACAGTCAAGCACCACAGCAAGGACACAGAAACTCACAAACCTTAGTCTTTGGAGGGTTTAAGACTTGAATGAATAAAGTCCTGGTCTGACCTTGGTGTACATCCCACTTTGAGCAGCAGGTTGGACTGGACACCTCTTGAGGCCCTTTCCAGTCAGAATTATCCCACAAAGTCAACTTGGATCCCAGAGAACACCACAATGTCCTGTTACAGATTTACTATGCCAGGCTATACCTTTCAAATCTTCACTGAAATGCCACCACTATCGAGAGAACACAAAACCCATGCTGCTTGGTTCATCTCCTCACAAGAGCATGGGCTCCCAGCCAGGATCTGCAATAGCCTTGAGTATCAAATCTGGAATTTCAAGAGATTTTAGAGGTGCAGAAGTTATCACTGAGTGCAGAACAAGTGGAACCCAGTGCCTAAACATGCAGAGGTTTTTTGGGAGAAGGTGGTGTTTACTCCGAGGCAGAAAATGTCACACATCTACAACAGCTCTTCCTTAAAGTATCAACTGTATATTTCTTGTAAATGTCACATTCAGCACCTACCCTCAAGGAACAACCCCTACATTCTGATGCTGTAAAGGCACAGGGTAAGAAGCTGTGCTGCTCTCTCTGTATATTCAGGGTGTACAGCTCCACACCTGGGAAAAGAAGCCTCGCTTAGCAAACTACAACCACGCCAGCTCCCAGCAGGAGCACCTGCAGGGTCTAAGCAGACTGTTTTGTTTTTATTCTTCTGCTGGGTGCTGCTGCCCCTAGAGCAGAGCTACTTAAACAAAGGTTGTTTATTCTAAATTAATTGATTCTGCATTGAAGCACAGAGAGACCACTCACAAGGCCCATTACTCTAAGTCAGGAAGGGGAGTTACCACCTTCAACCAGGCAGCAGAACATCTCAAACCAACACAGAAGCTTCTGCAGTTATTTCCTATAGGCTAAGTGATTATTCACCAAGTATGATGCTTGCATAACCATACAAAGGATATCCAATGTTAACAGTTACAAAGACAAGCAAATGTAACCATCTTATTAGCATTTTTAGAAAAAGGAAAAAAAGAACTGTTACTTCCTTTTACTGTTTGGGTTTTTCCTGTTTAGTATTTTGGGTTTGGGGTTTTTCTTTTTGGTTTTTTAAATCAGAATTCCCCCACCTGCACAGACCGGAGGGATGTTGTAAACTTTTCAAAGCACCAGTTCTGTACCAATCGACTAAGTGACAGGATGGGATTTCAATGGAGTTTGCAAGCATCTCTCAAATGTGAGCACCGAAACATACAGCCACTCAAAACCCATTCCTCGGAGGGAGCAAGTTAAAAAGCTGGAGACAGGATCCGGAGAGGAGAGGTAACAGGATCAGCAGCACCAGCTCGCACACCGAGCCTTCCCCTTCCACAGCTCACAAACAAGTCTCACGCAGACAATAAATTATGACTTTGCATGTCCGTTTGCCAGTCCCACAGACCATGTTTACCAGTCCCACCGATCACTGCTGCTCGGCCACAGCCGAGCGTGACAAGCGCCGTGCCCGGGCACCGCGGGGCTCCGCCAGGCCCTTCCGTCTCAGCACCGCGGACCCGGGAGCCACGGCACCTCCCGGGGGGCGTGCGCAGCCCCCGGCTCCCCCACCACGACAACCCCGCTCAGGCCCCGAGGCTCGGCCAGGCGCGCCCCGGGCCGGCCGCCCCGCTCCCGGTGGCGGGTGCAGCCTCAGCCCCGGGCCCAGCCCCGCAGCCCCGGCCCCGGGAGCTGCGGCCGCTCCGGGAGCTGCGGCCGCCCCGCCGCCTCCTCCCGCCTCCGCCGCTCCTCGGGCTCCGCCGCCGCTCGGGGCCGCCCCCCGTCGCAGCGCCCGCCTCGTCCCCCGGGCAGCAACAGGCGCCTCCGCCGCGAAGGTTCCGCAGGGCGCAGAAAGGTTCCCCCCGGCCCCAGGGGTCCCGGGGCTGGAGCGGGATGAGGCGGGATGGGGCGGGATGAGGGGCCCGGGCTGCTGCTGCCGCTGCCATGGGCTGTGAGGAGAGCGACTGCAAGGGGCAACCCCCCACGGCCCGCGGAAAGCTGCTAATTAGCCACAGGGACCCGTGGTCGTTAAGGCTAAGTAGCCTCGGGGGCCTCTCCTCCGGGCGCCTCCGAGGCAGGGACAATCAGGAGCTTAGCTCGGGGCCTTGGCCCATCAGGGTTAGAGCCCTCCACACGCATAAAAACCCATCGCGCTCCGAGCCCCTGCTCTGGGCTCTTCACAGGAGAGAACTCTCTCTCGTACCCAGTGATACATTTACATTCACCGCTGCTGTTCCCTGTTCTCCGGCCACTGGCCTGGCTCTGCTGCCTCCACACCCTGAGCCCACCCAAACCCTGCTCCAGCTCAACATTCCCGCTTCCCTCAGCCCGTTAAACCCCAACCTTTCTGCAGCCTCCCCAGGGTTCTTTAAAATTCAAAGTCTCACATACCAGGGGTATCCGAAAGCAAAGGCAGCATTTTGGATATGAGTGCTAAGGAAAAGGCGAGTTCCTTGCTCATCTCCATGGGCTGGCTGTGGTCCCACAGACTGAGAGCCCAGCGTGCCCATGGCCTCTGTCACACTGCTGACAGCACACCGAGCTGCTCGGCCTGCACAGCCTGAGTTCTGTGTTTTCATCTGTTACAGGGAAGAAAAAGCACAAGTCCAGCAGAGAAGCTGCCTGTCTGGTTCCTCTGTGCTCGAATATCCAGAGCAAGAAGTGGGAGACTGGTGTCTGGGCCTGGGTATGTACTGGCAACCTGAGCATCATCAGTGCAACTCAACTGTGAGTACTTCAGGGGCCTCCTGGGTTTCAGGGAAGCCAGAGCTGATCCAAAATAAAAGGCCACATCACCACAGAGCTATCTCACAAACAGTGTGCCCCAGGACATTTGGCAAAGGCATGAAGGGATCACAGTAAACCTTTACCCTTCTCCCCATCTAGACACATCCAAATCCTCTATGGGATTTTCTGCTGTTAAACCTGATATGGAAGTCCAGATTTTCCTTCCCTGCCTCAGCCTGTCACACAGGGGAGACCTTGAGAGAGAGGGATGGTGGCAGACCTCAGAAGCAACAGAACAAGTCCAAGTTAAAGCAGGCAGAATGCCCCCAGCAGAGCAGTGAGGAGTTCTTAGGGGCTTTTGGTGTGTTATGCTTCAAGCATTTGTCCCACAGGAACACGGACAAGCACAGCCCAGATAATGGTGGCTGCTTCACAGGCCAGTCCTCTGAGCACTCCAGCAGCTAAGCACCTCCTCCTCATTTCTGAAAGAAAACAGAAAGCCTAGAAGGTTATTCTTGGTTTCTGTAGATGTACAAACACTATCTTTCACAGCCAACAGATCTTTCCCCTGGGACACCCATGTTGTCTGGTGGACACCTTGGGCTGGGTCTGCACAGGGAGCTGCCTGCACAGTCCCACTGCAGAGCTCATCCCTTCACACAGCTCCATGTCTCCCACACTTCCCCAGCAGGCAGCTCGTGCTGCAGCCTCAGGACAGCCACTGATGCCACAACCAAAAACACTCAGTCCAAGCAGCAAGTGGGGGTTATGACTGCTGGTTTGCAACACTGAGGCTGGAGTTGCACCATCCAGAGAGAGCTGGGGTGGCAAATTCAGGTGTTATTTCTCAAGGAAATACCCTCAAATCCCACCACACACAACAGGTCTGGCTCCTTAAGCAGGTACCAACAGTCCTTTACCATCTCTGGTGGAGGATTAGTTTGTAGCAATGACTCCTCCCAGAATAAGCAAATAAAGAAATGGTCAGAAATCTTCCAGGTGGGATCAGTGGTTGCCCCATAACTTCAGTGGAACAGCCACCTACACAACCCCCCAAGTGCTTTTGCAGCCTTTCACACATCAGCCATCAACAGAAGTGCTCTACAAACAACAAACACTGTTCCTCAGGTCAGTGGCTGGTTGCTCACCAAACATATAACCTCTGCCCTTCCCTCTGTCCTGTGCCTCAGCTGAATATGACAGGGCACCTGCAGCAGATTTTGCTCTGAGCTGGGCAGGCACCCAAGCATTGGGAATTTCCTGTAGCTGGGTGTTGGTAAGCACCAAAGCAAAGGGACATGGAGCACTTCTCCTGCTTTGCCAGGCTCTATTTCAGTCTCAGAGCTGACACTTAGCTTTTTAAACCCAGCCTGCGCACGGGCAGTTGATTCTGACCTGCAGATCAGTATGCAGGGGTGGAATATGTGAGCAGCTACAGAACATTCCCCACCTGAGTCCCTGGCTTTCTATAACACCCCACTGCACTGGGTGTCCTTTGGAAATCCCTGCACATATCCAAGGAACAGCACAGCCACACTTCTAGGGATTAATAAAGCTGACTGATTGATGCCATACAACTGGATCCCAAAAGAGCAAGGCAGACATTGTCTTAAAACAGGAAAGGCCATCAGATTTCAAAGCAAGAGCTTCAACTTCTGACTCTTTAAATGCTCATATCATTTACAGTCTGAATGGGGTTCTTGGGCAGTATCAGTTACATGGATTGGGAGCTGTAGAGGACATAAGTACAATTTCTCTTCCTGAGTTTTTTGCAGCTTAATGGACAGGAAGCATTGTTGATGAGCCTCCAGCTTCTTACACTATGACCAGAATCTCCCCATCTTCCCTTTGTGCTTTTTTTCTGTCCTAGAATCACTCTCAATTAACAGTACAAAAATAAAACCGATGTCATCCATCTCTCCTAAGCTGCACATGCATTATTCATCACCATGCCCTAATTGATTCTCTTCTAACCATGAGCACTTCTGCACTTGGCTGTGTTCTTCTTGTCCAGCAGAGCACAATTTATGAAGTTTCATTCCACTTGGAAAAGGCACTTTCAAAGTGGTACCTTCCATGACTTTTCTGATCAGAGCATCAGGTTTGATCTCAGTGAATACAGACTTCAGTCCTGAGTTTTGTGCCCAGATAAAAGTGTCAATCAAGTAACTCTGGTTCACTGATGCTCAGTGTCCTGGCTGGGAGGTCAGTACTGTTCTGGATACTCTGGGCCTTCTTCCCCATAACAGGAGCTATAAAAGGGGTAAAAGGGAAGATTTGAAAAGGACTCCACAGCCCTGATTAAATGCTCTGAAACGTGTAACCTACAAAACACATAGGGAGCTAAAATGCCCTCACAACAGCTTTCCATGGAAGTTGGAGAAGCAGCTCCTGAACTACTCAGCCAGAGGACAAGACTCTCTGAAGGCTCCCTCTAGAGCAAGAGAAAAATAAATATTCCATTTACGTGAGGATAACTCAGCTTTGCCTTCAGCGCCCTAACACTAGAATACCTCTGGATTCTTTCATTCTAAGATTTGACCAGGGTTTCTGGGAACTGAAAGCTTGTGACAGAAAGATTGGAAACAGCACATTTTATCAAGGTGCAGTCCAGACACTCAGTGAGATGAGCAGGTCTGAACTTCACTCTGCAACCCAAGCAGATACAAGTGAGCATATGACACCCCATACAAAGCAATTCATAAACGAAACCTCACCATTGGCACAAGTGTGTTTGGTTTGATTGGGCCATATATCACAGCATTTTCTTCTCAATTTCTTCTCTAGTGACAGCACAATTCCTCCTACTGGTGGAGGAAGATCCTTCTCTTTCAAATGTGGGGTCTAACCTGTTATGTCAACTGCCACTGAAGAGACACAGACATCAGTGTGCCGTGGTGACACCACCTGTGCTCCCTGAAGACCTGCTGTGGCCAGGCTTGTCACACAGTGCTCTGCATCACACCACCACTCACCATTAACCACATCTGAGTTGCCTCCTTGTCCTCATGCTCTGACAAGTCTCTGATATTCCTCATTTCTCCATTTGGTGCTTGTTCCAGATGCAGTTCACTGGTCCCTTTGCTTGCTGCTGCACTGTTCCATTGTGAAAGAAAGGGGGACACTCCAGGCAGTCCCTCACAGGAAGCCCGTCCCAGCTACAGGATGGGAAACCTGACGGTGCTGCCAAGCTGCTTTCATCCTGAGAGAAGGGCTCAAGCAGTCATGCAGGGAAAAGGGGAAAATCAGAAAGAGAAGTTCACTCCATTTCTAATATCACAAGGTATCATTGAGCTTTGTGCTGAAGGACTTGGTCAAGGAGTCACGAGGGAGCCACAGCTCAGAGCAGCCTGTTCGGTTTGTGGCGCTCCAGCCTCACGGGCATTAATCAGCGTCATGATGGCTGGATTTCACCCGCACTTCCACACTCAGCCTGCAGCCTCCTTCTTCCCCCGCTAGAAGGGGCTGAGAACCAGCCAGGCCGGGCAGGGAGTGCAGGGAGCTTCGTCCTGGCCAAGCTCGAGGCAAACCCCACCACACGAAACACTTGAACACTTCCTCTGCCTGCTCTGCACTAGCCCGATCCAGAAGGGATTCCAAGTCTCGACAAAGCAAGACCTCTCTGCTTTAAAAGCTGGCACTTTGGTTTCTTAACCCTCTGGTGAGCTGCTCCGGGGAGGGTTTCAGTACTGAAACACTGTAATGTCAATGCATAACTCAGCACAGCACTGCTCACTTGAAACACTCTTCAGCCTTCAATGCTCCATTTTCAAACACTGGGTGCAGAAGGTGAAACAAGGCACCACTTCTAGCTGAAGCTGGAACGGTTTACGGTTTTAGGAAAGTAAAGAAAATAGCAAAGATGTGATAGTACAACAGGAGGAAGAAAGATCCAGACAGGGTGTTTTGCTCATAGAAGAGGCAGTTTTATACTTAAAGAATTAAAAGTAACAAGTTTACAAACGAATACAAGGCAACACCATATTAGAAAAGGTCACACATCTGCTCCGGGCAATCCCCAGAGCAGGGTGCTGGCTAAAACCAGGCTCACCCTGCTTAATCACCCACTCCAACAGTGATGTCTACGGGGCCAGCAGTGAACCCCCAGACACCCACAGTGCTCACACCTCCCGCAGAGGGGGACAAAGTTAAACCCACAGCTCCAGCAGATGTAAATGCATCACTTAACTACCTTGTGATGGCCCATTAGCAAATTCACAGCAGGCAGCTCTTGGCTGGTCCTTATTAGGGGCACAACCAACTTCTACAACACTCCAAGGAGACAAGGCAACCTCCTGCCAAGAGAAGAGCTGGGTCACAGACCTGCGGGTGGCTGCTGTTCACTTTGCCTGTAGCCAGCTCTACTTTCCTGTCATTAGCTGTGGGGCAGGGAAGATGGCACAATGCACAGCCAAGGTGAGCAGGTTTTTACTATCAGTGCTCTACCAATACCTCATTTTCAATGCTACAGAGCTTTCCCCCGAGGAATTAACTTTGATAATAATTCATACAAGGAGGTTTTCCCCTGTGTGACAACACTGTCCCTGTTGGGCTGCAGATGCCAGGGCCATAGTGTCCCTAATGCCCCGACCAGCCTCACCTGGGACTTCCACTCACACACCCAGCCCTGCTCATTAGCACAGGGGCTCAATTTAAACCCAACTCTGGGCACGTAGTCTTGGTCTATGCCTACTCTGTTTTGCTGGGTCTGGGCTGCAGTCTGTCTTTTCCTCCCTTAGCTTTTACTGTGCCTTATTGCCATGAGCTCCTCTGGTGACCTGGATCATTGGTGATGCTGCTTGCAGTTAGTTCCTCAGCCTCCCCAGCTTTTCTGACTCTGGTGTTGTGGTGCAAGCACTGACTGGGGAGAGCCCCGCTCTGCTGCTCCTGGGATCTCCTTGACTCCTGGTTTCTTGTCCCTTTAAAGAGCAGAAGGTAGTTGCTATTGATGGAGAAGTGAGGGACTATTCAGCCTCTGCTTTTCTCCCCATGGTTAAGCCTGCTGACCTTCACCCTCAGAGTGTGTGTTGTGAAGATCCTGGGGCTTTACCAGGGAGAGGGAGGAAGGCTATAGATTTCTTCAGACAGTGAGATTTTTACTTTTTTTGTTTTGCTCATTTCACTACTGCATTTTAATTGATTAGCCTGAAGTTTATCCTTACACAAGGGTGGCACAGAAAGGAGGGTTTTTTAGGAGATGAGACGGATATGTGCAATTAAATGACTAATAATAAAAGACAGTTTGGTTTGGAGTAGAAATGCAATAGACATAAGGACTATGAATGGATTATCAAGGTTTGGGAAGAGAATTTAGTGAACTTTATGATTCACTTTTAGTGAACCATATTAATGCTGGTAAGACCTACATTTGTTTCTTCAATCTGTAGACTCATCCAGGATTTATTATTAATCTGCAGCGATAAAACAAGGTAGAGAACTTTTCTCTGCTTTTCAATACACTTTCTACTCTCTTGTTCCTCATATAAGAACTAACCTTTTGTTATTAAACAGTTGTAGTACTGCAAATTCTTTAAGCAGCCCATATGTAGGGGTTGATATTGATTTCACCTTTCCTTTATTAGCAGTAACACTTTTTAGTATCATCATCCTGAAGCAATGTACCACGTGAAACTCCCTGGTCACACACATGAATGTTAAGGCAAAGGGTGGTACCAGAGCTGCTCCTTTCCCTACACTCCCTGGTATCCAAGGTTGGCTCCCACCTGGATCCCTGCAGGCATTGCCCACTATCCACCACAGAGAGCCAGTTGTTCTAGAGGGGTGTAATCACACTAATGGCAAAAACTGTGTGCTTGAAAGGCACAATTCATTATGCTGTTCCTCCCAGCACCTCTTGTTTTTGGGAGTTATTTCTGCTTCTTCACTCAGTGGGAATACACTGGTGTAATTCAGTGCTCTCTGCAGCCTGTTCACCTGCAGTGTGTGGTATCTGAGTTTTGAAATAGGCAAACACCATTGCAGTTTGTTTTTCCTCCACAAGAGGTGAATTCACTCATTTGAAAAGCAGTCCCTGAACAACAACTGTTTAAACTTTTAAATTTTCTCTTTCATTGACTCTTCTGCCTTTACAGTTGTTACTGAGGTTTAGGAGCCCAAGGAAGTTTCTGTTTCAAAAGCACATTTTCATTCCTGCAAGGCTCAGTCTCTGGGGCATGACTTAACTAGATAATTTTGATAGTGGATGTATTTAAGTAGGGAACTTATGGAACTGTATGTATGAAGGAGGTAATTTGTGGCTGCCTGTAGGAATAAAATGTCCTGATATATAAAATGAGAAGCACCATTAACACGTGATTTCTTCACCTGCATGGCTGGAGCTATGGTCATTGACCTTCCTTGCTCAAATACAAGATCTGCCAGCTAGGCCAATGCAGCAGGGAGGGGAGGATAATGCAATCAAGAGGCTGGACAATTATTTTTGGAAACTTACTGTTTACAAATCAAAATAGCAGTTAAGGTGACAAAATACCTGTTGTAAGAGCCTTGGAAACTGTACTGGGCTCCCTTTCAGGTGCTACCAAAGGGTTATGAAACAGCAAATAGTTCTTTTTATAGTGCAGGGACATGTGTTCAGCACGTGGGGAATCAAGACTCAGATCCTTCCCTTTCTCCAGCTTCTGGTAGAGGAAGCAGCCTCTGGGATTCCCCTCATGACCCTGGGCATGTCCAAATACACTCCTTCTGATTTGCAGCTGCTTCCTTGCCCCTCACTACCCACCTTATGGCCCTGGTGAGGACAGAAGTGGGAAGTAAATTTAGCCATATAGTTTGTATTCCTCTCTGCACTCTGGTCTAGACCACATAAAGGATGGTCTTGAAACAGATTAATTTGCTGAAGTTAATTGGCATTAGGAGAGGAAAGGTATCAATAACAGCTTTATTTTACTTCCAAGCATTTAAAATAACTATACAAACAAAAAAGCAAATTAATCAGCAAAGTGTCCTCACTGCAGCCAAGCTGCACACACCCATGGAGAGGGGTTGTTACAGGCAGCTGAGCCTGCAAACCCTGCATAGCAACCAGAATTACATGAACTATTAGGGCAAAATTAAAGGAAAACCACAAAAGAAGAGACAGAAGAAGGCAGACAGTGGCAGGACTGTAGATGCAGAGGGTCAGAAATCAGCCATGTGATACGAGTGAGGTTTACCCAGACACGTTTGTGTGTACCTTCCACAGCCCTGGTGTGCTCTGCCATGGAGTCACAAACAGACTCCATGTGGGCAGAGGAGCTGACAGCCCTGCTCGCTCCTTTGCACAGCCCCACAGTGCCCCACAGGAGTGAAGAGCAGTGGGCACAGCAGGTTTTTCCACTGATAGAGACTCCTGGAAGACCAGCAGCCAGAGGAGGTGTTTTGGCACACCTGCTGGCAGATGAGCTGGAGGCAGGGACTCTGGCTCTCAGGATGCCTCGATGTTATCACATCTGTGCCTCTCTCTGGGCTTTGCAGGAGAATTGCAGAGCTCTTCAGCTGTTTCAGGCTGGAGATAATTCCACGACACACAAGCTTGTTTTTCTTAGTCATCTTTCATTTTCTTAGTCATTTTCAGCTAGTCCACACCCTGGATTTAAAATTGCTTGTGTACAGTCTGGGTGCAGAGCTGAGCAGGAATGGATTGCTCCCAGCTGGTGTCTGCGTGGGAAGGAGACTGCTGAATTCCCAAGAGATGTTTGGGACACAAGTACTCCCAGCAACTCCCCAGCACCAAGTGATTTGAGATGGGATGAGAGGCACGGACCAGAACTGGCAGACCTGGATGCTGTGACGGTGGCTGAAGCACAGGGTGAGGACAGAGTCCTTCCAGAAAAAAACAGCTCAGGGATGTGGATGCTGCACCTGATACTTAGATGGGGAAGAGGGGAGTTACAACCCTCCCTCTGGCAAATCCTCCTCAGCCAGTGCTGAATCCCTCCTGGGGATTATTTCTAACTGAGCAAACCCCCCTGCCTCAGACACCGTTTCCTTAGGAAGGAAGATACAAGCTCTGGAATTTGATAGAGTCTGCAGGGTGACATATTCTCCTATGTGCACAGGATAAAGGGTACAACTCCACCAACTACAAGATCTATGTGTTACTAAAGTCTTGGTAACCTACTAAAGGTTCAGCCAGAGAGGACAAAGAGAGAAAAGCTGCCTTAGGAATAGGAACAAAAACTTTTCTTTGTAAGTGTGGGGTGTCTGCAACCAGTCCAGCAAGACAAAAGGTTTTGTGAACCTGCCTGGAAGAAAGCTGCTTTCTTCCTCCTCCTTTCCCATTTTCCAAGGCATTGGGAGAGTGATGCTGATCAAGTCCAGGCAAAGAGGGAACTAGCTCAGAAGAGCTGGAGCTGTGAGACCTCAGCACTCCCTTTTCTCTTTGTGAAAGGGAGAGATGGGGAGTTGCATGGCTGGATCGGGAAATGCTGCTCTAAAGCAAACACTGAATATTCACCATCTGGATGGTGGGTAACCACAGCTCGCTTGTAAAACTTCCCACAGCAGGCAATGTTGTTCCCTGGAGCTCTCCCTTGGGGATCCATCTTCCAGGGGATCCTCTCCTCGCCCATGGCAGTTTTCTGTACCCCAGGAGTATGTAACAGTAAGTAGTGGGAAGAGGCTGTGTGTCAAGGAGCTCATCTGGCCTGGTGCACCTCTCTGCTACAAAACAGGCTGGGAACAATCCCAGCCAGCCTGCTGGGAGAGGCTGGGATGAAGAGAATTCAAAATGTCTATGGTGAAGTCTGGCCTTTATTATCCTAGTCACTAACATCCCACATATTTCAAGGAGACCAGCATTTTACTCCCACGATCCAAAGACAAAGCAAAATAAATCTTGGTACTCTCAGCCACAGTGCAAAACTCTGATTTATAGAAAATAGCATCCTAGCCTTGAAGAGTGGCTAAACACGCCTCCTTCTTCCTTCCTGGCTTAAAGCTTTGCATCCCTATTGCTAAAATCTCCTGTGAGCTCTGCTGTCCAAACAGCCTGTAAAAGCCATAAACACTTCTCATTGTGTCCTCCCATATTTTTAACTTCTCCTCAGGCTAAAGCATTGTTTTCCTTGCAGACTACATGGAAGACTGCTGCCCAGGTACTACGTTAAATGTAATGAAATTATGATAAGCAGGTAAATGTTACATTAAATACAAATATAGACTGTGAAATAAGGTAATACAGGGAAAATTCCAGTTGATCCTATCCAGTTGTACTAGTGATTTGGTGTGTCCAATAACTGAAAATTATCTTTTTTCTCTGGAGAAGACTTGATGAAAAGAGAGGCAAGATAAAAAAAATCTTGGGAAATTTTTTTCTTAATTGGGGTATGCTAAAATGATTCCTCCAAAGTGTCCCTATTTCATAATTAGTAGCTCTTTTTTTGTAATTTAACAACCACATTGCAGCAGGTGGAGACAGACACGTTGCTGTAAATGCACAGTGCAATATTGTGAATCAAGTGCACTCCCAGGCAGTGAATGGTATCCACTCCTCTATAACTCCTGACTGTTGACATTCGTTTTTGATAGTTTGTTGTTCCTTTGCACCCAGAAGTTGTAATAATGTGTCTTTCTCAGAAACCTCTCACATCACAGGGAGGGGGGTGTGTGTTACACATGTGCCTGGTGTCCATATGAATGGAAATGCAGAGCTTTGCATCACCCATTTATTGTCATTTGTAGCCATCACTGCACATCTGAGCTGCCCTTAAACCCCAGCTCCAGAAGCAGAGAGGACATTCAGGTATTCTTCTGGTTATCATTTATCAATGCTGGTTTTAGAATAAGGATAAGGATACAGCACTTGTCTACATCCCAAAAGGAACAGACTACTATATAAAATACCCTACACTCCTATAATTGCAACTAAATGTTCACAGACAAGGTTCCCTGGAGACCAAAGCCCATGAGTATGTCCCTGCAGTTGCTAATAGAGCGTGCTGTGCCCTGGGAGGCAGTGGGATTTTTCTCCTTTGTGGGTTGGCATCCAATTTGATTCCTAAAAATTCAGGGTTTTACCTTCTTTTCCTCCATATTGTCAGGTGCTTTTGATTTACTTGGGCAAAGAAAATTTATGAAGCTTCATTCTTGTGCTACTCCCTCTCCACTGCCTGGGGATATGAAGCTCCTGGAAGGAAGAAAAGACACTCTCATCTACATGAGGGAACTAGTGGAAGAGGGAAGAGCCTGGAGCTGGTGCTGCTGTCTAGCTGTGGGAGTTCAGCAGCAGAACCAGAACCTTGTTACGTCACCATGATGTCAGAGGTCTGGATCTGCACCAGTAACGACGTGCCCCAAGGCCCACCTGCATTCCAAGGTACCCAGGCTTGGAGGTGCTCGGTGTTTCAGGAAGCTGCCCTCAAATATCCCTGTCCCAGAGTGTTTCTGGGGCTGCAGAGGCTGTTCAGGAGCAGGGCAGCACAGAGAGAGGTGTTGCCAGAGGAAGTCATTCCCTCTGGTTGAAAAGACATGACCTATTTCATGGCAGAGGAAAACTCAGGGCAAAAGTCCTGTGTGAATCCCAGCACAGACCCCTCAGCTTCACATTACCTCATTTCAGCTGGGGATTTTCCCCATGGCAAATGCTGTTGGATGCTTTATGCTGCTAAGGGAGCTTCAGAGCTTTTTCCTAAGTGTGGCTAAATGTGAGAGCCAAGTGTTCAGACTTTACAGTGCTCCAGGTGCCATGTTTGGGCAGTGCCTGCAGTGGGGCCACACACGTGTGGCTGCTGAGAGTCCATACCTGTGGAGCTCCCAGAGCATAAGCACCACCATGGACAAGCCAAAAATTAGGATTGCCAGGAGATGCTGCATATAATGAACATCACACCATTGTTATTAAAACCCTTGGTGGAATCCCTCTGTGATAAAACAACTCATGAACACAAAATTACCATCCGCACATGTGCCTGCCACCATTATAGCCCACTTTCACCAATTTGCTTATTGTTTCCATGTGCATCAAAAACTGAGACATAAAGGCACTTGACCTAATTAACTTCTATAGAGAAACATCATGAAGAAAGCAGATACAAAATCTGCACTTAAAGCCTGATAAAAAGGAAAAAAAACCCCCAACAAAACAGGAAAAACCAGAAAAAAACCCCAAAAACAAACCCCACTCTCCCCTTAAAAAGGCTAGTAGTCTTAAAATGGTATTTTCCCCTGGTTCTGTTTAGTGTTTGTTTTTTAAAGCTGCTATTGTTACAAGCAATCCCTAAGATCCTTGTTGCTGGAAAACATAAGTAAGAATTTGTTTGTATTCCCAGTGTGTGTCTTGCAGGCATTTCACAGTGTGCTGTGCATAGTCTTTTCTTGCTTCCTTCTGTATGAAGAGTTTCCTTTGCTGGTTGTTTCCTAGAGTAACAAAACAGATTAAAAAAAGGGAAAACCCTTGTTAAACCACAAAAACTAGCAAGGGATTTTGTGTAGTGCCTGAAATGAACTTTTAACATTCCCAGTTAGAGAAATGAGTTTAGTCAGGAAATGATGTCTTGTTGCCATGATGTCACTCTCTGTGTACTATCTGCCCCCCACTTTTCTCATGTTCTCCTTTGTATATTTTCTGTGCATGGTTTATCTGTGTGCTTTCAGTCTCCCAAAGGCTCTTTCCTTTCATAGATTCATACCCCTGGATAGCTCATATATCACAGGACACACCAATAACCCCATTTTCCAGTAATTTAAGAAAAAGGAGAGGTATGAAAACCTGCTTGAAATTGCTGGGTGTGTGTGAGAAGCTGAGCACAAAGCTCTGAGCAAGACTGCAGTAGCAGAGTGGTCAGGATTTGGGGGCCAGGCTGCTGCAAGCAAGAGGTGCACGGCAGTGTATACTTCATGCAACACTGATCACTTTGTACTATTTAACTTTTTTGTTGACTTTCAGCCTGCAAACGCAGATGTGCTGTCACTCAGATGCTCAGCTAGGCAGAGTTATGTGCTCTTGGCATCACACTGAGTGTCTGAATGGAGCGTTTTGGCACCAGCCTCTTTGGAAGAGAGCTTTTTGCCTGCTCATGTTCTCATTAGTATCTGAGCTGATGAACGACATTCTTCTGCATTTCCATGTTCCTAGATATAGATCTGGCTTCTCTCTCAGTCTGGGTTAAATGCTCAGGGGGAGCTGGCTAGGGAGCCTGTGTCTGCATTGCTGAATCCATGCAAACACCAGGAGAGCTGGGGAGCAGCCTGCCTGCTGGCAAGTGCTGCAGATGCTGTGAGTGTCCAGAAGAGTTAGTGCAGGTGGCCATGGTAAGGTACTTGATACTTTCAAGAGTGAACTGCTTCTACTGATCTACAGTAGTAAATCAAGACAGTGGTAGCTCAGCCACTGCCAAAATGTAGGTCTCTCCCTGGCCCCTCCTCATAAATAGCTTGGCTGGTTTTAGTCTGTGTTGCTGTTTTAGCTCCAGCCCTGAGAAAACCTGCCCAGAAGTGTTGCTATCACTCTTTCCTCTCCCCACAAGCACCAACCCTTGAAATCCTTTGCCAGTAGGTGCCATCAGCCTGCTGTCACTGTTCCCCTCTGTCTTCGTGACAGAAGAAAGACTGTGAGAAATTTCTCCTTGAGCTTTGCTTGGCCTTTTCTGCTGGAAGGAAACCCCAAATGCTCTCTCCACACACAAGAGCAGGCATAATTCTCAGAAAAGGTGGCAACTGCATTCCCTGGATCAGCGCCCACCTCTGCTGCCCTCCGTGTGTTTCCTCTTTGCTTTCCATTGATGAGCGAGCCTCCCCTGCCTTTCCCACCGTCACTCAGAAATAGCAAAGCAGCACAGGCAGAATTCGATTGAATGAACACATTTTGCCTGCCCTTTTACATTTGATATCTCTCTCCAGTTGTTGGGTGGTTTTGCTCTGTGTGTGTGAGCACACAGATGGCTCATCTAAGCACCTCGGCCCCGGGTGATTGCTTGTTAATTTTTGCTTTGGGCTATTTTGAGCTTTTTCCTCTTCTCCCGAGAGGACGCTGGTGTGGTGCGATGATGCCCGTGTGCCACCTAGTGATTGAACTATTCCCTTGTCGCACATCATTTTTGGGAACGCTCGGTGCATGTATTCTGCCCCATTTGCCCACGCTCACCTGGCTGCAGGTAACCTGTGGCAAGGCCTGCAGTGGCAATGCCTGCAGCCCCTTTGCTCTGCTCAGTCTGCCCAGGCAGAGGGGATCCCACTGAACTGCTTTTCCCTGCTTATTTCACTTTGTACCTTTTTTCCTCCCTTTGTATCTCTTTCTACTGTATTATGTGCAGTCTCTGTGATGTGGGCAAGAAATGGGGGATCATTTGAGGGGTGTCGGCTGCCAGCTTGCAGGTCACCCATGGCCATAATTAATCCATCAGGCAATATGCTTGTACAACGTGAAAATTTAGCACAAGATACATGTCAATCAGATGCTCTGGGAGAGTCTAGACAGTGTTTAAAGCCCTTTAGGCACGAGGGGTATCACTGCAGATATTTATCTGCTTCACACCTCATAAACCCACTTCTGAAATATTTGGGCAGATCCAGGCTGGGAGAGCAATAGATGTTCCTAGGACTGGAACTGAGGCCTTTTTGTCAGGGTTTTGTGCCTGCTGGCCACTCCCCAGATCCCAGAGGCACGCAGGAGGCTGGGGGGGTGGGAGGGGGAAGGCACTGGGCAGAGACGTGCATCACAAGCCGCTGGCTCCTCTGCTGCCCTGGCAGACGAGCTCTGCTCCCAGGTGCAGCTCCCCAGACGTCTGACCTCCCGCCCGCTTCTGCCGTCCCCCGGGGCACGGGCGTTGCAAAGAAACTCCTTCAGTTTACGAGCAGCTGAGCAGGGCAGGTTCAGACCCTCCCAGAGGCTCAGGTCCCGGCACTGTACCCTTCCCTGCATGCTGCTGGGAAATCCAGCCGGGTGCCAGCTGCAGCTGCAGAGTGATGCAGAGGGCTGGGAAGGGACTGAACTCTGCTCCTGGGCTCACTGCTCACCTGCTGTGAGTCACACAGCACAGCGATGCTGCAGGCTGGTACTGCTGGTCAGTAACCGCTGTCACAGCTGCCTCCAACAGGAGCTCAGTCACAGGGAGACACACGGTGACAAGCAAACTGAGTCTCGCAGGAGGATGGGCAATTAATGAAAGGTTAAGTGTAGGAAGTCAACAAACATTATCACTGTGGATCTGTGTTGGAGGTCAAGGTGAGCAATTAACACTCCTAAAAGCCTAAAGGAGTGTCCTCTAGTCGTAGGGCAGCTGTGGTGAGGCGGCTCTGAATGTTGTGACTTTTTTGATAATGACCTTTTTCTCATTCTCAGAGTGAAGGTCTCTTCGGGCAGAAGGTGAAGCTGCAGCCTGGAGCCTGGGTCTGGGGCTCTCTGCCTTTGCCAGCGGCTGTGAGAGATGAAGCATTCCAGACAATTTTCCACCCCTAGCTGTACTCAAGGCATCCTTTGGAAACACAGTTTGTGTCTTCCTGGCTTCTCCCACAGTGCTGTTCCTCCTCTGATCCCACAGCTAATTGTCCTTAAGTCTAGAAGTTTATTAGGGCCCCATGAAACGGCTGTATCCTCTCCTGGTAAACCACAGTATTGTGAGGTGATCTGGGATGTGACAGCAATGGGGAGAAGGGGTTACTTGTTCAAGGAGCCTCAAACTGTGATTCAGCCATAAGTCATTGTTACTATCAGCTGGCCATCCTGTGCAATATTTTGTTCTTCTGGCAGGGGAGCTCATGGAGCTGAACCTTCCCTTCCTTGGACACCACATGCCTCTCTCTCAGCTACAAGATCCCACAGGGCAAGAGGTGCCAGCTCACTGCTGGCCTCTCATTTTTATTGCTTTGCAATCCACAGCCAGATTTGGTATTTGGTTTGTGGCTTTTTCCCCTTCAATTGCACCATTAAGGTGAAATGTTGTTGTGAGGGTGGGGGCTTACTCACTGCATCCAGTGCTGCAGGATTCCCACTGCTGCACACATTATCCTGGAGTTAACCAAGACTGACAGTCAAATGTTGTAAGTGTGGTAGCAGAATCTCTACCTGTCAAACACTGCCTGGGACAGGGATTTATGCAGTTGCAGTGCAAGAAAGTAGATTAATGTGGACACTGTGGGGCACCTTAGATAGGAATGGTGCTTATGAAGTTTTACTTGACAGGGAGGGCCCTCTTTCCCCTTATTTACTAATTTTTAAATTAATATTTATTCTTCCATGAAAAAGGCTTCTGCCAGTACCTGGGCAATTACTAGAGCACAGCAGCATAAACTGGGATTTCATTGCTTTCATGCTGTCTTGTTCCTGACAGGTGAGCCAGCAGGACTCCCACCTGCCCTATGGGAAACAAGAATGTTGGATTGAATCCTTCCCAAATATCTTTGAGGTGTGGAAACGCAGGAGCTGGAGGCCTGAGCATTTCAGGCAGTTTGTAGAGGAGGCTGTGGCAGAGCCAGGGGGTGGCTGCAAGCTGTGCCCTGTGACAGCAAAGTGCCAGAATCTGGCAATGAGCAGCAGGCTCTGACTCTGCTCACCTGCTCAGGTGAGCTGGGAACTGAACACCAATTTCTCTGAGAAGTGACTTTTTATCCAGTGCACTACAGATATGGCAGAAACTGGAAACCCTAATTTTGCTCTCAGCCCTTTGAATGTGGGGATAAAGGTGGGAATGCTGACCTCTGAACAGCCCCATGGCTGCCCGAGGCTCCCAGGAGCCGTGCAGGGGGGAAGGTGCAGCTGTGGGTGTGATGATAATAACGCTGCAGGCGGGTCTGGTACTTTTGATGCCCCAACCAGCCAGGAGGGCCTGGGTGAGGAGTGTGCTTTTCCTGGGTGTGTGCTTTTCCACATCTTCCTTCCCCTCAGCAATGGTAACTTCGCTGGATCAGGGACCGTTGCAGAGATTACCACTGTAAAAGCACAGAGAGCAGGGATATTCCCACTGTGGAACCAACAAAGAAAAACAATCCCAGAGGAACAGAAGACTTTGCTCGTGGAAGGCGCCCAGGGATGGGCTGCACAGCGCTGAAGGGTTTCTTTGCACACACTCTCATGGCAGGCAGGTGTGTAACTTCTCCTGCAGTGACAGACTGGGCAGTGGATGAGCGCTCCGGGGCTCACAATGAGCAGCTGCAGGAAGGGTGGGAACGTGGGAAGAGGAATTTTCCTGAGACACTCGGGAGAGTCTCCTCTTCCTCCTTTGCTATGGTCCAAGGCAGAGGTGGAGGGGGGTGTTCAGTTCCGCTGTGGGGTTTAACTACAGCTGCCCTGTAGATCAGCTCTCGTGTAAGTGTGGAGAAGCAGAACCATGTTCCTTCCTGTGCTGGGAACAGCAGGAGGAAACACTCTGGAGCAGGAGCCGGCGCGCTCGGCATCCGCGCTCTCCTGCAAGCTACCCTCCCCCTGAAACACCTCGCTGTCCAGCTGGAGGTGAACAACACAGCGAGCGACGCCCGGCCTCGAGAAAGGGAGAGCAGCCGCAGCTGGTGATGGTGGGGCTGGAGGGCGGATGGCCGCGTGCCCAGCAACGCCGCTATCGGGGCGGACACGCAGGTATCGGAGCCGACAGCTGCTGCTTGGCGCTCCTCCGTGTCACGCCGGGCCGCGGAGCCAACAGCCTCGCCCCTGTCCCTGGAGTGTTCCTGGCAGAGCACCGACCGCTCCGCCCGGAGCCACGGCGCTGGGCAATGGCAGCCCCCATCTGGAACTACAACTCCCAGCACGCCCTGCGGCGGCCGCTCCCGGGGGTGCGCATGCGCCCCGCGCGAACTCCCTTTCCCGGCAGGCCGGCCGAGCGCGTGGCCTCCGCCCCTCTCCCTCACGGCCGTGACGCGCTCGCCGTGACGCAGCGCGGTGACGCAAAAAAGTGTGCGCCCTCCACAGCGATCGCGGCCGCCGCGGGGTGCGCGGGGCCGGCAGCAGGGGCCGGGGGCGGCGGCGGCGGCGGCGGCGGCACCGCGCCCCGCCCGGCCCGCCCCCTGCGCCCGGCGCTTCCTCCTGCGCTTCCTCCTGCGCCGGGCCCGCTCGGCCGGGCGGCTCTCCGCCTCCTCGCTCCCCCGCTCTGCTCGCTGCCGGCCTCTGAACGTTGGGGCCGGCCGTGCGTCCCGCCGGGCCGGGCCGGGCGGTGCGGGGCCCCGCGGGAGCTGTCACCGGCCGCCCCCGCGAGGTGCGGCCCGCGCGTTGCCCCTTGCAGCCGCGCGAACAGGAGTTGGTGTTGAAACGGAGCGGGGCTTTGGCGGGAAGGGGGGTGGGGTTTAAAAGGGGGGGGGGTTTTTTTTTTTTTTTTTTTTTTCTTCCTTCTTCTTATTTTGTAGACAGCAGAAGTTTGTTCCTGTTTTTTGGGCTTGTCCTGCCAGATCAGAACGTAGTTCGAAGTTTGTTTTGTAAAAAGAGAAATTTCAGGAAACCGAATAACCTTGTGGTTTTTCCTGTCCTTAAAATGTCTTAATTAAAAACAAAAAAACAAAAACACCCAAAAACACAACAACTGAGGTTTTAAGCAAATACTTAAAAGCAACATTAGTGATATTTTCAGTATAACAGCCAGTTTGGAGCTCTGTTAAACAAGAAGTTGAACAGACGTAGACTTCCCTCAGTGTAGGACACCAAACCATGTTTTTGTGCTCCAGAGATTGTCAGGCTTTTCTTACTTGGTGATACTTTATTTCCACAAATGAATTTCAGTATTGACAGTTTGTGGTACTTTAACTTCCACGTGGTTATTTCAGGCTCAGCAGGTTTAGAAAAATAGCTGTCAGGTGCCTCATCTCTTTAAAGGATATTTGTGATGCGAGGGAGAATTTTATTTTTTCTTAAAGTAAGGAATTCCTTGTGTTAAAGCATGAGTATGAAGGAACCCACAAAGTACTGCTCAGCTTTGCTGGGCAATTAACTGGATTCCAACTCATTAGTGGTACATTACTACATTTGTCTTCCCTACATTTTGTCCTCAGCCATGCTTACGGTCAGGTTTGGGAGCAGTGTTGAACTGGACTGTTTAAGCTGGCCCAAAGTGCAGGTATTAGAATTTGAGTTGTCCCTATGCATGTGGAATTACAAATCTTCATGTAATTTTTGTCCATTAATTTAATGTGCACATTAGTTTAAATGTGCAGTCTTCCTATGAAGTTGATCAAAATTGTGGCTTTCAGGAGATTTTTTTTTTTGTTTTTTTGCTTGAGGTATAATTTTTCATTAATTTTGCATTTGAATTGGTAAGTTAGGTGTTTTGTGTTCATTTCCCAAACAGCCAAACTGTTGGTTTTCAGATTTTACAAGTATATTTATATTCACTAAGGGGTTTCATGCTTTAAAGTGTTTATCTGTGGGAGGTCAGTGTGTTGAGAACCTGCTGGTCCTTTCCCTGAGCACAGCATCAGCCGGGGAATGAGCTGTGGTGGTGTTGCAGTTGCTGTGAGCTCCGGTGGACAGAAGGGTGGAGTTCAATTGCTCCAGCTGTTCCAGGCACTCAGTCAAGGTTTGTGCTTAGAGGTCACTGGAGTTTTATTTCCTCGCCGCTCAGAGGTGTCTCACTAAGGTGACTCAAGCACTGAAGTGGCAGAGGTCTCAAAAACACGAGAGTACCTTGAGGAGTCTGTGTCTCAGTCCTGCTTGGGTTTCCCTTAGTGGCACATTAAAGCTGAGCTCAGAGGGTGAGGGGCCCATAAAGCTTTGCTGTGGCACAGCAGCAGCAGCTGGTGTTTGGCACTAAAGCAATGCCATGTGCCCCAGGCACGGTGTGCTGGACAGCCATTCCCAGTCCTGCTTGGGTTTCCCTTAGTGGCACATTAAAGCTGAGCTCAGAGGGTGAGGGGCCCATAAAGCTTTGCTGTGGCGCAGCAGCAGCAGCTGGTGTTTGGCATTAAAGCAACACACTGTGCTGGACAGCCACGTCTGGGTTTGCAGTGGCCACCGTTGGGACTGCAAATATTTGTCTTTCAAAGTCAAATCCTTTGAGTAAGTGCTTTATGTTTTGTTCATATTGATTCTAAATATATTTTGGCAATAGCGCTGTTTGGGGAAAAAAAGTCCCATTGCTTAGCTTATTAGATGTTCAAAGTGAAATCTGTAGTAGGCTGTAATTTGCAGAACTTAAGAGAAAAAAAATTACATCCCCCCTGCCCCTTCTCCCCACCACTCCTGATTTTAAATCTGATTGGTTTTTCTGGTTCTTGGAGAGCAATTTAAGATTGATTTTTTTTCAGCAACTTTTGCAAGGGAAATAGTGAAAGTCAGAGCTGTTCTCCCACATTTCCTCTCCATCAGGCCAGGTGTGTTGCTGACAGTTACAGGTTAGTTCATGTAATTTCTGTTCTTGTCTTCTCTGCAGAGCTCTTTACTTTGATTTAAGGTGGAATTCTTGAAAAAAGTGAGCGCAGTAGGAGTTTCTGCGGTGCCATCTAAAATAATTGTATTTATTTGAATAGATTGGAAGGGATATGCATGTGGAAGAGAGGAGATGCCTTGGCAGGATATTCACTGTCACTGCTGTGACCCGGTAGAAAGGGTGGCATTTCTGTGTTATGACTTCATTTTAGGAAAACAGCTCTGTGTCAGCACCAGTTATTTAGACCAATAATGAGCCTTGTTGAGGCAATAGTCCAGGTTTTAGGGATAGCTGGGATTGTTCCATTGATTTTTGTGTAGCCCAGGGTGTCCCAGAGGACAGTGAGCTGTTCCTGTGGTCTTCCTGGCTTTGACTTCGTTGACCTGTTGCAGGTATTGCTGGGCCTTTTCTGTCTTCCAGCAGGAACAGTTAAGGGTTGCTAGAGGAATAAATTGTTTTCCAGATTGCAGGAGAGCCTGCACAGGCCCTGTACAAGCTCTGAGGTTTGTGCTGTATCCCTTGATACAGAGTGAATACGGGGATGTCTGAAATGGTTGAATGTGGATTCCGTTACAGCACTTGTGTTCTGAGGCCCAGAGTGGATTTGTCTGAATGTTTTTCTGTGACATTTAAAAGCTCTGAAGAGCTGCTGGCAAGTGGTGTTCAGTTAGTGAAAAAGGAAATGGAACTTAATGAGCTTGGAGTAGTTTTTATTTTCGAAGTGTTTTGGGAGTGCGTGTGTGTGTACAATCTCATTATGGCTTTGCCTGCATCTAGGTAGTGTTTCCTCCTAAGCAATTTATGCATTTGCATTGAATTTCCTGATGTAGTTCTGAAATGAATGAATGAATAACGAGTGCCCTAGATAAAATCATAATTACTTGTGATTTAGGAAGCATCATCTTTCTTCATGCTTAGGTAGTTTTTTTGTTAGCATATGTCCACTGCATATAGTACTTAGCAAAATGATGTTCTTGTAGTCACAGGTTTATCTTTTCCTACTCTTTGATAACTTTTGTGCAGTTTCTGCCAGTTTAATCTTCAGCCAGTATTCTAAACTTCATGTTTCCCATTTAACTAACCAGTCACAGTACATTAAATTCAGAAGCACCTATGAGACAAGAGGTAGAACTGTAGAATTGTTCATCCATTCCCTGAGTGAGGAGAAGTTTTAAACCAGTTGGAGGTGTCCAGCACACAGTTAAATCGTGGGGACGTTTTTCAGAGACAACTTGGGCTATAAATGCATATATAATCTATGCTATGGCTGCCTTTAGAGTCTGTCATTTGACTGGTTCCTGAACATGTATTTTAGGAGCTGATGTCTATGTCACAATCTTAAACACTTCTGTATTTAACAATGGTTTGAAAACTTCTTTCTCTGGGTCACTTATGACTGGGTATTTAATCTCATGACAGATGTATATTGCCTATGTTATGGCTAATGGAATGCTGAAAATCTTTGTGTGTTTTTGGCTGTGAAGAAATCTGTTTTGCTTTGTGTGCTCTCCCCTACCTCCAATACAAAGTGCCTTTATAAGTTAGGTTTGGGTATTCCTTCCTCCAGAAATCACAATTTTCACACAACTCTTCACAGCAATCACAGTCTGTCAGGTTGGAAACTAGGGGCATGGCAGTACCTTGAGACAGATTTTGTTCTAGTTTAAGCTGTTAATATTTCTAGTAGGTTTTTGTCAGATCGACAGAAGCTGACACCTGAGAATTTAAAGGCTTAAACAGAACCTACAGTGATAGTTCCCTTCATTAAATGATACTTCAACAAGTCACTCAGTGCTGTAGGAGTTCCTCACTTTTGAGGATGGGAAGATAAATCTTCTGTCAGCTGCTGTCATGCCAGTAAAGGCTGATAAATGTGAGGTAATTGCTCCAATGCTCCCTCCTGAGATCATCCTTCCTTCCTCCTGGAGCCACTGGCTGTTCTTGGAGGCCCTGAACGAGCGAGCAGTGCCCAGCTCTTTGCCACCACGGCTGTCCTGGGGCTGCTCCTCAGGGGCTGCCCCTGCTCCTCAGCACTGTGTTGGCACCTGTACTGCTGCCTGCAGGGCATTGAACTGGGATAGCACACTGATCACAGTCTTGCTGCCCTGGCTGCCTTGGTTCTCGAGTAAATCACCACAAAGGGTAACTCAGGTCTGCTCCCGGAGTTGAGGCAGAGCTTTTAAAAGGCTCAGGCAGTGAACACAGCTGTGGTGAGCTGTGCATTCCAAACAGCCTGGTCAGGGCTGGGGAGCACCAGTCAGGACTTGTGTTCAGAGGTGCACATGTTCTTTAGTCTGCAGGCAAAGGACCAGAAAGAAACTTTCATATTTGAAAGCACTGTTCTGTCACTTTGTCTTCTCACTCCTTTTTGCGGAGTATTAGTTGCCTCTTTAAATTGACTTGTAATATTTGATTTAGGTTGTTGCAAAGAATACAGTAAAAGTGTGGGATTTCTTGCTCATTTTTATGCCTTTTTTTTTCCTGGTTGTTACCTCTGCCTTAGGCTAAGCCATGACTTCAGGATCTGGGCATGTGGACTCCAAGGCTGAGCTCACTACTTTGCTTGAGCAATGGGAGAAAGAACATGGCAGCGGGCAAGACATGGTCCCTATTCTCACCAGGTAAGATCAATTAAGCAAATCCCTAAAGCTGAGTGGCTAAAGTTACATGACAGCAGCTTTTACCTTGTTTTTTCTTGAGGTGTTCGTATACCAGATAACCTGTAATTAATTTTCTTGGTCTAGAAAATGAACTGTTAGTGTGGTATTTCAATAAAAACTTTAAATAAGAAATTTATATTACAAAGACATCTTACACTGTCTCTACAAATTTAATTCTCTGAAATAGTAGAAGTCAGGAGCATCATTAAATGTTTGAAATAATTTTGGTATCTTCACTTGAAGCTTGTAAAACATTCATTGAGGTGGGAAGCAAAGTGTGAGGGGTTTGAGATTGCAGTGACATTGATCAGATTAAATGAAAGGATGAGAGTAGGATGAGTAGGAGGAGCTATATTGAGAAGGTATTAATGAAGCTCATAGGGCATATTTAAAGTGAAATTTTAAAACCTCATTGTTTTTTAAGCTGTGTGATGGTCAACTGGCATTGTATTGTGAGAAAAATGCCCTGGACCTGTAAATTATTTGGGGCTGTTCAGGTAACACCATTAATTATAAGACAGTATCTAGTACTAAAGAAAGATTTGAATGATCAGTTGCATTTGTGTTTTCCCAAGCCAGGCTTCAGTTGGGTAGACTGACATTACTCCTCCTTTAAGAGCAGATTTGCAGAAATTCCCCCAGCTCCTCACAGCTCTGCTGGCAGATCCATGGCCTGCCTCATGTTTGCAGGACTCAACTGCTCTGCAGTTCAGGAGCAATCCAGGTGTCTCTTCTGTCTTGTTGGGTCAGACAAGTCAGTGCACAGAGCTGGAGCTGGCACTGGGTGGAAGTAACAGGAATCTGGTGGAGGTTCTTTGCTCAGGTCTGTGCTGTGCCTCACCCACCGGGCACAACTTCTTTGCTGTTCTTACTGCATTTTAAAAATAGCATAGGAGGAGGAGATGAGCAACAGAAAGCCAACCCTAAACACTTGAAAATTAGTGGGTCTCTTGAAAATCATGAGACAGGTTTTGGTATATCTCTGTGTATTGTCTGAAGGAAACATGTGCTATTTCAAGGCTTTTTCTTGTAGGCATAACCAGAAATTTACTGTATTCTAAGAAATTTCAAGACACTCGAACAAAACATGTATTTTTTGTGCTTATAGCAGTCTGGCACTTCTTGCTCCCTCTCAGCTTCTGGAGCTCCCTATATTATTTGTGCTCATGCAAGTCTGATAACTTTGTGGATTCTCAAGGTTTCTGTGCAGTAGGCAGAGTGGTTATGAATGGTGAAGGCTTGGATATTTTTGCT
Source organism: Onychostruthus taczanowskii (assembly GCF_017590055.1). Lineage (NCBI taxonomy): Eukaryota > Metazoa > Chordata > Aves > Passeriformes > Passeridae > Onychostruthus > Onychostruthus taczanowskii. The sequence continues at coordinate 16,619,809 of NW_024506993.1, read as the reverse complement.
TTAGTGGAGATAGTACAGATTTATTTAAGGTAGCATGGGGATTTCACCAGAAGTTAAAATCAGAAATTAGATTTACAGTGCTTCAGTTATCAGTGAGAACCATGCTTCTGTTTGTAGGAGAGAGTTTTAGCTGTTTAGTTATTTAGAGTTTGCTGGTAGAGATGCTCCTGAGGAATCCTCACTGACTGGAGCTTGCACTGGCCAATGTCCAGAGGCAAAGCGATGCCCTTGCATATTGGTTTGGTCTTAGGGCAGAGGGAGCTGTGGTCATACTTGTTGGTGAGTGATATTTCTCTACTTCCTTCCTCCTTGTGAGCTAAATGAAAGAAAACTTCCCTGTGTGGATGGGGATCTATTGAGTGTGATGCTGAGGCAGCACAGGTGAGAGTGCAGTAACAGGACAAGGACAGCAACAGTAATAGCACCAGTTACAGACCAGAGCTGAGTTGTCATTTCCAAAAAGCTGGATTTACAGGCACTTGAGAGTTAGAAGGTATGAACTGAAGAAATTGCTTGGAAAGCTTATCAGCAAACAACAGAAATGTAATATACATGGGTTTCAAAACTATTATAAATTGAAATGGTTCTGTAGTAGTGTTACTTCATAAACTGGATGCAAGTCATGTTCAGCCAATCAGGCAAATGGTGAGACTCAGATAATTTACTGCGTCCCAGGAGCCTCTTTGAGCAAGGGAATAAATCAGCGTTTAACGCCGTAGCTTCATCTCCACAAACTGTATTGTGCTGTGGGATCCTAGAGCACCTGCTGCTCTTGCAATCTGCTGTGAAGGCTCAAGTTGGTCATTAATGCCAGGGGATGACACAAAGCAGGATTAGGATGGCTTTGTTGTTCCATCTAGATCACTGGGGGCCTTGCAAAGTTGGCAGACTTTTCTGTGTACCCCTGTCCCTTCCTTCCCCGCTCCCAAGGTGAGCTCGGTTTGTGGCAAGTGGAAATGAGGATCTGACTAACTTTCCAAATGCAGTTGTAGAGAGAAAAAAAATTAGAAGTAAATGGCTCAGTGTAAATCCTGCATCTTTTCTGCCAACTTGGAAGTGGCTGCAGAACCAGTGTAAGCCAAGTGAATGAAGGAAATCTTGAAACTTGAATAAAAGTTCTGTGTTTTTGTGAATTGTGTTTTGTTACAGCCCTGTATACCAGGTGCCTATGTTAGAAGGTAGAAACAAGCTTTGGTAGTTATTTGATGCTCAGTTGCTTCAATTGAGAATTGACAGAGCTGTTGATCTAGATAGATAAATCTAAATCAAGTCACAAACCAGCTTTGTATGTGTTAGTTAAAAGAAGGGTATTGTAAGCAAGCTTCATTTTTCTCCTTTTTTGTTTTTGAAAATAAATTTCAAAGAGGCAATGTTTGTGTGGGTGGGTTTTTTCTTTGATTTTTTTTTTAATTTTTTTTTTAATTTTGGTCAAACAGTTGTGAATAATGGTCTCAAAACCCTCCATAATTAGTGATTCACATTTGTCTTTCTTTGAGCCTGTGATAATGTTGTTGTCCCTGAAAGCACTGGGAGCTGGCTCCCTGTTTGGCTGCCTACCCAGACAGGATGCACTGGCCAGAGTGTTGTGCTCACTTTCCATGCTGCTTGTCTGTCCTTTCTGGCACATCACCAAAATGCTAATTATCACCTCAAAAGACCTGACAAGGCGAGAGTGCTGCTTCTCAGCTCCCCATTTGTCTGAGTTTTCTGTCAGCAGACATCCCTCAAGCTATTAGTTCTCATGGAAAAAAATGAGGAGCTGGCAGTGGAGTATTTAAGTAACTTGCCTGTGCCAGAATTTCTTGAGAGCTCAAGCTGTGCCACCTATTATTAACAAGGGACACAATTTGCATCCTTTCACAATCAGCTTATAAAAGTAAATATTGGAACCCTACAGGATCAACAGTTTGTTGAAAGATAATTGTCAGATCAAAGGCAAGCGAGAAAGTTCTCTGCTCATTCCCAATGAGCTAATTTGCTGTTCCTGGAGTCTGGCAGGAGTGTTCCTCTGTCACACTGGCAAGTCAGTGTAGCTCACAGAGGCAGGACTAAGTACATTTTTGCCTCTAGTCATGCCTGGGAACACTGGGTATTTTCAGGAAAGTAACAGGCACAGAGTAGAAGTCAGCAGTGTTCTGTAAGGGAAATACTCTGTGAAAGACAAATATTTTTTCAGGGATTACTGCAGCCTTCCAGCAGTTTTCCCTCCCCTGTGATAAACTCTGCCTAGATAACTGCTGTGAGGTATTAAGACCTTGTTTTAAAATGCTGTGCTGCACATAGATGCTGCCTCCTACTCTGGACCTCTGTAGAGGGGAAGGAATCGTGTTTTATACCGAGGAAATGAGATTTAATTTCCTAATATTTTTTTCAATTGAATTGAGTGCTCTTTATTTCACCTGAAATGCATATGTTTCTGCTGTAGCACTACATGGAGAAGGACAGTGAATGACTATGGAATTATTTATTGCTTGACCATGAGATAATTTTCCTCTTCTTGATTTTGTGTAAATAAAAATAATAATTAATTCTCTTACTGCTCATTCTAAATGAGTTAGAGCATAGGATTGCTTATGTCTGCTGAGGCTGCTTCTCTTTTTAGGAGAAGGCATAGCTCCAAAACAATTTTGTTTTTCTGATACAGAGGAGCATTTAATGTATTTTGAAGATCTGTGAACAGGGAGCTGGCTGAATTTCTCCTTGTCTTATCCATGGTGGTAGTTGACACATGGTAAAAAGTTGATAACTGAATAGAGGTTACACAGCACTTAATAAGTATTTAATATTTATTAAATATTTATATTTAATTCTACAACACAATTGAAATTTAATGTGCAGAATAACAAAAAACTGTGCAGACAATTTGCACAGACTGAGCAGAGGGGAGGAATAAGTTACCTGTTCAGGACTTGCTCTGCTGCAAAAGAGAGACACTGTGGTGGTAAGAAGTACTGCTCAAGCCCTTTATTTACTCTAGTTCTCTACACTGTGTATAGGACACCACAAGGAGTCTTAACATGAGTAACTAAAAGGTGTTGGCCCTTCAGAGTGAGTGTCTGTGCATCTCTGGGTGTTGCTATGGGTTCAGTGCATTTTGGAGCTAAAAATGAGATGAGATAGTAGAGGCCAGTGTTTTCTCTGCCCACCTGTTTGGACAGTCAGAAATGCTGTGGTGGCACTGAACACTGGGTGACAGCTGATGGGCTGGTTTGGAGTGCTCTGACAGATCTGTGACTGTGAGGAGCTGTGCTCCAGGAGCGTGGGTTGTGCTCACTTTGTGTTGTTCCTGCTGCAGAATGTCCGAGCTGATTGAGAAGGAGACTGAAGAGTACCGCAAAGGGGACCCAGACCCGTTTGATGACCGACACCCGGGTAAGGTGTTCTGAGCGCTTGCGGCAGCGCCAGCTGTGCCCGGTGCTTGCCTGGTAGCTCATATTCAAAAGTACACAGCTTTTAGCCTGAATGTGCCAACTGCTGGTTGAGATCTGACTCTGCTTTTGCACTGGGAAGCTGTGCTCTGTAGTGCTGATTCTAGAGCATCCCGCAGTCGGTTTGAAGGTAGCAGTTCACTGTTAATGTTGGCATCTAGAGGTGGGAAGATGAGTGTTTTCTGTTTGTCCCACAGGTCGGGCAGACCCAGAGTGCATGCTTGGTCACTTGCTGAGGATACTCTTCAAGAATGATGATTTCATGAATGCGGTAGGTTTGCTCTGAGAACTTTCTCTGTCAAATCTTCACACCACCTTATTGCTTTTATTTCCTTTGTGCTGGTTGACCTTGTTATTTGTTTAATATTTATTTGAGTGGTGTCAGAATTCTCTTTTCCATAATACTGGTTTTTAAGACTGGTTTAAGAGCAACTCTTTTGCCACTGTTACAGTGACTCGTGTAAAGGGGAGTTCATGAGCTATTGGAATATGTGTAGCAGCAACTGAATTAGTTGTTCTCAAGGTATATCAGTCTCTTTAAAGAAAATGGAGCTTCTCTAATGCAAGTCCAAAAACATAATTTCTTTCTGTAATGGAAATGAACACCACTAATTCCAGTGCCTTGTTTATGAGTGCTTGGAACTACTGGGGTGCCTGCAGGAACAGAAGAGCATGTCAGCTGTAGAAGATTCAGGCAGAGAATCTGGAGGCAAGAGTCTGCCTTTCCACTTGCATTGCTAAACTCTAACATGACTTAATAGCTAGAATTTTATTACCTTTGCATCCCTGCAAGCACCTATATCAGTACATGTTGCTGGAGGGATTCTGACAGATTGCTTGCATGTCTCTCTCTGTCTTAAACTGCAAGTGATAAGCAAATCCATGTGCAATTAAAAATATGCAATTTCTTATGCTAATTTTTTTAGTTAGCTTTTAATGTTTGTACTGTTACACTTTTTCAAGGCACTTGTCTTTACCAATCAGTTCAAGATAGATATTTGGTCAGTGAACAGCAGCTCAGAGGCTCTCTGCTTCTCTGAGAAGTAGTTTCAACTTCTAAGGCACTGAGGGAGCAGGCTAAAGTCTGGTCATGTTGAGATCCAGGGCTTAGACTGGCATTCCTTACTTTATTGTTTTCCTGCTGTGGGAGCCATAAGGCTTTCACTGCTCTGGGTTTGGTCAGAGTTGAATTTCAAACCAGTGCTGTTCCTGATCTTCTGCAGCTAGTGAATGCTTATGTGATGACAAGCAGAGAACCTCCACTAAACACTGCTGCCTGCAGACTTCTGCTGGACATCATGCCGGGACTGGAAACAGCTGTTGTCTTCCAGGAAAAGGTACCACCTGTACTAAAACTTGGGTTTTAAGCTTTCTTTGTTTTGTACTCCAACAAGACTTCCCAAAGGAGAAGCCAGTAAAAAGCCATATTGAAATCCTGTGTCTGTGAGCCAATCTGTTCAGTCTCACTAATGGTTTGGGGCTTTTTGCTCTTGGCTTGTTCAATTAATCAAATCTTGGGTATTTCGTAGCTTTTTAAAGTGTGATGTGACTGACTGAAACAGAGGAGCTGGAATTTAATGTAATGTTTTGGGAATTGTTGCTTTATAGGCCTGTGAATGGAGCAGGCTGTACAGAACATGGAGGACTTGCCCAGTAATCCCCAGCTCTGGCAGAGCGATAGCTTTCCTAGAGCTAAGTGATAAGCAAGTCATACTTTAACTAAGCAGTCTAAAATCCACAAGCTTTGTAGGCATTATCTGGAGCTGTGATGATCAGCTGAATCAGACTTCACATGTTGACAAATGAGTTGTTCTGAGGGAATGCACCCAGAGTGGAAAGTGAGGAGAAAGTGAACTTCACTCAAGCCAGTTTCTTCATCTGTGAGAGTTAATGTTTTTCTGAAGTTTGGAAATGAGGCAGTGCTGTATATAAAAGTTCTAAATTAATTTCTCTACTATTGGAAATATGCAGATGAATTCTAAAGCGTGATAAAAGAAAATAATATGCTCCCTTTGTGAAAGATTTAATTTAATTGGAGCTCCTTGTGATCTGTCCAAAAGCTGAGGCTGGGGAGCCTTGAGCAAAAAACAATTTAAAACCAAAACAATAATTCCCCATTTGAGGAGAATATAGCTATCTCTTTCCAGAGACAAAAGCTCTCTGTAAACTGGAATGAAATTAAGTTTTGCACTGAGGGACTTTTTTCCTTTTGATTTGAAACTATCTAGAGCTCTGTTCCTGCACTTAGGACTCCTGTACATAGGAGGCTTTGGGAAGAGGGTGCTGTTCTTGTCACAAAGAGGCCCTCTAGCGACCAAGGGGTTTCACAGCTCATCAGTTAGAATTTTTTTTTTATTACATAAGAGTATTGAAATAATAATGCAATTGTCTGTAAGTGTATAACAGGCAACTCTAAAAATCTGTAAGCTGAGAGTTCCTGTTAAAAGGTATCTCTTCATTATTACTTTTCACTGACCTTCTATTTTATTGTCCCTGTAATTCAAATTCTGTGCAACATTTCTGTCGTGATAATTGTTGTTGATGTTTCTGAATCCAGTGGCAATTTAGAGGGAGCAAATTGATCTTTCATTCTAAACCGTTGTCTTTCTAATTGTCTGTTTTAAATTTAGCCAAATTTAATTTTATTTTATATAAGTTCAACACAGCTTATTTGAAATTTGCTGAAATGCTGGAGATTTTTATTAGTGAAACTGACCAGAACTTTGGGCTTGTTTGTTTGGACTAATTCATAGCTGTAGTGTTTTGCTGCCTCCTAGGAAGTACCTGGACTGGTCACTTTTTGCAGATGTGCAAATCCAGATATCTGATGCCTGGGCATAATTTCATGCAACTTAAAAGATTTAGGGGTTTTTTTGTTGTTTTGTTTGTTTTTTTTGGTTGCAGCAGTTATTTTTATTCATTACATGCTTGGTAGGAAATCCAGCCTGGTCATTACTGTAATAAGAGAGAATTCTTCTCAACAGATGCTTTCACTAGGACAGAGAAGTTAACGATTAAATGTAACTGTTAGAACTGGTTTCTTGTTTCCTCCCTTCTAGGAAGGCATAGTTGAAAACCTCTTTAAGTGGGCACGAGAGGCTGATCAACCACTAAGGACGTATGCAACAGGACTGTTGGGAGGAGCTATGGAAAACCAGGACATTGCTGCAAATTACAGGGATGAGAACTCCCAACTGGTAATGATCTCTCAATCACTTTCCCTTTGTAGAGTACAGTTACCTCTTTATGATTTTTATTTATGGGGAGCTTACATTCATGGGTTAATATATGAGTCTTACAGTGGTTGTAGTACTATCTATAAGGGTCATGGTTTCCATCCTTTCCTTCCTGAGTTGGAGCATGCAGCCTGATATTCTGTTAACAGCAGTTGTATTCAAAATGTCAATGAAAACCTAAGAAGTCAAATACTTCTTAATGAGGCTCATATTCATACTTTCCTTAAAGAAGAACTTTCAGAAGCTCTACATCTGTAACTATTGCACATTGTGATTTGCCCACCAGACAGAGGTTTTAAAATGAAAGGTAAGTCAACATGGAGACAGCTATGACTTCTCTTCTAAACATTAAAAGTAAAAGCATGACCTTTGGTTTTGTGGAACTGCAATTTACCAAAGCTGCTGCTTCCAAAGGGAATGTTGCCTTTATTTCAGACTGGGCAGAGATGGTGGAAGGATGCTGCACACTGGTACGTGGTTCTGTTAGCACCACTATAGCTCATCTGCTCCTAATGGCTTTCCAGCCACCTCCTTATCACGTGGGAGACATGGTGCTGATATTTTAGAATGAGAGTTGCTGTAGCAAAATGGATTTGAGTTCTCTCAGTCACTTTGAAGTTATTTCTCTGGGCAAATGTACACCACAGCATACTCAGCACTATATGCTGTGGAGGGGTTATATGATGATAACAAAAGATACGTGAGGCGAGTTGCATGATAAAAGCAAGGAGTGTGTTCTCATGAGTGCTGCTTTTCTGAAACAGGTGGCTCTGGTGCTTCGTCGGCTACGAGAGCTGCAGGTCACTGAAATGACCACAAAACAGGAAAACAAGCGCCCCAGTCCTCGGAAAGTGCCGTCAGATCCTCTGCTGCCCCTCGATGAAGAGGCTGTGGATATGGATTATGGGGAGATCACAGTAGATGGAGAGCAAGAAGAAGTTTCTGGTGATATGGAGATCTCCTTTCATCTTGATTCAAGTCATAAGACCAGTAGCAGAGTAAACTCTGCTGCAAAGCTAGATGATGGGGGACTGAGAAGAAGCAAATCAGGGAAACAGCATGAAAGAGACGGCTTCCGGAAGGCCAAGCAAAAGCTGGGCTTCTCCACCTCGGAACCAGAGCGGATGTTTGTTGAACTGTCCAACAGCAGCTGGTCAGAAATGTCCCCGTGGGTGATTGGCACTAATTACACACTTTACCCCTTGACTCCTGCCATAGAGCAGAGGCTCATTCTTCAGTACCTGACTCCCTTGGGGGAGTACCAAGAGGTGAGCATATGAAGGTGGGAGGAAGCACTCTGTACTCTTAATAATTCTCTGTACAATGCTGAGTGGAATTGTGGGGGGAAATTGGCAGAACTGCTATATCACGCTCTGATGTTTCCTGTCACGATTAAGACTGGTAACTTTTCCTGAGTTGTTGATGACTTCTAAACTGGTGAAGTCATTAGTTTGAGTATTACTCGGTAGGCAATACTCAAACCTAAACCTAGCAGATGTGTGGTCTGGTAGTTGGAGCATGGCCCTGGGGATATTGTCCAATGTTCCTGCTAAATTTGGTGCTTGGAAGCTTTGTTTGAAATGCAGACATTTCCTGTTTCCTATGGTGGATATAGTAGAGTCTGAGGAAATAATCAACTTGAAATTCTAAATGAAGTGGTTTGTGTAACCTCTGTAGTAGTTCTGAGGAGAAGTGGCAGGGCCTGTGTCATGCAGATGCTCTGGATTACTGATAGTACTTAAATGGACAAAATAATGTGGCTGTATCAGATTTACCAAAGAATGTTTAAGGAAAAAAAAATGGGGGTTGTTTAAATTTTCCAAAAAATTTTTTTTTTTTTTTTTTTTTTTTTTTTTTGTGTGGTTTACCTTAATTAGTAACAGATCAAAGCAACACAGTTTTGCTTTGTGTTAGATGTTGCGTGTGCACACGTGTGCTTTGTTTCTCTGAGAGCCAGTGAAACCATTACCCCCTAACACCCTGCATGCAGACTGGATTGTTTCATATGCCAGCAATAATAGGCTATAAAAACAGGAATTACTAGCATAAAGGTGTTTCAAAGAATGATGCAAAGGGTTTTGGTCTGTTGCCCTGCTCTCCTGTTTTTTCTGTTCAGTTGTTGGGTAGTTGTCTTTGCACAGATGGAAGGTGGAGCCTCTCTCCAGGGTGGTATCTGTGTGGACTTCCATAGCCGCACTTGGAGGAGAGTCTTAAGATTTCCGTGTGGCAGCTGCCATGCACCTTGCTGCAGTCAGCAGATGTATTACAAGAGGTCTGTTAACCTTTATTGCTTCCTATGGATGGAGCTGGTTACCTCTGACCTCTCATAACAGGTATCTGCTAATAGGGGAAAATTGGGGGTTTGAGAGAGTATAAGCCAAAAGACACCTTGTAATTCCTGTGAAACATTCAGCTAGTGTCCCATTTTTATTTTCTCAGCTGCTACCCATCTTCATGCAACTGGGATCAAGGGAGCTGATGATGTACTACATTGATTTGAAGCGAACCAACGATGTGCTGCTCACTTTTGAAGCCCTTAAGGTAAATCACTTATATATAAAATATATCCTAAACATTGTAAAAACATGGAATATGTGCTTGCTATGTGTCAAAGGCAAGCGTTCATCTTCTTTAGGCTGATGTCTTGTAGCATTCCCTGGGATTGGAAGTGGCTTTCACTCAAGTTGAATGCATTGCAGTTTTGTTTTTTGAAGTGTCAAGCACTTAAAATGAAAAAAACAGGAAAGGAAGGAGGGAATAAAAAGATCTTAATTGTGCAGGAAGGGCCACTAAGTTCACCTTTCATCTATCTATTTGAAGATGATAAAAATTCTTTTTTCTGTCAAGTGATTGTGTTCCTGCTGCCCTTACATGGCATTCCTGAGTTATTTCACAGCCTGCCATCTCAAAGGACACTTGTGAGGGATAAGAAGCATAAACATCTTACTCCCAGAAGCCCCAGCATGACATCTCTGAACTCAGTGTTTTAAATACTAGTTTTGTGTGAGTAGTCTTTAAGGTTACCTCCCCAAGGTAAAAAGCCACACTAAATAACCTTATTCAAGCCAAACCTGCAGTGCAGCAGCACAAGTTCGACTTTTCTGTGCATTCTTTCCCTCTTTCACAGTAACTTCTCTGCCTCTAATCCTCCAGAGTCTTCCTCTCTGTATCTTGGCATTTGTCTGAGAATTTATTTTGAAGGAGCAGTGTTCTTACAGTAGCTGTAGGTTACTTCAGTTGGGAGTAGAGTGGGGTGTACAGTGGCTCTTACTGTTTCCTCTTAAGGTGTAGGTAATACAGAAAAGAATTGTGTAGTACACTTCAGTGCAGCTGCAGGCTTCCCTTTAATTGCCTTTACACCTCATTTTGTAAAATTCCTTCTGTCAGCAATATTCATAATCAAAATAGGAATGGAAATTTAAATAGTTGTGATAATAGAAAGTGAGTGAATTTGAAGACAATAGAAAGACCTTAAGGTGCCTGTTTGATAATTTCCGAGTTGCTCTGCTTTTTTTGTATTTCTTTTGCAAGATGTGTAAAAAAATGGTAGTGCCTCTTTTGGATTTGTTATTGGGATAAATACTACATTCTGGATTAAATGTAATGGGAGGATGAAGTGAGGTGCACAGAGCAGTTACTTTTTCTGCTGTCTGTTTTTCTATGGGATGGGGATGGAATTGATGACAGTTGCAACAATCCTAGTCTAATCTGCTTTTATGATTCCTTAGCATTTGGCATCGTTGCTGCTGCACAACAAGTTTGCCACAGAGTTTGTTGCTCATGGAGGAGTGCAAAAGTTGCTGGAGATTCCTCGTCCTTCCATGGCAGCAACAGGAGTGTCCATGTGTTTGTATTACTTGTCGTACAATCAAGATGCTATGGAGAGGGTAAGAGTTGTTCTTGTACTATAACTGCAGTGATTCCCATAATTTCTCAGTGTTTCTACCTGTGTTCAGACAGTGAATAAACATCTTCTAAGCTTAAAATTGACTGATGTATGCAGAGGCATTAGGAGGTATATGAAAAACAGTTTTTTGTTTCAAGGGTGTGGATTTCAGTTCCTAGGGAGTTAACTGAAGACCTTTGTCAGCATTGTCTTAATACTTTCATCACCCTTTTCATTCTATTCTTTCCTCTTTCCCTCAAAAAATCCCAACAAAAACCTCCTTCATTCTCATTTGCCTTTCTTTTCCTGTCTGTTCCAATGGACTATTACACCTGAGACTGTTTTTCTCCATGCATGGTTCCAGATGTTCTGCCAGATGTTATCCCCAGTGTGTTCAGATACCAGGTGGAGCAGGTATCTGTGGTACATTTTGGATTTCAGAGGAAGCCAGCTTTAGGGAATAGTCACTTGTCAAGTAGTCCAGCTTCAGACCTCAGGTGTGAAGCTGGTAGCACTGTATTTGAATATATCCAACCAGCAGAGAAGAGATGGAAAACTCTGCTAACTTGGCACACAGCAGCTGGTGCCAGCACTTCAGTTCTTCTTGTCACTGACCCTGACAGAGGGTTCCCAGTTCCTCCTCAGTAGAAGGAAAGAGGCAAATGCAAATGTGCAGTTCTGAGCACATGGTCTGCACATCTTGGACGCACGGCCTGAGAACAGGAAAAGACCAGCTCAGTTGTCTGTTTGCAGAGAAAAGTCAGGCTTGGATTTGACAATCCTTGCAATTCCCCTAGGCTTCAGTGCTGCCAGAGTTTGCTAGTACCTCAACATAGCATGTGGTACTTGATTTCACTGAGCAGAATTTTTGTTTCTTCAGTGGAAACTTGTCTGCCTCTGGCAAAGCGTTATTTGGATATGTGGAAGTGGTCTCTGGAATTACACTACACTAAGGCTGCCGTATTCATTGTGACTTACTTTGGGAATGGACCAGTTTCTAGTCCTACATTGCCAAATCACACTCTTTATTAGTCAGCAGCTTTTTTTACTGGTCTGGAAATGGGACTTTTTATTTCATGTCTCAGATGTCCGAAGTCAAGCTGAGAATAGCTGATACTTGTCCTCTGCTTCTCAAAGACTCTTCGTTCTCCTTGGACCAAATCTCTTAAGCAATCTGCTTGAAGTCCTCCTCAAGAATGTTCTTTTGCTTTCTAGGTGTGCATGCACCCCCATAACGTGCTTTCGGATGTAGTGAACTACACCTTGTGGCTGATGGAGTGCTCCCACGCCTCGGGCTGCTGCCATGCCACCATGTTCTTCTCCATTTGCTTCTCCTTCCGTGCTGTCCTGGAGCTCTTTGATAGGCACGATGGGCTGCGGCGTCTGGTTAACCTGGTAAGGGCTGTGGCTTTAAGTAGGGAGCGGGGCTTTAGTGGCAGGTTTTGCACCCTGTAAATGCAACTCTGCAGAGTTTTGTTCATTTGTTTGGTTTTGTTTGGGGTTCTTCCTCCTTAGTTCCCAAGAGATGGAGGGGTGGATTGAGTTTTCTAAGCAACACTTGCATGCATCCTTTTATTTTTTTTATTTTTTTTTAATTTTTTTTTTAATTCTATTATTTCTATTATTTCTATTATTGTCTAGAGACTATACCCTTTGGGAGCTTTTTTGGCAACTCCTGGGTTAAGCAGTACTCATTCAAACAGTGGTGGCTTAGTGGTAGTGTTTGTTGCCACTCCACATAGATGTGCACCCTGTTGGATGTGGATAAATGCAGCTTTGTTCCATGAGAGGAATGGCTGTGTGCATGCTGCAGGAGCTTGTGCCCTCCTGGGCACAAGTTCAGGACACTGTTCATGTAGGAAAGCTGCAATGTCTGCAGGGTGTTGCTGTGCACTCCTGCAGCTTGGGCCCTGTCTAACTCAGGGACATTAGTGCTGCAGGGTGCACACACACCGTGTGGTGCCGTATTATGCCTAAGAGTACTTAGCACAACACTGCCTCCAGATCTACACTGATGTGACTTCCTTAGCCTTAGAAAAGGAGGCTCAGGGACCTTGTCACTCCCTAGAAGTAGGAGGCTCAGGGGTGACCTTGTCACTCTCTACAAGTGCCTAGTCCAGTGGGGGTCAGTCTCGTCTCCCAGGCAGTGACTGACAGAACGAGAGGACACAGTCTTAAGCTGTGCCAGTGGACGTTTAGGTTGGATGTCAGAAAAAAATTCATTGAAACAGTGACTGGGCACTGGAATTGTCTGCCCATGGAGGTGGTGGAGTCACTGTCCCTGGACATGTTTAAAAAAAACTGGACGTGGCACTGAGTGCCATGGTTTAGTTGATGAGGAGGTGTGAGATCATAGGTTGGACTTGATGATCTCAGACGTCTTTTCCAACCTAGTTCATTCTGTGATTCTGTGATTTCTGTCTTCATAGATAGTGAAGGAGAGGGCATGGTTCGGTTTGGGCTGTTTACCCACACAGAGACCCTTTTCTGTTCAGACAGCCTTTGTCAGCTCTCAGCGTGCTTCTATGTCCTGTACAGCAAAGGCAGTGTTAGGGTTTGGTACGAGAGCAGCTGAGAGTTATAGATGCTTTTATTTTCCCGAAGACTGAGCTGATTAAACCCTTTTTCCCATACCCAACTTCTTTCTGAAGATAAGCACTCTGGAGATTTTAAACCTGGAGGACCAAGGAGCCCTCCTGAGTGATGATGAGATCTTTGCCAGTCGCCAGACGGGGAAGCACACCTGCATGGCGCTGCGCCGCTACTTCGAGGCTCACCTTGCCATCAAACTGGAGCAGGTGAAGCAGTCGCTGCAGCGCACCGAGGGCGGCATCCTGGTCCATCCACAGCCCCCCTACAAGGTGAGGAGCACGCTGCAGCCTTTTCACGAGGTTGTTGCATTTCTCAGTTGAATCCAAGCTGCAGACGTGTGGATACCCTTTGAAGCCAGTGCAATAACTAGGCAGGCTGCAATTGTTTTATTTGTACTTTCTTCCTGTCGCGTGGAATGGCACTGTAGTAGAGAAATACAGAGGAGCCCTTGAGATTTATCTGAATTACATTTGATCAATGCTCCTGCTCTTGTGATCCCTTTCCATCTCTCAAAAACTCAAAGGCAAGTTGTTTTTGATATTTGTATTTGATACAAATATCAAATACTTGTTCGTATTTGGTGTTTGTATTTTCTGTGCTGTGAATCTCTGAAAGGACAAAATTTCTATATGTATGGAAGTACTTAATGCTGAAAAATTCAGAAATAACTTTAGTTTGATAATGATAACTGAAATGCCTTTTGAACACCCCTGTTTTTAGAAATTACCCGTGAGATCTAAATAGATAATAATCCATAGTCTTGGCCATTTTCTTATCCTGATTTCTCCCTGCAGAGCTGGTTTTGTTGCTTTTCTTTTGGGTGGGTTTGTTTGTTTGTTAGGTTTTTATAAAACTAGATTTTAGAGCTGCTGGTTTTGAGAAAGTACATTCACCTGTGGTTTCTGATTTAATTTAAGATGATTTTCTGGAGGAACTGAAGTAAGAAAATATAAGGGAGTTTTTGCTTCTGCAGAAATCACTTATTTTCATTAACTAAAAATGTATATAAAATGTTGCTTTCTCATGTAATTAAAAATATTGAAAGGCAAACTTGCTAGGAATTTTTTAAATTCAGTATGCTTTGTAGTCAAAACTTAGAAACTGTAATTGAGTATTTTTAGCAATCTTTTTAGTATTTTAGCATAAATGTATATTGAATGATGGTGTAGTAACTACTAGATTAGTAGCTTAAAAGCAGAGTAGAATTTTAATTTAATGTAACTTCTTAGATTCGCCTTAGCTTTCTGAGATTGTAAAGAAACTTTAAAGATATTATCCTTAAGCTTATTATTTTGTATTATAGTGACAGTTGCTATATTCTTTTATAACTGGGGAATAAACTAGAAAGTAAGTACTTAATTTGCAAGACACAGAGTAGTCTAATCTTACAGTTTTCAGTTAAATCCCAGCTGTGAGGGATTTGATGTGCAAGTTTGTGACCCTTGTGATCTAATGGTGTCCCTTGGACCCTGCAGGCCTGCTCCTATACTCACGAGCAGATTGTGGAGATGATGGAGTTCCTGATTGAGTATGGTCCAGCACAGCTTTACTGGGAGCCAGCAGAGGTTTTTCTCAAGCTGTCTTGTGTCCAGCTCATGCTTCAGCTCATTTCCATTGCCTGCAACTGGAAGACGTACTATGCAAGGTGAGCTCTTTGCTGTAGTGCTCTGTTTGAGTGCAGCACTTGTGACTCTAGGGCAGGACATTACATTTCCAGATTTTCTACCCTGATAGTGTTTAAAACAGGCACGTGCCGGTGAGTGCTGTTAGGGCCTGTGCTGTGGTCACACAGTGCTTATCAAAGGTAACTCAAAGAAGGATTAAAATTTTAAGGTAGAGAGGGGGATAAAAAAAAATTTCTGAGGAGACAAAGTCCCTCAGGCCTTTGATTAGTATGACACTGATTTCTCAGAAAAGCTTCATCACAGTTCTGTGCCTCTTTCTATCTGTGTCAAAATTTGTTTACCTTTTTGTCAAGAGAAAGGCTAGAACATGATCCAAGAAGAGGGTGAAATCAAGACATACCTTAATCCTGGAATGAGGTGGGCCAGGACTCCCTCCTTATTTCTGCTGTCTACAGGAGCTCCTTGCCTAACTTTAATTGAAAGCCTTTGAAATCTGTTTTGCTTCTGCAGTTCCCTGCCTCCCTCCCACTCTCAGGTTGCACTCTCCTGCCTGGGTAGTTTGTGTTCTCCTGTTTCTTTCCTTCTGCAGCTGTTTCCTAATTGCTATCTGGGTTAACTCCTACCTTTCCACCCAGGTTAAAGATCTCCCCTGTTTTGCATTTTCCTGCTCTCTCATCTCTTGCTAGACATCCCTTTTCACCTTCCACACACCTGCATCTTTCTTAAGCTGGAGCCCAAGTTGGTGTCTTTTTGACTATCGGAGTTGTCTGGTTTACTCTGAACAGTTTCCCTTGACTTCAGAAAAACTTGCTTCCTAGTTAACTGGTGACAGAGTATTTTGGACAGCAGTGTTTCCCAGCCAAGATGTAGAGTTAGATTAAATTTAGCAGCTTAATTTAGAATGGTTTCGTTAGTAAGTCCTAACATTCTTATTTTTATAAATACAGAATTACTATGTTTTTAGGAGCCTGTGAACCATGTGGGGTAAATGTTGGCAGACTTCAGGCAGTGGTGTGCACGTGAGCACTGCCTTCTGTGGAGACCAGCCCTTTTCATTGTAAAATCAAAAGGCACCATCAAATGCAGCAGATGTGACTGATTTACTTCCATTTCTTGGATAGAATAAATTGAATACTATGTTATGTTATTGAAACAACTCTGTACGTGCAATTCTAAGAAGTTCTTCTGTTGCTGTCTTCCAGGAATGACACAGTACGATATGCTTTGGATGTACTGGCCATCTTGACTGTAGTACCTAAAATCCAGTTGCAACTGGCAGAACCTGTGGATGTGTTAGATGAAGCTGGATCTACTGTTTCCACTGTGGGTAAGCAGAATATGGTCCTAATGACTTACACATTTATCAGTTGTCTTCTGCTACATGGGTTTTGGCTGGCTGTTCCCCACCTACAGTAAGACAAGGGTTAAAATAATTCATGTACTCAGAGTTACCGTCAAGGATGCAAATAAATGTGCACTGTGGTTAAAATTATGTCATGATTAGCACTGTGATTGGGTTACAAGTTTAGAAGCAGGTCTTTTGCACTTGTTTTCAAGAGCTCATTAAATACAGGTGGAGGCAAATATATTTTTGTAATGGGACTATAAGGTTTCCTCAGTTTCTCAGAAATTTAGGTCTCCTGAGGATATGGCATTTGAGAGTAAGAGAGAGGAACAATTATTGCTGTGTGAGTTATGCTCCAACTGGTTACCTCCAGGTTCAGCATGTAGATGGGTGAGATGTGCCTGGATCAGATCCAAGGCTTCTACTTTAACTGGAGCCTCACTTTTCTTTTTAAGAAATAAAAATAAAAGGCAGGCAGAATACTAGATACAGGCAAAAGACAATTCCTTTTGCATGAAACATCTCTAGGCAAACATCAGTTCTGTGAGGGTTTTGATATTCTGAAGCAGACGTGAAACTTAACGGGAATTCTGTGGGGGGGAAAAAAATTGCCCTGAAGTTTCTTTTTTGCCCGATTCCTTTTGGAAGCTGTGATATGATTATTTTGTCCTCGGTGACTTGGTCCCCTTCCTTCCTCTTAGTGTTTACTTTGTTGGTGTGTATACAAGAGAGTTGCTCTCTGTGGTAGGAATCAGAGCACGTCTGTGCATGTTGCTTTGTCCAGATACTTTAGAGTTTTTACTCCTAGGCTGTGCTTGATCACCACATCTAAGAGATTATGTGACACTACCTACTGATGATGGGGTGGAGTACCGGCAGGGCAGGAGAATATTTTGCTAGGGAGGTAGAAGAATGTCTTAGACTAGTTAGGAATTTCTGGAATTAAGGGAAGTATCTATTTTCTTCAGATTTGTTGGAAGACTCCCTTACTTGTCTTGATCACCTTGTGTAAGATACGTTTTAGAGTAATGAAGAAACTATTTCTTTTCCTTACTAGGTATTAGTATCATCCTTGGGGTTGCTGAGGGTGAGTTTTTCATCCACGATGCCGAGATTCAGAAATCAGCCCTTCAGATCATCATCAATTGTGTGTGTGGCCCAGATAACCGGATCTCCAGCATCGGGAAATTCATCTCCGGGACTCCTCGTCGAAAGCTTCCTCAGGCCCCCAAGAGCAGTGAGCACACGTTAGCCAAGATGTGGAACGTGGTGCAGTCCAACAACGGCATCAAGGTGCTGCTGTCGTTGCTGTCCGTGAAGATGCCGATCACTGACGCGGATCAGATCCGGGCCCTGGCCTGCAAAGCCCTGGTGGGGCTGTCGCGCAGCAGCACCGTGCGGCAGATCATCAGCAAGCTGCCCCTGTTCAGCAGCTGCCAGATCCAGCAGCTGATGAAGGAGCCGGTGCTGCAGGACAAGCGCAGCGAGCACGTGAAGTTCTGCAAGTACGCCGCCGAGCTCATCGAGCGCGTCTCGGGGAAGCCCCTGCTCATCGGCACCGATGTCTCGCTGGCGCGGCTGCAGAAGGCCGACGTGGTGGCCCAGTCGAGGATCACTTTTCCTGAGAAGGAGCTGCTGCTGCTGATTCGGAACCATCTCATCTCTAAGGGCCTCGGGGAAACGGCATCTGTCCTTACGAAAGAGGCTGACCTGCCCATGACTGCGGCCTCTCACTCTTCTGCCTTCACCCCTGTCGCAGCCGCTGCCTCTCCGGTGACTCTGCCTCGCACTCCTCGCATAGCTAACGGCATCTCGGCCCGTTTGAGTAGCCACACTGCTGTAGGTTCCACTGCCACCTCTGTCCATGCTCAGGCAAGACCGTCTGCATCCCAAGGTCCACCTGCCCTTCCAGGCCCTTCTTACGCCAGCAACTCTCCTCTGATTGGCAGGATTAGCTTTGTCAGGGAGAGGCCGTCTCCCTGCAACGGCAGGAAAATCAGAGTGTTGCGACAAAAATCGGACCATGGCGCCTACAGCCAGAGCCCAGCTATCAAAAAGCAGCTGGACAGACACCTTCCTTCCCCACCCACGCTGGACAGTATAATCACAGAGTACCTTAGGGAGCAGCACGCCCGCTGCAAGAACCCTGTTGCCACCTGTCCCCCTTTCTCTCTCTTTACTCCCCACCAGTGTCCTGAGCCAAAACAGAGGCGCCAGGCGCCCACTAACTTTACCTCACGGCTGACCCGCAGGGCGGCCTTTCCGAAGTACGGAGGGGTGGATGGTGGCTGCTTTGATAGACACCTTATATTTAGCAGGTAAGGAAGAAAACTGTGTTGTGATCTCTCTCAGGATATACCCTGTGCCAAAAAGCCTTACCTGGATTCAGGCTGTGCAGTCCCACGGTGGAGTATCCTTGGAGACAAGAGAGTTTTCATTCACGGTGACAGAGATCCTTGAAAGGCGTTTTAGTAGTTGTTCTGTTTGTCTTGTCCTTAGTGCCGACCCTTAGTACACAAAGCACACTTTATTTTCAGTAGCAACATTGACTAATGAAGCTGGTAGCTCTTTGTTCTCCTTTGGAAGGTGAGTATGCAGCACCAATTTTAGGAGAGTGTAACATAGCCTTGAGGGTGGTTGTCTGACAGATGCAGGACAATGAAATCTGTATTTTGTTCTTGCAGCTGAATCATCAGCACTGCCAGTGACCTTTCCTGAGGTTAAACTGGAAGATGATGTAAAATTTATGAAAATAAAGGTGACATGTTCATGAGAGCATCTTCACAGTGAAAGTAGTGTCACTGTGGGAAGTTATGATGCCGGGATGTTGTTTAGCTCATGTGGCATCTTCTTATGCTAAGTGTTTCAGAAGTGTTAGGAATTTTTTTTGCTAGCTCTCTGTATTTACCCAGGTGTTGACATTACAGGTTTTCCATCAATCCAGCTTTGAAGGTGGAATCCAAGTGCTTCAGCCTGATGATGTGCTTTAACAGAAGTACCACATAGTGGAAAACAAACCCTGAAAGATTGCAAACACTGTTGTAATACTCAAGGACTAGTCTTCAAACTGACACTTGGCATACTCTAGAAGAAAGTTATAACTTGTACCCGTGTAATCTTTAAGGGCTTGATTTAATATCATCACACAGCATTTCAGTTTTGCTTCTCTCCTTTGGGTTACCCATATATTTTTGCCTTCTCTAGGTTCCGTCCAATTTCTGTGTTCAGGGAAGCAAATGAGGATGAGAGTGGCTTTACCTGTTGTGCATTTTCTGCAAGAGAACGATTCTTGATGCTGGGTACTTGCACGGGGCAGTTGAAACTCTATAACGTGTTCAGTGGACAGGAAGAGGCCAGTTACAACTGCCATAACTCTGCCATCACGCACCTTGAGCCATCCCGGGTAAGGAAGCGCAGACCTGTTCTGATCTGTAGCAGTTCTCACTGCCTAAGCCCTGGGATGTTTTGGTCCCATCTGGATATGTACACCTGAAATGCACCTGCTGGCTGGCCTGCAGTGCCTCTTGGTGAAGTACTTGTAATAGTTGCATGTTGTCACTCTTACGAGTTCTACGTTTAGGGTTTTTTCTTTCCAAGATAATAAAAAGATACAGAGTGGCTGTGTGTCTTCTTAAGAAATTAATATATGTGTGCAAGTGGAAAAATGCTTAGACTGACTATTACACATTTATTCATGTGTGAGATAAGATATCAGAGTTTATATATATATCTTTGCTGGAGAAAAAAACCTTTCAGAGCATAATTCTAGGAAGAAATAAAAGATTTATAAGCAGAATGGACTCCCCTCACAGGGCATCAGAATTCAGCCATGGATTATCCTGCTTTTATCTGCTATTAACATCATAGATTGTTCCTATTCTTACCTGTAAAGTTTGTCTACTTTGGGCTCTTTGTTATACACAGTATTAAATACTTGGATTTTGTCCCTATAGGAGTACTATTAAGCACAAAAGTATCTGCTCTACAGTTTCTAAATTGATCTTATAAGTTAAAAGTGTACAGGTAAAATGATAACCTCTGTTTTCCCTGGTGTTCTTTTCCTTTCCTCTACGCCAATCTGGAAATTCAGGATGGATCTTTATTGTTGACATCTGCTACATGGAGCCAGCCTCTGTCTGCATTGTGGGGAATGAAGTCTGTCTTTGATATGAAGTAGGTACACTCTCATTCAGTTGTGGGGTGTGCTGCAGTTGAAAGAACCGTTTGCATACAGGAACAAACTCTAAAACAGAATAGCACAAATCTCAAAATGTCTCTTGTGAAAAAGAAAATGTGATCCCTTTCTTAGGTTGGCAATTTCCATATTTTATTTGGTACAGAGCAAATTCTAACTAAGTTCTGCCTGAAGTCCTATTTCATGTGAGATGGATCACTAAGGTCACTGTTATTCCTGGAGGCAAAGAAACATGTTTGTATTTTTATTCTCTGTATCCAGTTCAGAATTTGACTAGCATGGTGGTTTGCATTGTGAAATTGTCAGACCTGGACTGCAAACTCTTTAAAATCGGTTGCAGTATTTACAATTGTTCCTTCCCATTAAAAAGTGGGTGGAAAACTCCTCATTTTAAAAAGTTTGATTATTCTCTGCTTTAGTTGCAAACAACTGTTATTGGTGTTTTACCTGCATGGGGTCAGCGAGAAGCTTTTCTTCAGAGGAAAGGTTTAACTCCCCAAGGTGCATGTTTCAGTGTTCATGATCCACTGCTGACTTCTCCAGAGTGTTGTATTTGTGGCAGGTGGGCTGAATTTGCTGCTGCAGTATGATGTGGTCAGTGGTAAAGGAGAGGTTTTTCTACATCTTTTCTCTGTTGTTTAAACCTGTGCTGGAGCTGTTGGGGTTGTTTGGGTCATGTAGAATCTGCAATTCCTTGACTTCTTTACTGACTGTATCTGCAGGCATTCCTTCCCTGATGACCACTATGTGGAGTTCAGCAAGCACTCTCAGGACAGGGTCATTGGCACAAAGGGAGACATTGCACATGTAAGTACCAGGAAAGCTCATGGCTGTGAAGCTCTGGCAGAAATATAATTCTCCATAGGATGGCTGTTAATTGATGTGAGTGCTTTGATGCTCTGTGTAACTGATGAGCTTCAGAGGAAAGCTTTGAAAGTGTCAAGAAACTTCTCCCTGTTCCTGAGGGCATAAACTTGACCATCACAAGCAGTGTGTTGCCTCTGGGCAAGTATCCTGGGCAATTTTAGATTCTGCTTTGTTTTATTCATTTGGGAGAGATCATGCAGGATTTTTTTCCTCTGAAGTTGCTTTCTTAGCCGTGCTCTTTAGTAATAATAATGAAGTTCCACTGTAAAGAGTACCTCAGCCAGCAGCTGTGGGAAATGACCTATTAGAAATGTCCTCCTTTTGCCCCCCACAAATTTGCAGCTTACTTTTGGCTGATTTAACTTTTCCACTGTATCTTCAGAGAGTATTGTAGTGCTTTGCATGAATTCCTGCAAGGTGGACAGACAAGGCTTGAGAGACCTGCTGCTTTGCAGTGCTAATTTGCATTTGTTATAGGCCCCATCTCTCTTTTAAGAGAATTTGCATAAAAATTTACCATGAAATATAACTTATTCAAATTATTTATAATTTCACATTACTCTGATTTGTTTAAGTAAACTCTCCATCCCTGCCCAGTTTTTAGCTTGGATTTAGTTGGAAGTTTGTTTATTGTGTTTATCTGGTAAATAGATTTGTTTTCCAATTCTAGAAAACATTTTCTCCTGTAAGTTTGAACAGGAGCTAGGCTCTGAGGGATGTTACAGATCAGATTTATCTGAGGATATGATCACAAACTCTTTGTACTAGTTTAAAGCCCTTTTTATATTCCAAAAGTTTCTTGTGCCAAAGCTCAAATTTGCCTTTTTGTGTAAATGCCAGGAATTTAAACTCATTTTCTATAGTTTCTGGCTTTTTTCCCCTCACTGTGTGCTTTGGAGTTTTAATGTTTGTAAATACCATCTGCTCTGAAAGCAGTTCCATTTCTGAAATAGTTTCTGGCTAAGTGGTACCTTGTGATTGCAGCTTCCCAGTCCACTCCTCATAGTGAGGTTATTTTATTTGGAACTCATCCTGATTGTAGTGAAATATGTCAGTGAACCTGCAGTAAGCCGAGCACTGGTCAAAACTTGTTGTGAAGCTTGGTTCCAGCTGTGAAAAAACTATTAAAGGGCTGGTAGGAAAGGTGATTTATGGAATGCTGTCACTTGAAATGGAGAATGGGGTTCTGTAAGCAGTCTAGGAAGGGGAACGGGAAGATTTTAGGCACAGGTATATTACAAATTGTGACTAATCTTTCTTTTTCTTTTTAATCTAAAAGATCTATGATATTCAGACTGGCAACAAGCTATTGACTCTGTTTAACCCAGATCTTGCCAACAACTACAAGAAGAACTGTGCCACCTTTAACCCCACTGACGACCTTGTCCTAAATGATGGTGTCCTCTGGGATGTCAGATCAGCACAAGCCATCCACAAGTTTGACAAATTCAACATGACTATCAGTGGTGTTTTCCATCCCAATGGGCTGGAGGTCATAGTCAACACTGAAATTGTATCCTTTGGGCCACTCTGCTAACTGGTACTGGGACCTCAAGAGCTGGTATGGTTGAACAAGTGGCTGCTTGCAGAGTTGTATTAATGGTCTTCTGTGCTACGTGTTATGTGTGGTAACAGGAGTTTCTGTCTGTGAGGAAGAGTAGGGACTGTTAGGCAGCTAATTTAAATCTAGATTCTTCCTCTGATGCAGTGGGAAGAAAATACTTAATACAGAGAGAGAGCAAGAGAGATTTTGTTCTCTGATAACACTCCATAGCACCTCAGCTCCCTTCCCATGTCTTAACAAGATCAGCCTTGAGGGTACTGCAGTTACTGCTTGTGTCTGGGAATGCCATTTTGAGTAAGAGCTTTCTCGTTTTGAACACATGGAATGGAATTGTAGAGCCAGTGTCCACCTCTGCTTTAATCATATTTGCAAGACAGAGACAATGAGGTTTCTTGAATGCAGTTAACCAGTTCTTTGTCACTCCATTGGAAAGGAAATAAAAATTTTCAGTTGCTTGTTGCTCCTTAGCCTGTGTTTTTTCAGTGGGACCTCCGAACTTTCCATTTGTTACACACAGTACCTGCACTGGATCAGTGTCGCGTGGTCTTCAACTATACTGGCACAGTGATGTATGGAGGTAGGACTTCTCCCCTTCCATAACTCTCCTGGGTCACCTCCTGTGAGATAAGCAGTTGCTTGTTCAGTGAAATGGGAAGCTTCAGAGACTCTGTAACTCTAGGCCTTACTGGCATATGTGAACTGGATTTTTTCCAGGATGTTCATGCTACATGTATTGCTGACAGAGACAGTTTTCTGTAATATCAGCAATACCACAACTAATTTGTGAGATTAAAAAACAACCTATTCTATAGTGACAGATCCAGTGATGCTTGAGAAAATGATTTTGTCCTCTGTATTAAGTTTTGATGATCTGTAATATCAATAAAGGCATCTCTGGAAGAGTGGATATTAAATGGGTCTTGCCAAGCTATTAAATATAAAGAAAATTCATGTCAGAGTCTCATTTCATCTGAAGTTGATTAATGGTAGTGACTAATGGAAGGCAGATTTTTGGAATAATCTTTCCTTGGTTCAGCTATGTTGCAGGCAGATGATGAGGATGACCTTCTGGAGGAGAGAATGAGAAGTCCCTTTGGCTCTTCTTTCAGGACATTTAATGCAACCGATTATAAACCTATAGGTAAGAGTAAGAGAGGAGCCAATAGCTTTGTCTGGAGGTTTGAAGGTTTTTGAAAGTTTGCTTAGTAACATTCACTTCTCTCTTTGCACGTGTGAGAAAACAAACTGCTACATCCTGTTCTGGAGGAAGCACAGGAGTTGGGTTTGACACTGACATAAAATTTCAAGTATCATATCCCATTCAGTGTGTGACTGCCATACTTGCTCCTGTTCAGCAGTTCTGGCTTTATTTCCTCTCTTCTTTCCAAGTAAGGCATAATCTGAGACAGTAGGGTCACTTGGCCAGGGTGGCATTGCTCTCATTTCACATGGGGCTCTTTTTTTAGCTCATGGAGCTAAGCTAATTGCTGCTGTGGACATGTACAAATGTGGCTTTTGCTGTTGAAGAGAGGCATAGGTCACAACTCAGTCCCTTTGTTGCCACCTATTCTGAAGGATGATGTGTTGCTTATGGTGCTTAGGGAACTCATTAAATGTATTTTCAAGAGAGGAGGCACCGTGCAGAGCAGGTTAAGAGCTTACATGGCTGTTTTTTACAACGGTCTCCAACACTTCTATTCTTTATTACAGGTTGAATTACCTACATTCATTTCTCTAGTTTCAGCTGTTTTTTCTTGTCCCAAAACTGTATTATCTGGTTTTAGACACTTCTTTTTCAGTGAGCATTAAGTAACCTGCAGTTAACTACTGAGTTTGTTCTGTGATGTTTTCCAGCTACCATAGATGTGAAGCGGAATATCTTTGACTTGTGCACAGACAGCAAGGACTGCTATCTGGCTGTCATTGAGGTAAAGCTGCTAAATTAAACCCTGGCCTCTGCAGCTGTGGTTTGAATGCACTGCTTGTTGTTTCTGTTTTGGAGTTCCTGCTGTTAAATTCATGTCCTAAGCAGTGGTGGTGTTTTGATGGTGCTAAAGATGCTGTTTGTTTTTCTATTCTGCACCCCCTGCAGTTTTGTTTTGCTGCCTCTTATTCCTTAAATTTCCAAACACATTAGCTTCTCTTCTTCAAACTCTTCCCACTTTAAAATGTACAGAGATTTTCCTTCTCAGGAGCATAAAGAAAAATGTGGTTTTTTCTTATTTATAGCAATAATTTCCTATTGCAAATTAAAATGTGCACTGTATCAAAAAACTGGGAAATGCAATCTTTCGGGAGCTTCCCACAGAGCTTTTCTCTGAATCGCTCCTACTGTTCCTTTTACACTTTTCTTCCTTGCAAAATTCCAGAAGCTAAAGATTTGAAGCAAAAGCTACTGAGGTAAACTTCTGGTTTGCAGTTCTTTGCTCCATAATGCATTGTCAGAACCCAATTTCTTGAAGCCTGATTATGCATGTGTAGTGAGTAATGTAAAGTCCTGTCAGCTTTATACTCTGAACTACTGATCCCTGCAGACCACAAAAGCAAGTCAGGGATTTGTAGCAGGGCACATTCCATGTTTAACTACTGAGGTAGGAGATGACAAGGGTTGTGGGACCAAGAAAATTTTCTTTGATAGGAGTAACTGGAAATGTTATTTCAGGGAACATGGCAGGTCTTGAAACCAAAGAGACTCATTTGTAGTGCTAATTGTAGTGCTGCTGGTAAATGGGAGGGAAGGATTTTGGAAATGTTGCTGTGATTGAGGTGGGATGCAGCATTGAATATGACAGCTGAGCTCAGTTCCTGGGGTTAACTTCCATGTGGGCATCTCCCCTGCAGAACCAGGGCAGCATGGATGCCATGAACATGGACACCGTGTGCAGGCTCTATGAAGTGGGCCGGCAGCGACTGGCAGAAGATGAGGAGGATGAAGAAGAAGATCAGGTAAGAAACATAGCAATGATCTGAGTGTTCTAGAGTAGCTGTTAGCCCTCTGCATATGTGCATTTATTACCCAGAAAGTACAGAGGCCTCATTTGGCCTCACCTCATATGAAATAGTTCACTTTACTGTCACTGTAAACTGAGACTGGTGCAGAACCAGTGTGAACGGTAACTTTGTGCACTGTAAACTAACACAGTCTAAACTAATACACTGTAAACTAAATAATGGTTTATTTATTAATTTCATTAAGTATTCAGTCTTGATCAGAAGCTTTGCTTTCTGTTCTGGTTTTTTTTTTTTCTTTTAAATATTTCAATCCCCAGTATAGACAGTAGTGCTTGAGGCTTTCCTTTTTTTCAATTCCAATTCTCGTATTTGGACATAATTTATCACTAATTTCTGAAAGAGACACAGCTTGTGACTAATGCAGTGAAACTGCACAGTACTTCTACACAGCAAAAGGTTTAAAGAATTTTGAAGAGGGCTGTGGGTTGCACTGGGATGTGTTGGTTTTCCTTTTCTGATCAGCTGTTTCACCTCTGGCAACTTGACAGAAGAGCTCAGAACTGCAGTAAGTGCTCCTCAGGGTGCAGCTGGTAGAATACACAGTAGCACAGAATGCTTACTACAGTAAAGTGAGAATTCAAATTCAACAGAATCAGTTTGTAACTTTGTGGGTGTCAGGTGTTTTGGGGGTTTTCTTGGACAGGCAAAAACCTCATGCTTCAATTCCCTAAAGATTTAAAATGCATTAGTCTTTGCTCTTTGGTGTCTGCGTTCTAGTAAATCATACATTTGTATCTCCTGTGAGAAGCTGACTTCACCTTTTTCCAAAGAATGCCAGAAGGTGATACTTTGGTTGGGTTTTTTCCCACTGTGTGGAAAGCTGGATTTGTGCTACCCTTTCTGTCTCTGAATCTTCCTGTTGCTAGGTTAGAACTCTTACTTTCTAGTTCAGGAGACTGGAGAGCCGGTCTCAGGAAAGAGTAATTTTCTATGCCGTGAGTAGTTGTTGTTATTATGATTTCCCTGTAATTCTGCAGATAAAGCAGTAGTTCTGGTTTGGGTGTGAAGTGTGCTTTCCTGGCCACTGAGCTGCTACAAGGTTGCAGTTGAAGTCTTGGCATTCTTTTGAAATCACTGGTCAGTTTCTATCCCTAGATTGAATAGATTAGAAGAATAGAATTCCTTGGGAAGCAATGAAGAGGGAGGAAAGATTATTGCTCCCTCCTTCCTTTCTACATCCTAGCCATCCAGTGCTTGCCCTGGGCAATATTCACTATTTCTATCTCCACTTCCACTGTTTTCATTCACTTTCACTATATTTTAGTATTCATATTTTCTTTATAAAATCTCCAAAAGTAGTTTGTAGCAGAAATAGTTCTTGCATTGTACAATGATTAACTAGCAGCTGTCAGGGCACTGCTTTGCAAAATGACTGCTAAGTGTTGACTTAAGGGAGATTTGTGTTTGTGCAAGGCAGTCAATGGTTCCAGGCTCTAACACCAGGTACCCAACAGAGATAAGGGGTCTGCCATCCATCAGATGTGACTGGGGACACTTTCTGTCTTACAAATAGAGGTGGCCCCAGGCAGAATCTAAGTGTGCTAAAAGCTTTTCTGTGAAGCTGATGGAGTGTTCAAACAAAGCTGCTTCTGGATTGATTTGCAAGCTAAGAGTGATTGGCTGGTATTGCATAACTGCTGCTTTTTATGGTCTCTGTTTCTGGGGTCTGTACGTTTCCTAGACAGCACCTTTTAGGGATGGTTACAACCAAGTTTCTTTAGTAGGAGAGATTAGGTTTTAATATATACAACACTTATGAACCCAAATTCAATTCAATGTATATATATCTAGCCAAACATAAACTGAGCCCCTTGCTCTTTGTCCCACACCTGTTGTATGCTTTTTCTTTTGGTTTATTTCTGTCTTGGTTTTATGAAATATAGCTTTTGTCTCTCTAGGAACATCCAACATTGAGCTAGAATGAATAGAGGTTTTCCTGAATAAAGACAGAATCTCTTTGGTATACTTGTCTGTTGAGGGGTTCCCTGTTGGAAGGATTTTTGTTTGTGTGCATATCCTCATATATATGTAAGTGTTTAGTATTTGCCTAGTTAGTTTCTATGATTTAGCTTTTGAAAAATTGGGTATGACGTTTCAAACTTGTTGGAACTTCTGACAGATACTCTAAAACCCTTTCTAGCTGAAAGAGGATGCTTTCTTGGTCTTTCATGAAAGTGGTGGTGGGGGGAAATGCATATGAATCAACATGAATCTGGTGTCTTTTTGGTCAAGGTTTGTGAAGCAGAAATGAACCTGTTTGATCCCTACCTCTTCACACCTTGACTTGATGTATATTTGGGTTTTTAATATCTGACCTACATGGGTCCATGGATACCTTTTTTTGCCTGTACAGAAGATACAAAATGATGTACAGAAAATACAAAATAATGAGTACTCAAATAGAAGGGTGGCTGGTAGGGAAGCCTTGCTCAAAAGTCATGTGATGCACAATGAAATAGCTTTAAAATCTGTGCTAAGAGATAATAACTGTGGAGAAAAATATCTGCCTGACTTTTTTTTTACCTTAAATTTTGATGCCTCATGATGTTAGTTCTGACAAATGTTAGCTGATGGCTCCATGACAGCTTTTTCAAAAAGCAAAGACTGAGAGTCTGTAAAACGAATCTAGCAGGGATGTTTGGTCTACAGATACCTTTCAGTTCCTTCTGTAATTGAAGAAACAAAACATCTGTGTTATTCCTCCTATCTCAAACCAACCTTGTAAGATCAACTGATCTGCAACATAAATGGCCCTCAAATTAGATGATGGGGCTGACTCAGTGGCTTGAGCATGGGACTGCTGCAGTGAATGTTGGTGGGTTTGTTTGAAATGCTTGAGGACAGCACCAGTGTGGCCTGGCTCTTCCCTGCTGCTGTAGCAGCCTTTCCAGTGGGATCCCTGGGAGGCTGTCTTTCCCTAGGTATGGCCAGAGTTGTCAAGCCTTGTTAAACAGAACAAATGCTAATGAATGTTGATGCTCTGTGGTCTGCACTGAGGGAAAGTGAGGCTATAACATGCTTAACAAGAGTGTTTGCAAGCTCTTTGGTTGGGTGTTTTACTCCAAAAATATCAATGTTCCTGCCTTTAAGTTCCATGAGTTTTTGTGAATTATTTCACTGCTGGGTAAGTATCCAAATGTGTCCATCAATAACCAGCAGTCTTACTCACAAGTATTTGCAAAACTGTTCAGCATACAAGGAAATAGGTAGAGGTTTCCTATTTTTCAGTCTGGCTGCAAGATCTTCCTCTTTTTCCTCCTGTATTTGCCACTGTTCTGATATACTCCTTCAGTTAGATTTAGTGAAAATAAGTTGGGTGTCTGAGCTACTTTTACAGATCTTGGACCATCTTTTAGGTGTTAGCTTGCTTTTTTCTTACTTCTCTTTCTTGCCTGATTAGTATCCCCTGTTTCCCTTGTTAATCTACTGTCTTCTCTAGTGAGGCAGATGAGGAATTTCAGAGGAAATGGCACATGGCAGCTGCCATGGGCTAGAAAAGGAGACTTCAGAAATATTCTGTGCTCAGAAAAGCTGAAACCAAGGGAACACAGAATAGACTCAAAACTGTGAAACTGAAGTTGGGATGAGGTGCTCTTTTGAGTGGGTTTTAGGATTTTCAGTTTTAGAATTTTCATTTTTACTTCCCTGTTTCAGCTTTTCTTTCCATATTACTTGTTTAATGCCTCTTTTTCTCTCTGTGATACATATGGGTGATGTTGTATCTGTAAGGCTCAAGTAGTGTCCTCAGTTATTGTCATGTTCAGAGAGATTTATGGCTTCAGTAGCACATTGCTTCACCTAGCTGTCCCTGTCCTATAAAGTGTTCTACTTCTTTTGCCAGACCTGAAGAACTGTTAATTATGCTGCAGTGCTTCTGGGCTATCCAAATGGTTGATGGTAGGTGTGTAATTTGTCTTTTTGCATTGGTTTAGAAAATTCCAGGTGATGGGAAATAAGCTTTGTTGATAAGGCAATAAAGACTCAAAAGACAATCACTATTCTAACATATGGTTTAGCCAGGGTGAAGAATGTTTTCTTCAGCTTTCTATGTCTTTCTATGTCTATGTGATCCCAGTTTCTGTTTTTACTTTAGCATTCTCCCACTGTGTGCCTGCAACAGCAATTGCACTGTACTTTATTGCTGTTGTTTGATATAGTTGGTTTGTTTTTTTTTCATGTGAACACTTACTTGCCTGGGAAAGACCCCACAAACCTTAATCCATATTGGCACAAATATTTGGGAATCATCAGACCATGGTGGTGCTTTGCCACTCTAAGCTGACTAGAATGATTTTTGTCACCAGGGACCCTAAAGTAAGCGTTCATTTTGGGAACTGTTCCTATAATATTTGAAGGTATGGTTTCATTTCAGATCTTACTCAGGAATAAAATGGTTTACAGAATAACAGCTGTGAATGGGTGTTTCCAGACAAATGTCTTAAATGATAATAAATATGTGTCTGTTGCACACCTTCATAGAAATCTTTGAGCTTAGTTGCAGCTGGGAAGGCTGAGTAAAGAGTGGTTTCTATCAAAGACCTTTTTATATAACAGACACATCTTTTGAGCAGGCATCCTCCAAAACTGATATTTAAAAGAACAGTGCCTGTACTTTTTACCATATTTTTTGATAGTAGCAAATAACTATGACTACTTTAGACTGTTCTATTGTTTCAGAATCTATTTTCAGTAGCTCTCAGGCAGTGCAAACAGAGGAAATTCTTGGAAAGAGATAAGTATTTGGAGTTTCCAGAAGGGCAGACTTAGTACTATGGAGTAAAATAGCTTCAGCAGAGATAAAAACATATTCTGCCTGTTCAGTGACATAAATCAAAGATACCCTTCCTCTTGCCTAACACA
Organism: Onychostruthus taczanowskii; assembly: GCF_017590055.1. Taxonomy (NCBI): domain Eukaryota; kingdom Metazoa; phylum Chordata; class Aves; order Passeriformes; family Passeridae; genus Onychostruthus; species Onychostruthus taczanowskii. The sequence continues at coordinate 16,589,199 of NW_024506993.1, read as the reverse complement.
TCTTTCTGGAATTCCCACAGTAGCTGGGATCCAAGTAAATAAAAGCTGCCTCAGCTGTGATGAGAAATGCCAGTCAGAGGCTTGAGAAAATAAAGGAACAAATTCTTGTCTATAGAGAGGGAGTTCATTTACCTGCCAAATTCTTAAATTCCTTTATGCAATATTGTTCTTTGCCATGGAATTAAAGGAATGAATTTATTTTTGTAAGTGAGAGTGTGAGATCAGTGAGAGAAAGGAAAAGAAGCATATTGAGAAATTGTGCCCAGCTCTGTACCCGTTACATTACCTCTGAGCCCTGCAGCACAGACAATATTATAAGTCACCTTAGAATCCCTTTATCCCAAGCATTAAGGAAGGTACCAGCTGTGAAATGGCTTGCACATGCCTCAGAGGGCAGTGACTGGAGCCAGGCTGGTTATCATCAGCTGCAGACAGACTGAACTGGAAACATTTCATAGGCAAAACCTGAGTTTGCTCAAAAGAGCCCCCCATCTGAACCTCCTGATCCATGTGAGCCCCATTCCCTTGAAACTTTAGTTTGTCTGTATCATGGATGGTTTGTCATTCATCATAGGTAAGTAGTCATTGTTAGACAAGCTAAACCTACTTACACAGACTAAGAGATTAACTGCTTTTTATTTCTTCACTCCATGTTTTGCCTCTGACATTCTGTACGCTGTGTGCTGTTTCCTGTTTTAAATCTGCATATACCTACACCTGCATAGCAGCCTATGGTAAGACTCCTTGCTTGTTACATATGGTAACTTCTGCACCTTCCCAGGCTTCTACATTTTTAGCTCTGTGACTAATGGCTAAGAAGAAGTAGAAATTCTAACCCTGAAGTAGCCAAGAAGGTAAAAGTAGGTGCAGCCCTGTAGTGTGAAGGAGATGAATACTTGGAATTGATTTACTGGTAGATAACAGGAATTACGGGTTTGCTAGCTGAGGGGGAGGATGGACTCTAGGTCATCTAGGAGATGAAAATCCTTACATGCTTCACCAGGGAGTCTGCTGGCTACATTTAAGCTTCTTCCACTGCCCATTGTCCAGGAGTGTTAAGAAGTGGCTGGGGGGAGGGAACTGGATAGAAACTCTTAAGTGACTGAAATGCAGACATTGTCACTCTTGGGAATTGCATTGCAAAGGCTCAGGAAGTACCAACATGGTACTCAGCCAGGAGTACAGTTGTCAGCAGATATGACAAGATTGTCTGTGGAGGAAGATAAATTACTTGAACAAGGAGAGGTTTACTCCTCTGGGTGAAACATTTGTACACTTGTATTTGAACAATGGTCATATGTCCTTTTCTATGAAAGCAAAGCCCCTTCCCAAGCTTGGCAATGGGGAGTAATTAAAATAATACTGATAATCTGGAAGGGATCAGATTGCTGAAGTTACAAGTTTGCTCTAGGAGAAACTTGGGGAAGGAGGGTGAAGTAAACCAGTAGGCTGTTTCTTACAAAAATTCTTTACAAATAAATTAACCAAAATAATGGGATTATGTGAAACATTAATTTATATAAAAAGAAAACAAACCTAGATGAAATGAACAACTGCTAGAAGCAGATATTACCAGCAGATAATTTGGCTTGGCTAAAGGTAGCCAGAAGTGAATTAAATATGAGCTGAAACATTTGAAGTAGTGGGAAAAGCTTTACTAACATTGATTAGTTGTTCTGCAGATAGCGAAAAGATAAGGTGAAAATAAGAATAGTTAGAGTAATACCATCTAGCATGATTCAAACTGAGAGGTGCAATAAAGATTGTGTTTTCAGAGGGAGGGAGTGTTGCTGGAAAGCAGCTGGAGGTGAGAGGTGCTGATGGGAGGAGAGGAAGAAAAAGTCAATGAGGTGCGAGACAAACAGATGAAGCTTTTTGTAACTGCTGAAACCATGTAAAATAAGCAAAAAGTCAGAGACCTGTAGATCTCAAAACTGAATCAAAATTTCAAACCCAAATATCAACAAGTGAAAAAGACCTGTGGGGTCTTCCTGTAGCAACTAAAGGCCAGCCTAATATAAATTTGAGAGATTGTGTAATCTGCAGTGGAAAAGTCTCAGATTCTGGTCACGTGGTCATAAACTTTAGGATTCAATAAATGTGAGAAAGCTCTGTAAAAATGTCTTGAGAATACTTAAAAGCAGGCTGGTGTATTTTTATACACTGCAGATCTGCAGTGCTGTAAGTCATACTTCCTGGAGGCACTTTGTACATGTACTAATTTAATGTTAGAATACATTACAGAAACATGTTAAAATCAAAAAGCTGAAGTTCTGCTTAGCTAACATGTGTTTTGCATCAGTTTGAATAAGTGAAATACTGGAGTTTTCCTGAGCCTTTGAATGACTTTTGAGAGGTGAACACCAGTATGTCAAGTATCAATAAGATTTGCTACCCAAAAAAGACAAATCTGTGAATGTTGTATGTGCAAGATGATTGGTAAAGGGGAATGGTAAGAAAGTTGGTGATGATGATGATGAAAGCTTATGAAGTGCATGCCAACAAGTAACAAAGAATATGGCAGAAAACACATAGTGCTTGAGCAAGTGCAAAGGATATTTACTAATCTCTGAAAGGGCTGTAAAAACTGGTAATATGAAGAATTAGGTCAAGCAGCTTTTTTTGATTTCAGTGCAGCCACCCCAGTATCTGCTGTTCCATTAGGGGATGTTGATTAGTTTTTTTCCTTTGGGGTTTATAAATGATAAATTAATTGAACCAAATCTGCTTGGCTTTCTGGAAGCAAACTGGTAGTAGAGTTAAGTTACCAGTAATTTGCTTTGAGATGATTTTGAGGTAGTTCTTTGCTGTGTAATCAACTTTTCTGATTCTGTAAGTTTATGTCCAGGTTTTCTTGTACTATTATGTCTCTGTAAATTTTTCCTACACAAACCTGGATAAGGTTTGGAATAGCTGTCTTGTCTTTCCTTGTGACATGGCACAAGGTTTTTTTTTCTCTGCTCCTACTCAGAGTGCTTAAGTCCCTGGGGAAGGTGTGCCATTTTCTCTCTGTGTAGGGATCCCTTCCATGAGACAGTTGTGGTGTCTTGTGAGGATTCATCCTGAGTCCTCGTGAACAGCCTGGATATCACTTACATGTGCTGGTGTTAGACTGCACCTGGCACTCCCTCACCCCTTTCTCAGCTGTGTGTCCCAGGGGCTGGGTTTGGAAGCAGAAGCTCTGGGTGCTTTGTTTGGGGAGCTGTCCCCAGACTCTGCGTGGAGCCATCTGCTCCAGAATGCTGCTCTGGCCCTGCAGAGCTGGTGCTTGGCTTGGCACAGAAACTGAGCCAGAATTTATTTGCCTGTAGCTTAGCAGAAGCTTCACAGTGTCCAAGTGGTGTGTGGGTTCTTTAGAACATGGCAAGGTGCAGGTTTCCTCCTCACTGATGAAGATGCTCCTCTTGAGCCCTGTGAGGTGTCACCCCTCAGCTCTGTAAGGATGTCACTGCATGTGTCACACTATTTGGAGCATGAGTTACACACTATTTTCTGTTTTACCAAGGACAGGTATAATTTTCATCTCATCTTATTGTTCTTAGGTGGTTTTTAAACGAATGTGGCTTGGCCCTAATCACCAACTTCAGATTAAGTAATTTAAATGGTAAAAATGGAAACATTTCATTTTTTCTGTTTGTATTTTCACCAATTATTTTTTCTTCACTGGTTGATATAACCCTTCAAATTTAATTTGCAGCTAAATATACAACCTTTCTGTGTAATTTGGCTCTTACTCTTGTCAGCCAGAAGGGATTGTTAGCTCCATACAACTGTGTTTCATTTCATCCTGTATTTGAACGGTGACTTTGGTGATTAGGGCCTTGCCTTAAGCTTGAATTAGAATGTTGATGAAACAGTAATTCAGTTTCCAAGAAATACATTATATATGAAATATAGTCAAATCTAGTAGTTTTGACATTTTGAATCCTTGTGGACTAGATATTTAGGAAAAAAATATTTTCAGAAATTCCACGTGTAGAAATACAGAGGGGACCTAACTCATTTCAGAATCCTTCAAGTTTTACCTACATGAACTCTAAATGGATCTTGTAGACAACATACTTTTTTTTCCCCCCCTAATATCTACAGGTGTGTCTCTATCTCCAGATACTAAGAAACTTGGTTTAATGCTTCCAAGATTTTTGAATAAATTGGTATCTCTTTTCTGCTTCAGAGTTGTTTAGACATTGGAACAGGAAAATAAACTCTCCTGCCTTTTCAGGTTTTAATCAGCTTTTAGATTCTGAATAGAGTAATAAAATTTAAGGCATTGGTCTCTGTGCAGATACTGCATAGAACAAAAAGAAATACAGATTATTAAGTCAAAGCTTTTATACTCAATTCAGTATGTTTTATGGAAAATTATACCCAGTATGGCACTGCATAAAACTAAACTGCAAATAAGATGTTTTCTCTCCCAGTGTGTATACAATTAAGTCTGTTTATCTGAGGACTCATTAACTCAATGTAAAGTTGTAATTTCTTAAAACAAGCACAGGCTTTAAAAGAGGTTGGTTTTAATTTAATGTAAAGGAATCTGTATGTAGCAAACCATTGCTTTTGTGCTGTAATCTGCATTTAAGAACATGGCACTTCTGGTCAGCAGTGAAGACTTGGCTGCCTTTTGCAAGTGAAGAAACAATACAATTTACTCAGGCTTTTTGACTTTCTTTATTTCTTTTGCCTGTGACAGATGTTGGATTTGTGTGGGTGTGGTGGTTTTTTATAGCACTGACTGAAGCAAAAGTAGGTTGGGGAGATGACAGTAAAGGACTTTCCTCTGTCCCTTTAGATCTGAAAATGCAGCATTCTAAACAGTGGGAGTGTGGTGAGCTTGAGGACCAAAGGAACCCTTGAAGTGGGTTGTTAGATACCTATCTTAATTGCTTCCTGATTTTGCAAAACGTGTCTCCTCCCGGAACAAAGGGGCAATTAGGACTGAATGAGCTGAGAGCATTGTGTTAGAGAAACAGGCTGTGGCTGAGGAGATGTGCAGGTGGATTGAAGCTTTTCTTTCAGTCCTGGAACGCTCTGGAGCTTGGCCTGTGATGGCAGTTGTCTGGGAGAAGGGTGGAACTGTTACAGCTCCTTCCCTCTCAGTCTCATCCACTGCACACAGATTTCTGGATTTTGTCTGTACAATGAGGAATTCAGTTGCTTTACTGAAGGCAAATTCTGATGGTTTGATAAAGATCTTGATCCACAGGTAAATACCAAAGATGAGGCTTCTGAGCTGCCTTAAACAGTTCTGTCATCTGAAGCTGAGCGATTCAGGGATTGGCTTAGGTTAAAAGTATCTTTCCCTGCATTTTATACCTCATCTTAATGGCAGTGACAGACTGATGGTGTGTGTGGTTTGATGTCAAGCTTTTGGTCCTGCAGAAACTTAAAGCAGTTTGCACAAGACTAGCAACAAAGCCACGGATTAACAGGTCTTACTGCATGTCCTTCTCAAGGGTGCATTGTGGTGACATGTGCTGGTGGCCAGTCCTGCAGAGGAGATTGAGCCAGTGGTACCTGTTTGCACCAGCATTTTGCAGTTGAGATTTTACAGGCCTGCAGGTGATCTGGCATGTGTGATATTCTGAAGCTTTGCAGAGAGTGCTTAGATGGGTGATGATGGGAGAGTGTTTATAATGTCTGATGGCTGGATATGGGGAGAAGTGAAAACTAGGTTTTCTTTAATTACTGTTATTCCATTTTACATTTATCTTAATGTCTGCAATGGACTGTTTTTGCTGTCTTTGTAGGAGGAAGAGGAGCAGGAAGAAGAAGATGATGATGAAGATGATGATGACACAGATGACCTTGATGAACTAGATACAGACCAGCTGCTGGAGGCTGAGCTGGAGGAGGATGAGAACAATGAGAATGCTGGTGAGGATGGAGAAAATGACTTTTCTCCCTCCGATGATGAGGAAATTGCCAACCTCCTGGAAGAGGGAGATGAGGGAGAAGATGAAGATTCTGATGCTGATGAGGAAGTTGAGCTGATTCTTGGAGATAGTAAGTGTGTGGCCACCTTGGTGACCATGTGTACTGCTTAAGGTCCTGATAAAGAGGCAACATCTAAATTTCCTCTGAAATGACTTAACTGACTTGTCCCTGGCTGGTATGAGTGACAGGCCATCATCATGCTTGTTCACCTGGGGTTTCTTAGTAATCTCCTGGTAAAAACAGCTCTTATGTGACTGGAAAAGGAGGTATCTGCTTTCTTCAAGTGCTCCCAGGTGCGTGTGTATGTGTGAGGACTCTGTGTGAAGAAGCTTTGTATGATTGCTTGCCTGTCCTGCCCTTCAGGGGGACTCAGGTTTAACTCTTACTCACCTGTCCTCTCTGCCTCTTGTGAGCCTGTAAGGACAGAGAAGCCCTTTTGATCCTTGGTGCTGTTCTTTCTCTTTTGTAATTGCTTAAAGTGCAAAGCCAACGTGGCATTTCTGACTTCACTTCCTTTGTTAGGCTATTCTTAAGCTAACATAACTTTTGGGGTACAATTTAAGTTGTTCTCTTTTTCTGGCATTCTACAAATACAGTTATTTGAAAATACAAAGTATTTGTGTGTGTATGTGTGCATAGAAAGCTCTGAATTTTTTATGTAGCAATAATGTTTGGGAAAATGCTTCACAAGAAAGAAGGTGAGAAGGATAGCATGAGGCTTGGGATTTGTGACATCACATTCTGTTCCCTCTTTTGCACCACAATTTTTCAGTATGTGCAGCCAAACCACTTAGTTATTTTTAATTTTCAAGCTGTAAGAATGGACATAATACAGTTACCTTAAGTTAAAGGGTGCATTGTGGTGACATGTGCCAGGATGAGTAATTGAAGTGTGCAAGGTGTTGAAGTCCTGCAGTGATAGATTGATTCCCATCTCAGCTCACACATCAGTTCTTCCCTGCCAGTGAGCTGGAGGATGAAGCGTGCCAGGCCCCTGTGTGGCAGTGATGTGGCTGGCAGGCTCATCCATGTCTTCTGTGGCAATGTAGCTCAGTCATTTTTAAGGAAGTGGCCACATGAGGTTGCCAAAGTTATTCTGTGGGGTCGCTTTGCTGCTCTTCAGAAGGAAGTAGGTTTATACTGTAGGGCCATGTAAGATATTTGCACAGCTCAGTCATTAATGGCATCTTGCAGTGCAACATTTTGGGGTTACAGGGAACCTCTGTGTCCTAGGAGTGGACAGGATCTTTGTGACACAACTCCACTCATTTTTCCTCAGGGAATGCAGAGCCAAAAGCTCTTCAGATAGCACCTGGGGTGCTGTACCTTGAATTGTCCAAGGGGCAGCATGGCCAGGATGTACAGGCCATTTCAAGAACTCTTCCTGGAACAAACCAGGAGCTACTTGACAGAAATTTCAGGAGAGCACTGTGTTATGAAGTGGCCACATCTGTACCTCATTTATGATAGAGCTGCTTGAGCAGACCTTGGATCTGTATGGCTGTGGAGCTGCAGCCAGCCCATCCTGTGCCTGTTAGGTTGCTTAGCAGCAATTTTGGGAACTCGGAGCAGGAAGTGCAGCTCTGCCAGGCTGATGCATGCATGGCCCTTGATGAGTTTGATGAGTGGGGTTCTGTGGCAGCTTTCCTGGGACTTCATCTGACTTCTTTCTGTTTCCCACCCAGCAAAGAGCAATTAAAATTTTCCTTTGCTTATGCTTGTTCCACAATTAAAAGTTGGAATGCACTGTCATTGTAGTGAGTACTGGCATGGGGTGCATTTAGAGTGTTCCATGCTGCAGATTCTTGCTGTATTGTGGGTGAACCTCCATAATATACAGTGAGTGTTGCCAAAGCAAAATAATTCAGAGAAAAATTGAAATAGGAGAATGAGTGGTATTGGTTTCTTGTGCTTTAGAAGAGGTTCTAATGCTTTTTTAAAATAATCTATAGAGAACCTGTATTTGTATTTGTCTTCCTGCCCCTTTGTTAACACCTGGGGACATTAGATCTGTTTGTCAAAGCAGTTCATGCATTGTTCAGGTCTTCAAAGGGCTTGTTCCTGGGCCAGGTGGGTGTAATTTTTGAAATGTATAGGAGACATAGGATGGAAGAAATACATAGAATTCTCACCAGCAAGCAGCATGACAGACTCTTGATTCTGATTCCTCTTTTCTTCCATAATCCAAAATGGCAACTTCCAGGCAGGTCTGTGCAGACTATATGCCAAGCAGTTAACTGCAGTCAGGTTTACTTGCAGACACAGAGCTCAGAACTGGAAGGTTGTGTGGTGAACTGGGGATTAGTGAGGACTTCCTTTCTCAAAGCTTTCCTCTGGGTTAAAAAAAAAAAAAAAACAACAACAAAACAACAAAAACCCCCTAAAACTCCAACTTTCCCAGCTTTTCTTCTCCAGAGTTTCTGGATTTTTGTCTTGCTTGTGCTTCTTTCCCTCTTACTGTGTAAGTGTAGCTGCTGCACACTGGCTGGTGTTTTCTGACTCCCCAGTGTGGCTGTGGCTGTTCTGGGAACACTGATGACCCCTGAGCTTAGGCTCAGTCTGATGGATGGTGAGATGGAGCATCCCTTGCTGATCACAGTGGAAAGGCAGCTGGCTGATTTTTAGGGAGGAGGGTTGGGGGAAAGGGTTTGTGCCCCTCTCTGCTTGCCTGTGATTTTTTTTCCCTAAGGATAGCATCTGAGAAGGGGTGAAGCTTCCAGGTCTTTCTTACCTTAACAGGCATTTTAGAGATCCACCATTTCTGAGATGGCTAAGTGGAAGTCTTGGTGTCTTTTTTTTTTCTTTTTAACTATTTTTAACACCCAGTTATCTGCTGCATCCAATGAATTCGCATAAGAAAAAGAGCCAACATCACCTCTAAGGTAAGGCAGGAGCCCTCTTGCTGCCAGAGCTGCACCACTTCCCTCTTGCACAGCTGAGGGAGGAGAGAGCTTATGTTTTGAGATAAAAAGCAAGTGTGTGTATGTGTGTGTGACTGCTTCTGGTAAATCCTTTCATGTCTTCCTTCTGTACCACAATGAAGAAAACCAGGAAAAGCACAATTTGCAGGTCACCTTTAAGAGGTGACCTGTAGTTAAATTCATGACAGAAACCTCTGAGTTACTAGAGTAAGGTTCTAGCTGGGAGTGTGTGGATTGCTTCCACCTTAGTGAGGTCCAACTCACTGCATAAGGAATTACCTTGTGCACATCATACAGGGGCCAGGCTGGTGGAGCTGTCCAGCTGTGAGGAACGACTGCCACATCTGTCCAGCCCCTGGTGTGAAGAGCTGTTGCCTTTTTTTGTGCACAGGAAGTTGCGCACGCAGCTCTCTGCTGGTGTCCTCCCTACCTTGTTGGGGACAAACCTGCCGGCTCATAGGAGCTGCACTTGCTAAAGCTGCTCTCCTTGAGCCTCTGCTGTAAGCAGGGAAGGAAAGCTCTGGTGCACATTTCCTGGCTGCATTTGAGCAGTCTGGAGCGCTGATGGTGCAGGGCAGTGTGGGCACCATCTCCTGCGTCACAAACCCAGCATAACCCGCGTGTCTCCTTTGCAGCCGACAGCTCCGATAACTCGGACCTGGAGGACGACATCATCCTGTCCCTGAACGAGTGAGGAGCGGCTGGGCCGGGGTGTGGGCAGGAGGAGATGCTCCCTTCCCAACAGAAGAGCAGAGACCAAATTGGAAACCGACTGAGCACCCCAGCCCTGCTTTTCCTGGGAAAGCCTGAGGATCTCCTGCCGATCCGCTGTGTTGGTTTGAGTCAGTTTGAGGCTCGGGGCTAAGTCTCAATAAAGAGACCTGGGGTTAGGCCTCATTTCTCTCTGCCTTTTTTTTTTTTTTTTTTATTTTTCATTTTAGGCTGAGATGACTCTTCAAGGAAACTTCTGAAGATATTTCACAATATATTTTCTTTGTATAAAGTTCTTTCCTAAAGAACAGAAATAGTTTTATAAAAAAAAAAAAAAAGAAAAAAAAAAGGCAAGTGTTCTAGTAAAGAGGGGAGACCTTTGTATTCCTGTAGTACCTTGTACCATGGGGTAGGTTTGGGGAGAAAAATTGTTTAAAATTAAAAGAAAATTTATGCAACTAAGTGAAATAAGAGGATCATGGTTTCTAATATCGTTGAGGAGTGAGAATATTTTTATTTTAAATATGATTTTATTTTTAAAAAAGAAGAACTCCAGGTGTTACACCTGCTGATGCACCAGTGTGTTCCAGATGCTTTTGTCCTCCAGGGAAGAGCCCCTGGGGTGTTTGCCAATGTCAGTTTGCGCTGTGGTACCAGCTGTAGTGGGAAGCTGAGATCCTGGCTGGGCCGAGTCAGAGCCTGGTATTCCTGAAGACATGGGAATCTGGGGTTGAAGTTTGAGCCCTTTTTCTCCCCTCTGCCCTTTGTGGTTCAAGTTTTTTAATCTATCTTTCTTTTTTTTTTTTTTTCTTTTTTTCCTCTTGCCCTCTGTGTGGAAACTGCAAATTGAAGGCCTTTTTCTTTAATGTAAAGTGTATTTATTAAAAAATTAAATACAAATCCTGTCTGTGTCTATGGCTGTGAATTGTAGCCATGCAAAAGCAGTGCTCCATGTGCCTGCAGGGCTTGGCTGAGAGCAGCCAGGTGTAGCTGGAACCTGTCTGCAGTAAGGGCAGAGGAAACACAAAGGAAACAAAAACTGGATTTGTGAGTGCAGCATGGCCACAGCACTGTGGGTTCCAGTCTGATCCCTTGCCTGACAGCCTGGAATTCTCAGTGGCATGCTCACCACACTGAGTGGGAGCTGGATGATGCCACTGGTGCTGGGCTGTTCTTGTGTGGGGAGGTTCTCTGGAGTGTCCACTCTGTGGCTCAGGCAGGGAATTCTGCATCTCCCAGGATGTGCCAGGAGCTGGGAGCAGCACCCACTTCCTCCTGTGGTTTGGCATTGCCTAGGCTGCCCTGTGGCTGTCAGGGCACAGGGAAAATCAGGTTGGGGCATGACAAGAGGCCCTGCCCTCAGAACAGGAGGAAGAAATGGCAGTAGAGTGTTTGACTTCCTAGTGCAGCAGCCAGCCTGTGCTCAGAGCTGGCAGGGGAATGTGCTCACTGCTGCCTGGCCAAGGCCAGGGCTGTGCTGTTTATTCCCATCCACTCACCTTTTAATCCTCTCTCTGTTTTGGCCACTTTCAGAATAGGGTTTGAGGCAGAACAGGGAACTGGAGACTTCTCACTTCTTGACACTACAACCACTTTTCCACCAAGAACTGGTAATTTCAGCTAAGGCTCAGTCTTACTGCTTGAAGAGGAAGGATGTCCTTTTTAACTGAAAGAAGGGATAGCTTTTTTGCCCTACAGCACTGCATCTACTTAATGCATTTACCCAGGGCTATTTGTTAAATATTAAAAAAAAAGGTTCTACTGCAACTTGTAATGGATAATTGTACCCTACACAGTCGATAAAGATGAACAAGTGACTACTGCAGCATTTAAGACCAGCAATTGGAGCAGCATTCTGATTAAATGAGGGGATTGAAAACTGGATCTGCCACCCAACAGCTGTGGAAGTAGCCTCTGCCTTATCAGAAACCATCCCACCCAACTTCACCATAGAAAATGTGCAGCTCAGGAGGAGAAAAAAAACCAAACAAACGTACTCAGCTACTACTCCCAGGGAGATGCAGTGCCAGATGTCCATATCTTGTTCTGGCAGTAAACCCCAGCTGTAATTGGCTGCATCTGTTGCTGGTTTGGGCCTGGCTGTTTCAGAGGCATTTGCCAGTTAGTTTTGTGAGACAGAACCAAACACCTGGGATGGAGGATGGAGCTCCTGTGTGTGCATTTGACTTGAACCTGAGATGCTGTAAGTATATGAGCCTCCCTCCCCTCCCACACCTGCCCTTACTGCACTGAACAGAGCCAAAGGGAGTGGGTTTGGGCCTTACCCTGTGGGCCTGCAGGTCACCCTCCAAAACTGCTGAAGCAGCCCCCCAGCCCCTGTCCTGGGCAGACCTGGCCTCTCTGAAGTTAAATACACACCTGGGGAAGCTGCCTGCACACCATGCTACCGCCTGAGTTCTGGGGGTGTCACTGAAGAGTTCTGGGGAACGGGTGACTGCACCAGCCTGGGTGCAAAGTAGAGTGCACAACTGGGGACTATCAGGGATTACTTTGTTTTTGTCAGGCCATAATTCTGCAGCTGCTTGGGATGGGGAGAATTCTCAGCATTTGGAAAATCACCTGCCACCCTGGCATCATGATTTCATCTATTTAAAAGCATGTTGCTTGGAAAGAATCCTATAATCTTCTGGAATACTCACAGCACGTGGCTGATGTGCCATACAGTATTTCTTCTATGCAGCAGTTACAGTCCCTGGCTTAGGGGGTGGAAGGGAATTTAAATGTCCTGCCAGCTGGCTAACACACACTCCTACCTCTGCACCAGAGGGGAGCAGGGATGATGCTGTTTCCTCCCATGATGTGAGCAGACTGGCCCAGCACAGCCTGTGCCCTCCTGTCCGTGTGGTCCTCATTGCACTGGGACCCGAGTACCTGCCTGGCCCACTTGGTGCACTGCAGCATCCTTCCATGGAGCACAGCCTGTGGCACACCCTGCCAGCACCGTGGGAGGGAGCAGCACATCCCTGCAGGGCTGGGGTTCAAAAAAGCTCCCACAGGCCAGGGCTGGGAGAGCAGGGTACAAACCTCACCAAGTGCAGCTGAGGGTAATGACTGAGGCTCCTCAGCACTGCTCAGAGCACATCCAGGGCTAGCTCTCATCCCTGTTTCAGTAGGAAGAACAGACAGCAGCTGCTGTTCAAGAGGCCTTGTAAGACAGAATGTTTGCTGAATGGGTGCTTAGAATAAAAGATGGGGTACCTCAGGCTAAGCACAAACACTCTCAGACCAGCCCACACCATCCACCATCTCACACCCTGTTCCCCCTGTGAGCTCCAGATTACCCCAAGGAGCCAGACATGATTACCCTGCCATGGTCACCCTACTGCCCCATTCTGCTGGGCTTAAAGGCACCATCCTCCCAAAAACAATCCCCAGCACTGCCTTACCCAGCACCTTCCAGCACCACCGAGTGGCCCAGGCCTCCCACCCCCCATATCTTCTCCCCAGAACTGCTGCCATCCCAGTGTAGGGCCCAAATCTTTGATGCTGTAAGATCCAGATGCTGAGTTACTTTGCTCTAACTGCCAACCCTTTTTCAGGCCTGTTTCTCTTGGAATCAGCCTGGATGCATCTGTGTAGGGAGGGGATGGTGGACACAGGTCCAGAATGGGGCCTTTGGCCTTGGCACAGTCTGTTAAAGCCATGGTGTGGCTCCCTTGCCTGCTGGGGAGCAGGGAAGGCTCAGGTCAGTGTCAGATGGATGCTGCTGCTCCTCTTCCAGATGTTTTTTCCATAACTCTCCAACTTCCCCTTTACAACTGTTAATTTTAGTAATTTTAGTAGGAGGAAGATTGTTGGTCTCACATGCTTAAAACCATCAGCCACCTCTCTGGGAAGAGAAATCCCATCATTCAAATCTCACCCAACCTTTGTCTTCTAAACAACCCTACATTATTATTTACTTATTTCACAAGGAAAATGGGAGATGGGGGGTTTTGGGCTGTTCCTTGGCTTTGTCAGCAAACAATTGCAGCTTTTATAATTCACTGGGTTTTTTCCTTCCCCTTCCACACCGTAGCCCACACAAGGCCGTGGCTGCACCTCCCTGCCACCATCAGCCAGGCGGGCACTCGTCCTGCCACCACCTCGCTGCCTCCAGCTGCCCGGACACCTGGAAGGCAGGATACTCCCACAAAAGGCTCTGACCGCTCTGGGACCGGCCACCGGGGGCATTTAATAGCACTCGGTTTCAGATAACACCGAACCGTTACAATTGCTGACATTTGGCACCGGCTGCGTTAGGGCAGCACCGGGGACTCGGTCAGGAGGGCGGAGCCGGTGTCCCTGTAACCGCGTGAAACCGGGGCAGCCTGGCTGCTCGGGCAGTGGAGCTGCTCCTCTGCTCCCACAGCACATTCCCTGATCCCTGCAGTTCCCATGGAGCGTTCAGCTCCCCTCTGATCCGTGCCTTCACGGAAGATGCATCACGTGAAATGCAACCCCCCTACCCCAACAAACCAACCCACACTTGTTGATATTAATAACCCATCAGCAGCTGATGATGTCCCTGCAGGGTTAAAAAGTGAAAAATAACAGCATCATTAGACTGAGTTACGCTCCCTGCTTAGTAGGTCGTGACACCAATCATACCTGAGAGGAATTTTAGAAGGGTTTTTGGCAACCCTCAGCAAGGGAGCTGCTGGGTCACAGAGATTGGTGCGAGACAAATCTGGTTCTCCCACGACTTTGTTCACTTGCTTACTAAGAGAACAACAAAAAACCACCTGCAAATCTAAAGAAACTTTAAAACGTAGCATTTTTAATCCCACACGATTTTCTGTCAGTCTCCTAAAATCTACAGGCATCATTTTAAAAAATAAAAATATCCCCAAACAGAACAGTGTGGATTTTAACTCCAGCTTGGACTCGTTACCACATCCTTATGCTGCTGAGCACTCAAAGGGTCTGGCCTCCCAACCAACCACCTCAAAGCACAGACAGCAAAGGTGATGGATCCATCCCATTTTAGAGCTCAGATTTTGATCTCCAGTAGTTCCTCTGTCAGAGGTCACCTGTGGTAACAGAACACATTCTCAGCCAGACAGACATGTTTCTGTCTGGTTTTGTAAGCCTGCAAACAAATTTAAACCTTAGGAAAAAAAAAATAAAGCCATTTATCTTTCAATAAAGGATTCCAGATAGTACAACATGATTGATTGCAAATGGGCACCTCCAGCTCACCAAACACCTTCATGCCCCTAGCTTGTCCACATCTAATATGGGCCCATGGGGGTGCCCCCTTAAATCACTTTTTTTTTTTCTGCTTGTTCTGCCTTTTATAAAAATCGGTAATGTCAAACCTTTTTCGTTTTATCCAAGAAATTCTATGACTGAGACATGTGCCAGGTGGTCTCAAACCTCACCAACCTGAATACAGCGTCCACTCCTCAGTAGCCCACTTTTTGCCAAGTATCAACTAATTTTTTGGTGTGAATGAAATACACTTTTATTCTTGATCAGGATTTGCTTCCTTGGTTGCTGGCTTCCTGGGAAGCTTGTATTCTCAAATAGAGACTCAACAGCAAAGCATCCAGACTCAAATTTACAAAATAAAAAGCAAACAGGACAAAAAAAAAAAAAAAAAGAGAACCAACCTTTCAGTCTCTGATACAGCACTAAGAACCTCCCTTCCCCTCCCACCTCGAAGGACACATATAAAGATGAAGGAGGTGCTCAAGGTTGGGGTCTGAGAACTGACCTGGGCTGGGGCCTGGCTGCTCCTGCAGCACAGGGAACTCACCCTTCCTTCCTGGGCCACAAGAACTCGGATACCGCACAAGTTTAGAAATCCATCAGTGAACAAGGCTTTACTGACAACTTTTCATACAGTTAAAAAATAAAAATACAGAACAACAGCGGACAGTGTCACATATTAAAAACGAATAAAATGGGCTCTATTTAAAATTTTAATAGATATTATAGGTATTAAAATTAATTAGAAACTAAAAATCTTACCACTTTGGTCAAGGTGTTTTGAGCCTCAACCAAAATGATCAGCCTTAAAAACAACTGGGCTGTGTGACACACAAAGAAAACATGGAATTTGAAAAGACAGTGTGGGCTAGGCAGTGTCTTTGACTATAACTATCACCATATGTTCTTCTTCTAACTTCCCCAATGTCCTTAGTGCTGACTGGAGGTACTGCTGAGAGAACTCGCAAGGAGGGAACGCGTAAAGCATGCCTGTGCTGTCCCTGCCCTTTGCCCCTCCCACGGGCAGGCTGATAACCCCAGCAGCCTGCTTCTGTTTCAAGTAGGAGACCAGATTCCTGAGAAGCCGTCGCTGCAAGCCAGGCTCTACCACAGGGAAGGTCCCCTCGGCCCCTGCCGCTGCCGGGGCGGACTGGGTGGCCAGGAGCACGGCGTAGCCGTTGGGGCTGCCTTGTTTGATGCGCCGGGTGACTTCATCCAGCTTGGGCTGGTCCAGCCGAAGTCTCTGAGCGATTTTGAGCTGCGTCAACTTCCCGCCAGATGAATGGTCTTTGAGGAGTCCGTTGATGACACCCACGTCTCCCTCCAGGATGTGCATAGAGGTGGGGAAGCAGCTGTTTTTTAGCACAAGAAGCCCGTTCCAAGCAAGCTGCAGCGTCTGAGCATATTCTGATAAATTCTTTAGCTTTTTGGTCTCAGATTTTGGCTCCTCGTGAGTTTTGGATTCCGATTCACCAGTTCGATGATTGCGTTCGCTGTCCCTTTTTTTGGGCTGGGGAGCATCGGCTGGCTCGCGATGGGGTTTCTCCTCGGCCGCGTGACGATTGTTCTGGAGGGAGTTGCTCTGCTCTTTCTCGGCTCCGGGTTCTGTAGTGTGATTCTCCTTGCGAGCCCTGTCAGGGCTGCGGTCTAGAGCTGGCCCACTGGCCTTTGTCCTGCTTCTGTCCTCGTAAGGCGAGTGAGTAGTCCTCCCGCGGTCACTGGAAAGACTCCGGCGTCTCCGCCTCTCTTCCCACGGTTTGGGCACGCTGCGGTCGCCGTCGCTGCCCCAGCGCTCCCCGCTCCGGCTGCGCACGGACCGGCTGTAGCTCTCCAGGTTGTTCCTGCGTTCGGCGTTTTTGGCAGGGCTGGCCCAGTCTGCCTCCACAAAGCTCCTGTCTCTGTCCGAGTACAGGAGGTGCGGAGGAGTCCTATCCCGCACCCTCAAGTCTTGCTCCAGGCTCCGGTGCCGGCTGTACCCGTCAGCCAGCAGCTCGTAGTGCACGGGGAGCGGCGCGGGCTGGTACTGCTGCGGGTATCTCGTCTCTTCTGCTTTGGCAAAATCCACTCGGAGCCTCCTCTCCGGTCCGCCCAAGGGAAAGCCCCTCATCTGCGCGCAGGCGGCCTGGGCGGCGTCCAGGCTCTCGTACTGGATGTAAGCGAAGCTGTCGCCCTTCACGTAGTCAATAGTCCTGATGCTGCCAAAGCGGTCGAACTCCCTGGCCAGGGCGGCCAGGGAAGTGCTGGGGCCAAGGCCCCCCACCCACAGCCGGGTGGTGGGGTTGGCTTTTCCGTAGCCGATTTTGATGGGGTTCCTGCCCACAACGCGGCCCGACATGGCCACCTTGGCCCGGTGAGCCATGTCCAAGTTCTGGAACTTGAGGAAGGCGTAGGCACCGCCCTGGCCACGTGCGGGGCGCTTGATCACCACCTCCTCGATGATGCCATACTTCTCGAAGGCGCGCCTCAGCTCCACCTCCGACACGTTGTGGTCCAGGTTGCCGATGAAGAGGTTGCGGGTGGCTCTCTGGTCATCCTCTGGCATCAGGTCTTCCTCGGCCACGATGGGGTAACTGTACGGGCGGCCGCGCTCGTCGTACAGCCCGTAGTAATCCAGGGCCCGCTCCCGCTCCCGGGAGAGCCCGATGGCGGCCGCTTCCAGCGCGAAGGCGGCAGCGGCGGCGTGGCGGGGCCGCGGCTCCCGCAGCAAGGGGCTGGTGACCGGCGACAGCGAGCGCTGCTTGTATTGGTAGGCGCTGTGCAGGGGCGGCAGGTACCCCAGCGGCTCCGGGGAGGGCGCGGGGGGCGGCGTGCGGCTGCGCCGGCCCCCGCGCAGGTACACGGGCTCCACCTTGAGCGGCCGGTCGTAGAGGAGCAGCTGCCGGGCCCGGGCGTGCCGGCGGGCGTCGCGGGCGTCCCCGGGGTGTCGGAAGTTCACGTAGGCGACGCGGCCGAGCTCGGGCGTGTGGGAGAGCTTGACACTGATGTCCCCGGCGCCCCCGCCCGCGAAGCGCTGGAAGAGGCGGAACAGCCCGTCCTCCAGCAGCTGGTCGGGCAGGGCCGCGCTCAGCCCGCTCACCAGCAGCGTCTTGTACTCGCAGGAGCCGGGCGGCTCCCCGGCCAGCCCGGCCGAGCCCCCGAGCGGCGCCAGCAGCAGCGAGGGCGCGGCGCCCGGCGGCGGCCCGGCCAGCAGCAGCGACGGGGCTACCACGGCGCCCGGCAGCGCCTTGGCCTTGGGCACGCCGAGCGCCCGGGACGAGGAGGAGGAGGAGGACGAGGGGGCGGCCTGGCTGCCGCCGCGGGCGCCCGAGGCCGAGCCGCTCCCCGCCGGGCGGTGGTTCGAGTCGCCGCCGCCGCCGGCGCGTTCATCGCCTCGGTGGCTGCGGGAGCTGGAGCCGCCTCCGCCGCCGCCGCCGCTGGTGGTGGTGCCGCCGCCGCCTCCGCCGCCGCCGCCGGGCGTGGACTTGTCCCGGCTGCTGCGGGAGGCGCCCGAGCTGCNCGACGGCCGGGCGGCCAATCAGGGCGGGCGGCGAAGCCCCGCCCCCCGGCGGACTGAGGGGCGCGCGCGCGGCAGCTCCGCGGCCGGAGCGAGGGCGGGGGCGCGGCCGGGGAGTGTCGGGACCCGGCGGGTGCGGGCCTGCAGGGGGGTGTCCCGCAATCACGTCACACGCACGGCTCCGCCCGGTACACACCGGCGAACTTTAATGAAAGTCCCGTACAAAGCGCGGGGCCGGCGTCGCCCCTCAGAGCCTCGAGGTCGCCCCTCACAGTCCCCTCACAGGCCCGGTGTCGCCCCTCAGAGCCCCAGGATCGCCCCGGTCTCGGCCCTCAGAGGTCTGTCCGGGCGCCGGCCGCCCTCGGCGCGTACTTGGGCATCAGTTCGTGGATCCTGCGGATGAAGTCGTACTTCTCGACACAGCCCTTGCACACCTCGCCCCAGTCATCCAGGATCCGCCGCAGCTCCTTGACGCGCAGCTTGCGCAGGTCGGCGGTGCTTAGGTCGATCTGCTTGTCTGTGGGGAGAGCAGAGCTGCACTCAGACATGCCAGGTGGGCGAGGAAGCCACAACCCAAGAGGGAAAAGAGGTGCCAGGGGTGGAAGTAACGTCTAAGTTAGGTCTGGACAGCAGATAAGGCTCTTAATGCTAAAAATTATTAGAAGACAGAAAGCTTGGTTGCAGTTTAGATGCAGGAGTCCCACAATAGCCCTGAAAGCCCCTTTATTATATGAGCAGCAACACTTCTTTTTCACTGGATAAAAGAAATGTAGCAGAGTGATTTCAAGGGAAAGCTAAGAAAGTGACAACAACAAAAAGTTTTTTAGGAAGCAACACGACCTTAGTAGGAGAAATGAAAAATATAAAGACCCACAATCCAAGGGGTGTCTCCAGGGGGTGAAAGGGCAACTATAAGAGAAAACAGGAGGAGACATTCCTATGCCTGTTCTTGTATTAGTCTTTTCAGGAAGAGGAGTCATCTAGGAACGTGAGAACTCGAGGAAGGTGATGAGAAACAGAGAGTGGAATGCTCTGAGGAGGCACCAGAGGAGATGAGAAAGCAGCATTTATCACCCTGCTGCTGGGAACAGGAGAGCAGCTGGGACTGCAGAGCTCAGCCAAGGCCCTGAGGCCTGCCACAGTGACACCCCTGCCTGCTGCCAGCACAGGTGTACCACACACCCCCCCAAACATGACACTCCAAACAGCACCGTGAGCGCAGCAGTGCTGCTACACCTGGGAGTTAGTTATTCCAGGGCTGAGCAGAGTCCCTGCAGAAGCCAAGAAGGGTTAGCAGTCTTACCTAGGCATCTCCATAGAACTCTCTAGGATGTTCATGGAGAGCAACCCAGGTTGTGCAACCCAACTAGGCTACAGAACTCAGGACTGAGTAGTTTTAGGATGTTGCTTCACCCTCAGTCATCCACACCCCAGCAAATCATGGGCATTTCCTCTTGTACAGGCAACTCACCGTATTTTAGTTCACAGATCTGACTGTCTTTCTTCTTTAGCTTCTCACAGATCTTTTCCACAGGGATGTGGTGACTCATGGGCTTTGATACCTCGTTAATGATTTTGGTGGCTGCATCACTTGTGGCCCCAATGTAATAGCACTAGAGGAAAGAAAAGAGTGAAGTGGGGATGCATGGGAAAAAAAAGCTTCTAAAAGCAGAGTTTTCTGTTCCTGTCCTCATCTGGTTTTGCAGCTCGATGTTTACAGTTAGAGAACCTCCCCAAGGGACTGCCAGAGCTGGGCAAAAGGAGCCTAACTGAGCCCACAATACTGAGCAGGCGTTTCCCATTGCAATGATTTTACAGCTGCTGAGGCTGGTCTTGTTTCTTAACTTTATAAAAATTGAACAGGGTTAGGAATAAAGTCTTCTTCATTCAGAGAGCCTCTCTGAAGTGTTCCCCCTCTTCATGCATGTCAGATGGTATCTCTGTAGTTCTCTGAGGAGAGTTCAGGCCTTTTCCTTGGGCCTCTTCATTCACAAATTGCCTTTGATTTTAGTTAGGGCAATTTGGTTTTCCTTTATTTAGTTTTCAGCTAAACAGCTGAAGAGTATAAATATTTTAACAGATTATATAGCACCCCAAATACCATTTAAGGGACAGGGAGGCCCTGCAGCAAACAAAAGCTCTGTAATATCCAGTGCTTCAGTAACAGTGAGATGCCAGGCAGTCCAATCACTGTTGACAGGGTGGTGGTTTTTTAACTTTTTATTTTTAAGGTAAAGAGATTGAACTCCTCAAGTCCTTTCATAAAAAATACAGGACCCACTGTGGCCACAGAGCCAGCAAAAAGAGCCCCTGGGAAGCCACATCATACTCAGTTTTCCCTCATTTGCAGGAGGGAAATATTACTGACTCCCCCTACTTACCAAGCGATTCTCTTTGCCCTTTGCTTCTTTGCAGGATTTCAAGAGCTCCTTTTCAATACTGGAAGGTGTGAATTCAACATCATTGTCCTTCAGACTCTGGTAGAACCTTCCCAGGAATGTGACACACACTGGAAGGGAAGATGGATGGAGTTATCAGGCAGAGCAGCAATCTCATGGCAGCTCTCAGAGGACACTGGTAGGGAAATGGAATCAGAGGTTTGGAGAACAGAACTTTTCTGAACTTCACCCATGGTTCAGAAAGTCATTCAGAGCACAGTGAACCAACAACATGCCCTGGTACTTTTGGTGGGTTTGTGACAACCTGAGAAATGAGATCCATGGGAGTGTCTAGGGGCCTCTGTACATTGTCCTGAGTGAACACAGGATCAAATGATGGACACAAAACCACACCCATGCAAAAATGTATATTTAAAGTTGTCTTGCTGCTTTGGGAAGCAACTTGTAAGGACATGGGTGTCAAACCCAGTGCTGATTGAAAACCAACTCTGTACATTATCCTCTGAGACTGCCCATGTACTGACTTCAGTAACAGGGTATCACTGATTGCCAGGCTGCTTCAGCTGAAATTACTTCCAAGAGAAAAAGAAATGTGATCCCATGCTATGTCCCCATGGCACCTTGCGCATTCTTTCGTTTCCACAAGCTTCTGACGCAGTTTCAGATGGAAAGAGGGAAGACTCTTAGACATAACACAACTGCCACAAGTGCAGCTGCAGCTGAGAGGACAGATCCAAGTCCCTGCCTGTGGGAAGGGCTGCACAATCCAGTCATTGCTCCTTCCCTTGCTCCTTCCCTTGGCAGCAGTCGCTCTGCACGTGCTCCAAAGTGCAGCAGCCCCGTGTGTGGCTGGGAAGGAGGGCAGACAGCCTGTGGGATGACTGAGGGACACCCTGAGTGTCAGATTTTGGTCATCCTGCTGCTCACAACTCATCTGTGGTTATCAGCATCACCTGGACCGAGCGCTCTTCAGTGCCCCCAATTCCTGCTCAGCACCTGGAGATTCTCACACCTTCCCATGCAAGATGAGTGCCAGGAACCACTCTGCCTCTAAGGAACAGGTATGAGTTATGGCTTTTATGGGATTTGTTTACTCCAACAGGAAGGGACTGGCAAATATTATTGTCATTAGCAACTTGTGTTCAACTCAGAACACAATGCATGACACAGTAATTGGGCACAACAGGAAATGGAGTATGGCCATCTCAAAACTGAGCAGAAATGTACTCTCATTATATTAAAACTAGAACTAATTATAAGATGGGCCATTTTGGAAAACATTTTTTGTATGCATACAGCACACAAAATGTGATGTGATTTACCTCCCATCAGTCTATCCCCAGTCACAGACACACTGATGTCCACTGTAAGCTATTGGGAAGTGAAAACGTTGGGAAGAAAAAACTTGCTGCAGGCAGTAACACTGATGGCCACCGTAGGACAGAAACATGTTTCCAGTCTAGTGCTGCCACAGCAGCTGGAAGTTTTGATTTATGGGGTTCCCTCTCCTCATTCTGTTGGACTGTAGAGGAGGGATATTAGTATCCCAAACTCCCAAACAGCTACCAGAGCCCCAGCTCAAGTTCTTCTTGCTTCACTTGGGGAAGATGTTCAGTTCACTGCACAGGAGCAGCTCAACAGGTTCCACCCCCGAGGCGTTTGTATTTCCGTGGTACACAAAGGGCCCGACTTGATTTGGATCAGCTGCTCACGGCTCCCGGCTGTGCGCACCGAGACTCCGAGCACTCCGTAATACCGTGATGACTAAGGGGGAGTCCCGGGTGAGTAACCTCACTCACGCTCTCCTGCTCCCTGCCCTGCTCACCCGGCAGGGACAGCCGGCGGGGAGCGCCAGTGCCGAGCTGTGACACTGCTGCTCTCCCGGCCTGGAGACGGTCCGCTCTCCCGGAGTCGTCGCTCCTCTTTCCCGCGGGGACTCCACACTACCGCTGGCCCCGTGGACCAGCAACTTCCCGACGAAGTGCAGTACCCTGGGAAGGGAGATGCCGTCCCCGGCGCGGGGCACGGCTGGAAGCCCCGCCCCGCCCCGCCGGCAGCCCGGCGCATCGCCCCGGCACCGGACGTTCCCGAGCGGCGCCCGGCCAGGTCCGTCCGCACTTAGCCAGACTTGGGAGACTTTTCCTGCCGCGGGAGGCAGCGCTCCCCCCGGCCCGGCCCAGCCCCGGCGGCAGAGCTGTCACTCGGGGCTGTCACAGCCCCAAGGCTGTTCCGCGTCCCGGCCCCACAAGCTGGCGGACGGGCCAGAGTGCGTTAGACGGCGGCGAGGAACGGCCTCCCCCCGCCGTGCCCGCGGGCCGGGCCCGGCCGCACTCACCCTCGCAGTCCCCGTCGCGCAGCGCTCGGCCACCGGCCGGCAGCAGGAGCAGGGCCAGCGCCGCGCAAAGCCCGTGTGCCGCCCGCATCCCGCCTCGCCCGGCAGCGCCCGCCGCACCGGCACCACCGGCACCAGCACCCCGCACCGGCTGCCCCCGCCGCCCCATTGGCCCGCTCCCCGCCCGGCCGCCACGCTCCCCGCTCCCATTGGCCGCGCAGTCGCCTCCACGGGAGAGTTGGCGGCCGTTGATTGGGGACAGGCGGCGGAGCGGCGGCGCGCGGCGCGGATCCCCGCCCCCCTTCGCTGCCATCTTTGTTAAGGGAAGAGCTCTCGCGAGCGCTCCCTGACGGCGGCCGCGGGCGCCATCTTGGAAAGGGGCAGATCCTCACACCTGCGGGCGGGCGGGGCCGGCCCGGGCTCCTCCTTCCCTCCTTCCCCCTCTCTGCCGTGTCCGGCAGCGCAAGGTGGGCCTGAGGGGTCGCTCGAGGCCCACGAGTAGCCTGGAGTCGGCGGGCAGAGGGGCCGCGTGGGCAGCCGTTCGTGGGAGGGGTGTCCCGTGAGGGGTGGGAGCAGCAGGGACGGGCTCGGTGCCAGCGCGTCACGGGTGGCTCGGGGTACACCCTGTGAGGTACAGGGACTGGGTGCTTTGAGGAGGGACAGCTGAGAGGTCAAAACAGCAACCTGTGTGCACTTGTTTCTGGCTTCTTGTGTGGGTGCTTTTGCAGAAAGAAATTTTTTTATTTGTTTAATTCCAACTTAATATCCTAGTTGCTGAGCCTGTCACCTTTTGTTCAGGCACATCGGGGGATTCTTGGGGTTGTCTGGTGCCAGGGCTATGAGTTGGACTTTGGTGATCCTTGTGGGTCTTTTCCAACTCAAAGTCCTCCTAGTTTGTGCCGTTAACTACCTTCAAGAACCCCCAGCACTGTAAATTTATAACTGAAATTCCCTTGAAGCTGGCAGACGGGCACACACCTGCTGATGGCTCCTTGTGCGGCTTCACGTGTAACTCTGTGTCCTGGGATATCATTCCAGTGGAGGAAGGGAGCTGCAAAGTCACACAGCCCTGTGCTACCACAAGGGAGCTCCCACGTAGCTCCGTGAGCGCTTTTGCACAGGCAGGCTCTTGCTGCAGCCCGGTGGGGCAGTGCCTAATCAGAATGTTCTTGCAGGTGCAAGTGATAAGCTTGACGAGGTGAGACAGGCAGTGTGGGGAGGAGGAGCACCTGATTCAGGAAAGGTCACTGCAGGTGAGCAGTAATTGGGACATTCATTACCAGTGAGAGTACATCATGTGTTTATTAGGAGACGTGGTTTTGCGCATTTCTAGATATTTTTATTTCTCCAAATGTGGTTATTAAGATCAATATAGATATTATTAAGTCAGTCCATAATGATTTACAGAATTGCTTAATATTAGTATACTTTAGGAAGATTATTGGCTTTTTTAAAATTATGCTCGTTGCCCACTAAAGTCACTTAGCTGTGCAGAGAAGTGGTGGCTTGAAGTGCCCTTGTTTCTTATCAGGATAGTGGCCAAAAGAACTGTGAGATGCAGTGGCTTCATAATTAGGTGGGAATAGAGCTTAATTTTGGAATTAGGAGACATTAGGAAGGTCATAATAAGGACAGAGTTTACCTACCAAAATAGTGCAGTTATGAAACATCTTCAAAGTAGGAACTTTATAAATTTTTGTGGAACAAGAGACAAGTGATTTTATTTGGTTTTGGATTAGAAAATGAGCCTCTGTATGTTAATGTGGGATCCTCAAATGGGTCTGAGGAAGAACAAGGTCTCCTTTGGTGTTTTGGGTTTTTTCCTTCTTTTTATTTACAGTTTGTTTCAGCAGTTACAATGGATTCCTTGCATTTTACTTTGTGCTTCTTCTTGATCCATGGTGAGGTTTTTGGGGCTCTGTTTGTTCCACCACCCTCCAGGCGCTTTTTATTTACAGTTTGTTTCAGCAGTTACAATGGATTCCTTGCATTTTACTTTGTGCTTCTTCTTGATCCATGGTGAGGTTTTTGGGGCTCTGTTTCACCACCCTCCAGGCCCTGTCTCTCTGAAGCATTAGGGATTTGTCCTGGCTGAGACCTGGGTGATGCAGAGCTTGTGCTGGTCCTCACTGTTGTCTCTTCCTAGTATCCAATCTAACCCTGGGCTTTGTCAGTGTGAAGCTGTTCCCTCGTGTCCTTATCACTCTGGGGCCTTGTCCAAAGTCCCTCTCCCGCTCTCTTGGAATGCCTTTAGGCACTGGAAGGTCTGCATGGAACCTTCTCTGCTCTGAGCTAGTCAGCCAGTTGAGTGGGCAGGAGAGTTCATTTGGGGATTGGAGTCCTTGGGAAGTGCAGGGAAACAGAGGCTGTTCCTGGCAGCTGTGGGGGCTGGGCTGTGCTGGCTCTGCAGTCTGAGAACACAAACCTCTTACAGCCATGGGAGGGATGAAGGGGCTCAGCCCTGGGCTTGGGCTGTGAGGACAAAGAAGGGAGCTCTGTCAGAGGGGACAGGAAACAGTTGGGGAAGAGGTAGTGCAGTACTGCTGTGAATGAATGCTGGATAGAAGATGCGGTGTAATACATCTGCTATTCCAAATTTGGGGTCATTTATGTGGGATTGACAGTAGAGGCCATCAAAAGAGAAGTGGTGTTTGAACCTTCTCTTAAGACCTTCTCTGAGCTCGGAGCTGTGCCTTGTGAGCTGTCTGTGTTTGTGCCCATGGCTTTTTAAGAATCACGCAGAGATGGAGGCACATTTATGCACAGGGTGTAGAAGGCTGAATCTTTCATCTGCCAGGTTAGAGTCATTTCTAGAGATTTAATTTCTCCTCTTATCAGCTTTGTAATGAAATTCATACTGAGTCAGACAAGTCATATTTTGAAACTGTGCTGAAGTTTTCTTATTTAGATAAGAAGAGGTATTTGGACATGGGATTTAGATTTCCATCTGACTAGCGGCAGCTTAAATAAAGTATTGGACTTGCACTGAAAAAAATTGTTCTGTTGGATTTAACAGAAACTAGAGTATTTTTGAAACTCTTGTTTAAAGTTGAAATTTTGTTGTGCCAAAACACAGTTTTTATTACTTGTGCTTCGTTAATAGATACTTTTTGTCCAAATAAAAAATACTTACTTAACTAAGATTTAATAAGCTGGCTTAAAAACAGTCTCAAAGGGTCTGATTGAAGACAGGGTGAAGGGTTGGGAACATAAGTCCTAGCAGGAGTGGCTGAGGGTACAAGGGTGTTCAGGCTGGAGGTCTTAACACTCTACAGCTGCCTGAAAGGCTGTAGCCAGGTATGGGTCAGCCTTTTCTCCCAGGGAACAAGGGACAAGAGAAGAGGAAATGGCCTTAAGTTGTGTCAGGGAGGGTTCAGGTTGGATATTAGGAAAAATTTCTGCACTGAAAGGATGGTTAAGCCCTGGAAGAGGTTGCCCAGGGAAATGGTGGAGTCACCATCCCTGGAAGTGTTCAAAAACCAAGTGGACGTGGCTCTTCACAATATGGTTTAGAGGGCAGAGTGGTATTTGGTTGAAGATCTTGGTGATCTTGGAGGCCTTTTCCAACCTGAATGATTCTGTGATTCTATGCTATGACTGATACAGACTTCAGTACACTGTTACAGTTTCTCTTCTCAGTATTTGTATGGGGCATGTGCAAAGGGTGCCTTGGCAGTCCATGTACATCCTGGGGCCACCTGAAGAGTCAGACTTGCTGCTAAATGTCTTTTGGTTTCAAAGTTTTTTTTGTTGGTTTGTTGAGACATTAAATGAGTTATTTGGCCTTCTGTACAATGACCTGGTTTATTAGTAGTAATGGAAGAAAATTTGAGATTAGGAGCCTGTAGAAGTCACCATAGCTCTCAATTTCCAAATCCTGTGTTCCCACATGTCTTAACTGCTATTCTTTCACACCTATTCTGTTAAAATGATCAGTATCTAACAACTATTGCAATAAAAGAGTGGCAGTCTTTTGGACAGTGAGACAGTAGTGGTTCAACCCCAGCTGATAAGGGAGTGGCACCCAGCCACTGCACTGCTGGCCTAGGGGAGAGCTTTTCTCTGAAAGGATTGCCCCAGAACTGTGCCTGGGGCTGTTGCAAGTGCCCATCTACCTGCCTAGACCAGGAGGGGGCTGTACCTGCTGCTTGCTTCAAGAAGTTGATATTAAATAACAATTAAACATGGAAGCTGTTCCCTCACCACACACAAAGTCCTTTGGTTGCCCCCCATTTTTCTCATTCACACAAAGGTGGGAAGTGAGGGCTCTTCCTTGTCTCTTGTGAAGGTTTGGAGCAGCCTGAGGATAGCCCTGCCTCAAGGACAGCAATGACCATACAGCTGTACTGTTTTAATATCAGGTATTAATCTTTAATTCCACATCACAGCAGTCGAGTGAATGGGTAAGGGAAAGGAACCCAAAACAAACGGCAGATATTTACATCTAAAATTCACACCACTTATTTGTTGGTTCTGGAAACATGCTATCACAATATATACAATGAAGTACCTTTAGGACACTTGTACAAATTAATTGTTTCCTTTTGAATTTGATTTCCATTATAGATAAGATAGCTGTTTTCATTTTATTTTAAACATGAATACACAAAAGAGAAGTGGTTAGAGGTTTTCGCCTTTTTTTTTTTTTTTAAATAAGCACAGAATGCCAGAGGTTAAAAACACATTTACAGGGCAGAATACCAGTCAGACATCACAATCTATACATTTTTTGCTCAATTTCCTGTACAAATACACAGCATTCAAATGGGGGTATTTACAAAGAAGCATGACCAGAGGAAATTTTAAATATCACATAATTTGTTTCCCAAAGGCTCTTGCTCTCTCCAGCCTCCCCAGTTTTGGCTGATACTCCTTAGAAGGGATATGCAATATCCCTTACCTAAAAAAGGGTAAGTAAGCTAAAAACCAAACAGGAAAATACGAAAAAGGATCTGAGTCTTGCATACAGCAATAAAACCAACCCAACTACTGGGGAAAAAAAGGTAGGATTCAGGAAATTGTTTTAATTGCTTTTCTTCTACCACTGTAGCTCCTTCTCAATTTTGTTTCAGATGGGGCCAGCAGGTACACTGACGATGGAGAGATTTATAGCAGAATTCCACCAATTTTCTCAGGAATGCACATGCTATTTTCTTATGCAGAGAAAACCCAATGAAAGCAAGTACACTGAGCTTTGAATTCGAGTTAGGTATAGAATGTCAAGGTCCTGTTCAAAGTATCCTGTTGATGTGATTTATACAAGCAATCTTCAAATCCTGTTGGGCAAGTGCAACAACTGCTGTTGCTTCCACCTACTCCAGGACTGAGCTTGACATTGGAGTTGTACTATGCTAAAAGACACCTCACCCTACAGAGAAATAGTAGTTCCAGGCAATATTAGTTCCAAGATTCACAAAATCTCAATAATAGTCTTTCCATCTTCTGTTCCCTTTAAGGCAAACACTGAAAAGGGAGACAGAATACTTGGTAGATATCAGAACAATAACAGAAATTTAACTCCAGAGAGGCTTAAATTTGGTAAACTCAGCAATTTATTCCACCCCTCTTTATGTGGACCTGCCATATATTAGGTATTTGTACACATCACCTGATTGATCTTTGAACTCTTGCAAATACATAGGAAGCCAGACTCCCCAAATGGACTCACTGCTGTTGTACCAGGTCTCTAATCAGAGCAGGAGGATGCATTGTCAGTGACTGATTTGAGATCTGGTGGGCAGGTTTTCCAGCTGCCTGGGACTCAGTCCTATGGTAATTGCATTCTTGGTTATGCAAAGTTTTATTTGCAAGACCTGCTGGTTTTTCACATTAAGGAAGCTTGATAAGTCACTACATTTACTACTTTTAGTCTTGCTGCCAGGAAAAAAAAAAAAAACTGGGGCAAGGGAAATGGAATTAAAACTTAGTTCTTTTAAGAACTTCACTGGAAGAGTCTCAGTGGGATTGGAGAATAGCATATGTGAAAACATTTCACCCTTTTCTAAGGAATTACCTTGACTTACCTTTACTGAAAACATCAGTTGGTTTCCTGCATTTGTTCTATACCAGAGATCCAGCTTGGTTTGTTAACAATGAAGACTGTCCTAGCATTGGAAAACTCTCCTTCTTGCTAAAGATGAAACATCCACTATAGGCCAGATTTTATTTTCATTGTTTAAATTGTGAAGGATATAATGATTACAAGCAGCCTGTGTTAGTAACAAAATAGAGGAAGCAAGAGAGACTTTGTTCCAGCCAAATAGGCCATTTAAGAAACAAATCCATAACTTAGTAGTTTTGCATGGGCTAGAGCTTGAGAAAGAAAACAAACAAATCCTCTTAAAAAGTCCCCTTCATACAACTGCTGAGTCCAGACTTTATACAGCCAAACCATCCTTAGCCAGTTCAGAAACCATGTACTCTGCCCAGTCACTGTATTTAGAGGTAGTGCTAAAGGTGACCTGTAAAAGATTTATAATAATCCCTTTTTGCTTCTTTATGCTGTTTTTAGCAGGAGAAACAGAGCAGTTAGACAGGAATTCAAGATGTAAGTTGGGTGCTGTTCCTGTTTCTGGCACTGGTTTATATGGTGGAGGTCTTATTTGAATGTGCTTCAGATTTTTCAGCAGTAGGAAAGAGGGAGGGCTGTTTCCATCTTACGGAGTGTGCTTTGCAGTCTGCAGGTAAAAGGGTTGTAAGGAAGGCTAAAATGTGTGTGGGTATGGCAAGGGAAAGGAAGGTGGCTTGTTCATCCAAATACATTAAATATTTGATACTATTTTGATTGAAAATTTCATGATAAGGATGAAAAGAGGAATAAAAGGTTTCTTAGAACCAAGATATTTTCTTTGTAAAGAACAATATTACCCACAGATACTTTCTTCCTGAACTGTGCAAGTACTGATTAAAAGGCATGTTTTGGGTTCATAGACCTGAACTGTCTTGAGCTCTGCACAGTTCTGGTTTGTGTGGTGTGGCTTGGCTCCCCACAATGTTCCTCAGCCCTTTCTAGAGCTTATTAATAAAAAATATGGGATGGGGAAAGGGCGTATTGTTGCCTGAGGAGAAAAGGAAAAAGAAATCAACCTTCCAGAAGAGAGGAGCAGCAGCTCTTACTATACATTCTAAAGAAGCAAAAGAGGAAACAAACACTTGTTCTTTACAGGTTGCCTTTAAGGTCCCTGACTCTGGGGTGTACACTTGATACCAGGCATTGCTCAAGTCTTGGTGTTTTCTGTCTGCTCTGAGAGATGGGAGATTCTTTCTGCACACCAGCTGCAGTGAGTTGTTGAGGGGGACTGAGGATATGGAGTTAACAGGAATGAATCTCAGCTCCTGGGTGATGGAAGTTGGTGAGAATTAAGATGTTCAGCCCTGAGGCAAAGGTTGTTGGATATGATGTGTTTAAGCCACCTTGTCTTTACTGGCTGGGTCATCAACCAGCTTGTGGCATGAGAAACTCAATTTGGTTGGTTTTGTTTTAATCTGGAATAGAAATGCTGGTGTCAACAGCCTGCCCAAAGCTGGGCATGGGAAAGGCCTACAATGAGGTTGTAGCTCCAGTAGCCACCAACCTCCTCTCGTTCTGTAGCACAGATGAATAACATGATTCCCATGAGAAAGCAGGTTGGCTTAGCCAGTGAAAGCAAAATTTAAGAAATGAAACAGTACATAAAAAACAAAGGAGGCAGAGTTTCTTGGAAATGATATCTTGGAGATCAGTGCATCAGCACTGCTTTAGATTGCCTCAGCACCTATGAACCAATGCAGGGAGATCACTGCACAGATATGTACAATCCTGCTCTCAAAAGAGCCAATTTCTTCTTAGAATTGCCATCTTTCCACTGCCTGCAGCTCATGCACCTTCCAGCCTGACAGTTCATAGAATCCCTGATTTCAGCAATGAGCTTTCAATTCTGTACAGCAAAGAAATATGTCCCTAGTGCAACTGCTTCTACTCATGTGCGTCTCAGAACTGGGAGGAAAGCAGGTTCAAAATCAACTTGCCACATTCCCCCCGTTTTCCCCTCCACTTAAAATTGTATTTTTCGGCTTCTGCTAGTCTCTATGGCTCATATGCCGTGTGATGTGGTTAAGAAACTGCAGAAGGAATAAACCGTCCACTGCACAGAAAGTTAAAAAACATAACAGAAAGGTGTAAAAAGAAATTAAAAAGGAAAGCAGCAACCTGCCATGCTGGCCCGACTCGCTTTGTGGGCTTCAGACATAACCTCGCGGCAGTAGAAAATCGGTTTGCTGTTCTCCGAGTCCTGCTCTCTCTCTGTCGTGTCCAGACCTGGAATGCCGACGCCAGCTGCGTACCAGGAGCTGTCCCTACTGCTCACTGATGCCGTGCTCCCATGCCACCCTGGCCTGCTCTTCCTTTGCACCGCTCACCGGTTGGGACGCTTTACGATGCAACGGGCGGTGTTTGTCGTCGTCTTCAATCATCATCCCCTCCTCGTTCTCCATGTTCGGCAGCCGGGAGTGGTAAGGTTTGGGGGGTAAAGCAGGAGGGTCCATGGTGTCCTGAGGAATGACTCCAGACGGAGCAGAGTGGCTTCGGCATGGCTGGGATTTGAGCGACTCCAGGACATCAGGCTCAGAGAGACTGTACCTGACAGGGAGGTAGGGTGTCTCTAGATCTTCGTCAGTGTTCCAGGCCTGGCTGGGCACAGAATCCATGGTGTCTGTGCGAGGAGGTGCTTCAGAAGAATGTCCAAAATTGCTCTCGCTCAAGGAAGAGACACCACTGCTGGCACTGCCCGATAAAGTGGAGTTACTGCCATCTAGACCAGACTGCGGACTGGTGGGTGATGCAGGGATAGGATGAAGAGGGGACTGTTTGGAGAGAAACAGAACCAGGTTAAAATTGACAAAGGAGGCAATGCTGCATCTTGTGCGTTGATCCTCATTTCAGCTTTTGACAGCGGTGTTAGCAACGGCACAGTTCCATTTATGTTCAGAATGTCAAGGATTATTGGTTTACATGTATGGAAGTACCACTTGTGGGCAGACAAGTGCACTCAACAACACCAGAGCTGTTAGAGAAATAGTAGCTGAGGTGATGATCGGGGTGCTGAAATCACAGCATATGGTGCAAAAAAGGAAAAGGGAAGGACCTACAACCTGTGAGTTATTTCTATAGCATTCAGCTGTGGAATAGGTTAAGAGCTTTCAGTGGGTTTTCTCATGTGCAAGTTACTAGCATGTTATAAATAGTGTTTCTGTGTTCACAAGCTGTTTGGTGGGAGCAGAGAAGGGGAGATCCCTTTCAGGAGCCCATTGTGCTCCTACATCCCTCTCTGCTCTCCTGCCATTACCTTGCGCAACGTTCGTGCGGGCAGTGCCGGAGGAGCATCACTGAGCTGGTGGTGGAAGGCATCAAAGTGCAGTGAGTAGTGTCCTGGAACGAGACAAGGGTCAGAAATGCAGACTTGTGCTGTTTCATTGCAGCCACAGATCTGGGTTTAGCTCTGTAGTGCCAGGTAACATCTCCAAATGCTGCTAATGCCAGCCTAGAGCTGCCTGTCTGATGGATACTGCGGAGTGCATCTGTCACACACAGGCTGCTAAGGAGAAATTAAGTCCAGAGAGAGATCTTTCACTGCTCCGTTATTGAGAATCTCATGGCAAGGCAACAGGCTCTTAAACAATGAACATTTGAAGTTTCATTCTGTAAGCTTAAATTACTGCTAAAGTTGGTCACTGGTAAGAAGCCACACCAAGCTTCAACACTCTCAGACTTAATTCTAGTCCCAAAGTACACAAAAGTCCACATTGCTTAAGGACGGCAAGAATTCGAAGATTTGGGAAAAAAAAATTGAAAACCTAGAAGACCAGGAAAGACTATTCTGGTTGTTTTTACAGGGGTGGGGACAAAAGGCTATAGTCAGCTTTTAGGTGTCTGGATCTGTGTGTGTGTGAGCTGCAGGATTTGCAGCAGGCCTGCTGGGCAGGTCCTTACCATGGGGCAGGCTTCGGGGAGGCACTGGTGGGGCCAGGACGCTCCCAGCGTGGGCAGACAGGAATGGCAGCGCCTCTCGGCTTCCACTGTCCAGGCTCCAGCTACTGGGTGCCGCTGGCACAGCTGAAGGATTGAAACAGATGTGACTCGGGTAACAGGACAGGGAGTTTGTGGGGCCAGCACTGGCTTTCCAGCGTGCTCTTCAGCAGCAGAGACAGATCCCAGGGACTCAGTGAATGGCAGGATTGAAAGCACAGAAAGGCTACAGAGTGTTAAGTTTAGAGATGCTTTGTTAAGGATGTGAGAGTTAGGTGATTGCAGGGTTAGTCTGCCCAGCTCCCCTCCATCCCTGGCCTCATTTCTAACAAATCTGAAGAGCCGTAGGACTCTGGCAGGATTTTTGCAAATCAGTGTGGAGGTAAAAATGAAATCCCACCAAAGGAAGGGTGGCTGGATCTCAGGTGTGAGCTCAGGTGTCCTGCTTTGTGAGGAGTGGTGACAAAGGAACGTGGCAAAACCCTCTGGAAACACAGGATGGTCTGTGGCTGCACTGCAGGCTCAGTAAGGACTGAATAAAGGACATGAAGGAAATTATACCTCAATCTGTTTCAATCTGTTGCAAAAGAAATTACTTCAAAGCTCCAATTTACTAAGCTACAGAGTTGATAAAGGGCTTTGATGACAAAATATTTAAAGACAACAGTTTGGCCTCCTTGTATTACAAAGTCTCCTGAAGAGATCAAGCCTTTGTGAATCAGGAAGTATAGAGAAAGCAATGCTTGCTGCATTTAACAGAGAGTGAATATTCACTTCATGGACTTGGTTTTTCATAGAAATAAAAGCTGCTTCTTGACATGAACATGAACCTTTTTCAAGATCTTGAGAATTCTGTCAACCTTGAACATTATTAAAATGCACCTTCCTTCCAAACAAGACTTGATTTATTCTGAGAAGAGACATACAATAGTTGTATGTTTATTTAAAAACAAATAATCAACTGCAATTGCTTCAGATTAGCAAAGAAAGAAAAAAAAGTAATTAATTGAGCCTG
Source organism: Onychostruthus taczanowskii (assembly GCF_017590055.1). Classification (NCBI taxonomy): domain Eukaryota; kingdom Metazoa; phylum Chordata; class Aves; order Passeriformes; family Passeridae; genus Onychostruthus; species Onychostruthus taczanowskii. The sequence goes on along the minus strand of NW_024506993.1, from coordinate 16,555,174 downwards.
TCAAAGAAAACTGAGATAAAAATAGCGTTTTCCATCTTCAGTTTGCAAAATGGAAGCCTGGAGAAATAAACATGGAGTTTGACATCTGAAGAGGATTTCTCCTTAATTAAAATGCCTGCAGCCATTCTTGGTACATTTCTTTCTAAAATGACTTTGAAAGGTTTCTCTTTTTTTTTTTTTTTGTCTCCCTAGTTCATGTAGTTAGCATGAGCATGGGCTCCCCAAGGCCTAAAATTCCCTAAAGTAAAAAAGATCACAAAGTGACAGCTTCATAAGACAGAACAAACCCCATAAAAATATAAAAGTAAATGTTTTTTTCTTTTTGAAGAGAGACTCTTAGCCTGAGAACCTGAGAAAGGCATATGAAGAATCTTGATGGAGAACAGGTTCAAACCAGGGCCTACCTCTCTATGTAAGTAATGTGGCTCCAGATGGATTTTCCCTGTACACATGCCAGAGTGCTCTAATTTGCACTACTGCAATTGGTGTCAACAGGCTAAAACAGAGGGACAAGATGCAACAGCAGTGCCAGCCTTGCTCATCTCTCCTGCCATATCCCATCATCACGTGAAAAGGACAGAAAACCTGATTTGCTTGGCCTGTAAAACTATTGCAGTGCTTGTGGCTTTGGGGTTTTTTAAAACACTGAGATGCAGAACGAGAATGTGAAGAACACATGGTACCCCAGTGAAAAATCCATTTATGCTTTCTCAGTGTTCCCTCATTCACAGCCTTTTGAATATTTAGGAGTGCTGGAAGAAGGTGGGATGATTTTGAAGAGTAGCTGCTGCCCAGTAAAACCAGTGTTTTAGCCAAAATGCTTCAGGGAAGAACCGAAGCAGGGAGCTCCCAGTGCTGTGACTTAAACCAAGTCTCTCTCTGTGACTGTTCAGCGGCCAAGTTTAATTAGTGGGGAGGCTGCATTTGAACCATTCTGCCCCGGGTGACTGATGTCACCACTGTCACTGGGAATTACCAAACAGAACTTCTGACACGGCCAGGAGAGGGTGGGGGAAGTCAGGGCCCTGACTGCTCACAAAATCCAGGGCAGATGGCATCCCAACTACATAGAATGCTGAGGGTTCAGGCCTGCCAGCAGCACCTGTAATGCCTTTTGCCACCAGCCAGGCACAAGAGCTGGGATTCCTGCCTCACCATCCCCACTGAACATCACCTGTGTCTTTTGTGGCTTCTTAGGGATTCTGTCTTTGGTCTCCTGGCACTGAATACCACACTCCTGCATAATATCACCCACAGATACAAACTCAAGTATTTTTTCCTAGACAGACAATAAATATTTATCTACCTTCTTTTTTCAAATCTTTCTCCTCTCCAATACAAAGATCTCCCCATCTCTGTTATATGTTTTGTTCAAACTAACATGGATGGAGCTCTTAATCCCTGACTCCGAATCTGAACTCTCTTGTCATCACTCGTTATTGTCATCAAGTCATCGTTCTGCCATTTATTCAGAACTGGTGTTTGGTTTCCATCTGGGCCACTCATGTTGAAGTAGGGGATTCTGATTTATTAGAAATTCTAAAATAAAATTTGGATTTTTTTTTTTTAAGGTACAGTTTAGTTCTGGCACAGCTATGAAACAAAAAGAGATAAAAATCTGAGTGTGCGATGTAGGTCAGACTAGATAGTAGCAGTGGTCTTTCCTGGCCTTAAATCTTTTAAGATACCATTTTTTCCAGCAATACATGACTGTTGCTTGCTTAAGCAGCCTCCTTGTCTCAGATTTTGATTCAGGAATTTTGCCCTCTTCTGCTTTTTCAGAATGCTGCCTTTCAGATAATTTTTGAGCCCATCATTTTGTCCATGGCACCTCCTTCACAAGCTGCTCCTTTTCTCGTACACCAAACAAATTCTTTCTCCTCTTTCAGTTTTTTTTCCCCCCTGCAGGGACTCTGCCTGGTTTTTTTTCAAAAGAATGAGTTAAAAAAGCATATATTGCTATAGGATAAATAAATATAAAACTACCTCAGAGAGAGATTACGAGGAATGTTTGTATTTTGAGCAATACATGTGTATTAAGAAGCAGTATAACTCATAAGTAAAAAATATAGTCCCAGTCTTGGGCTGTTCTTAGATAACTTCTCATTTGCTTGACAAAGGCTGCAGGAATTGTTTCAAAAACAAAATGCTAAACTCAGAAAGCTTTCTGAAATAGGGAGGTCTGTGCCACCCCACCCTACTGTGAAGGCTCTGAAATGATGGTAGGTTGGCAGAAGGCCCAGTTAATTAAACTGTTAATTAGAAAGTGTGAGAGAAATGCACTCCGCCAGGAAATGTAGAAGCCCATTTGTTACTTGCTGTAGCATGACCAGAGGAATAATCTTTTAGCTAGCAAGCATGCATGCTGCAGAGGAAGAGGAGTACCTTTCTCAGCCACAGACAGGTTGGGATCACTGCAAGGTTTGCACGGTCCAATCATTTGCTGGATCAAGGCGCGCTGGAAATTTGGAGGCTAAGAGAGAAGAAAGTTAGCAAAGAAGAGTTAAAAAAAATAAAAAAAGGTTACAGACCAGCTGGGGCAACATGGGGACTTTCTGTTGCTTTTTTTTAGCAAAGAAGTTTTTAAACTAAAGATTCCCTGGGAACCTTAAGCCATGCCTACCTTGGCAGGTAGTGCAGTGCAAGATGAGTGATCCCTAGGGTCGAAGTGTGCTGAGGGCCCACAGTTCCTGCTCTCTGGAGGAGTTATTTCAGACTAGCTCTAGCCTGGCCTTGTGCCCATTAGCAGCTGGAATACAATGTTTTCCCTCTGAAGCTTATCTTTGGTTTTGTTTGAACACTGACTTTGCATGCTTTGAGACAGCTCTCCAATGCAAGTGTGGTAAGTGGGCAGGATCAGGAGATTCCTTTCAAAAGCGCAGGCTGGGGTGAGATTTAAATGCTTACATGTAGGAACACTTTTCAATTTGTCCAGGGAAATTAGAGCACAGATTTTTTTAAAACACATGTATCAGTATATTATTTCAGCCTCTCATGGTTTTTGATACCTCTGGAAATCATAAAGTTATTTAGAATAAACTTGGAGACTAGACTGTAGGATGGATGGCCATGGTTCTAAACAAATAAAGAAAATGGTGTGACCGCTTGCAATGGGCCAGGGCTCACAGGATGAAGCTGGGAAGTGAGTCCATTTTCACAGGACGGGTCTGCTCTTTTAATAGCCACTACAGTTTGCACCAGTCAGCTGCCACAGTGAGTGTCTCCAGGGGGGACTAATAAGAAAAGTTCTGCTTCACCTCAGGAAATGATCCTAAGTTGCTGTGCTTTCCAAAAATAAAAAAGAAAGCTTTAAGGTGATCAAAGCCAGCAAAAATACAGCCACAGTTTCAGGTGGTTGAAGTGACACAGAAGGAATGAGAGCTGTTACCTGTCCGTTTTCCATGATAGCTGCGGGGTACATGGCGCTGCTCGGTCGGTCCCGGTGGGCTGGCAGCAACATCATCATCTCCCGAGAGTGGCGGTACTTATCTGGTAGAGAGGGAGAGCCTGTAAACAAGTGAGAAAAATCACGTACACGGGACAAACAACAGCCATGTCTGTGCATGCCCAGGGATCTGAGTCCTCCTGTGCACTTGGCTTGGACGCATGAGCTCACAGGACTCAAGGAAACACGGTGCCGAGCCCACTAAGCAGCTGACTGTTGGTGGGTGCATAGCACGAGGATGGAGCAAGAACTGGCTTCTTGTACACAATTAAGGACATACCACGTAGGGTGTGTAAGATGTGTGTGTCCCTATGTATGTTGCAAAGTGCTTCCTTTCAACACAAAAAAAAGTGGGCATCTGCGTGGAATCAGCTGTGGCTGTGCCTAATGCTCCCTTGCCCCATAAAGTAGAGTTACAGAAATGCCATGAAATTGTTAATTTTAGGACTGAATGTGAGAGAAAAGGATAAAAGCTTGAGATACACCATTCAGTTAAAGCAGAAATCTATGGGAAAATACTTTATTCTTTGGTTCTGGATAGAGGTAAGTGTTGCCATTTAATTGGTGCTATCTTGGTCAGCTTCCTCTTGTTAAAGCAAACCAACCCCAACAATAAATAGCATATTCTATAAATGTGAGAGGCACTTTGCTTACAACGCTGCTGTAAATGATGATTACTATTGTGTTGCTGTACTGAGCCCTTTGATGACACCAGACATTTACCAATGCCTAGACTTTTATAGTAGGAATAATAAGGTTGATTTATCTATTAGTTATCTGTATAGTTGTCATTTAAGGTATTGGGGTATTTCATGTAACAGCTTCCTGGCAGGTGGAATTACGTGGGACTCATGTCCTTCAAGATGAGTGCTACATAACAATACACCTTCTGATGTGCAACAGCTGACAGTGGATGTGCCAGAAGAATGATTCTCATTAGTGACTTCCTAAAGTCTGACACTACTGATACACGCAACCCTTGGGATGCACAATATTGGGCAGGATTGATGTTGTGAAGCTGCTGAAGTGAGCTGTAATTTGCACTGATTGTTTGATTGCGTCACAAACACGCACTGAACAGATGGCAGCACACAGCGCATTACAGAGCCATGCCGGCTTTTGGGGAATACATGCCCCCTCTGGCAAACTTCCACAACCACACACATTACCTGGACAGCACTCCAACATATGAGCAAAGGCATTGGTGCTGGTTGATGCAGCTTTTACCCCAGCAAAAGCAAACATGCAGTTTTGGGGACTAATATTCAGCACACAGTGGAAGGAACAATGTGTCCAGCAGAATGCAGGATAAAGTCCTACAATTGCAACATTTCCATGAGGGGGGGCAGATGCCAGATTAATCTACACCCCCACTCTGACATGAACAGTAACAGAGTATCTGCATTCTAGTCCCGAACCCATTTTCTCCCCAGACATAGAACAAACGTAATTAGACGACATTCCTTGCTTTTATGTACAACATCAGCTTGGAGAACACGGTGTTAACGCTTTGTGCTGAGTCTTTTCCTCACAGGTCACAGGTAGTCCTGTTCTGCAGGACAAATGTTAAGATGCTGAACTTTTAGGTGTGCCCAGAACTACAGCGCAGCACAACCTGTACTGCAAACTTTCCCCTTTTTATTTATCTTGTCATCCTTGCTCTTTTATATCAAAGACCAAACCACCTCTACTGTTGGCAGTTTATAGGAATTACAGTGTCAAAAGAGCTTGGACTGCAGGACCTGAAAAATCCCACATGTGCTGGCAGAGTGTAGTTTAAAAAACTGGTACCCTAAATTTGTCATTAACTATAGCTATAGAATGGTAACAGATTATGCCAAGTGTCCAGTCTGCAAACAAAATTTAAGTATTGCTGCTTTGGACAGATAGAGAGCACAATAACCACGGCTTCTTTCAGGGACTGTCAAAACTTAAACAGCAAAGTCAAAAAAAGCTTCTAAAGCTTCCAGAGCAGACAGTGGCCATAATAAAATGCTGCAGCATGTGTGAGGGCTTACTCCTTTTAGCATGTAGCTTGGTGCACTTGATGTGTGCAGCACTGTAGGTACTTTCTAATGAGAAAGGAAAACCTGTGCTCAAGCCAGGGATAGTTTTGCTTTTTTAAATTATAAATACGTTAACCCACTTGTGCCAAGTATTAATTTTAAGGAATAAACTGAATGTTAATGTAAACTCCAAAATCATTGAATCTCTTCTCCTGGTTCATAATTTTTATTATGATTATGAAAAGTTTGCTCCTGCACCAAATCATAATTTTTTGATTTAAAAAGGAAGTTTTAATGTAAGTACATGTATTCGTGTGAAGTGCTGAGTAAGACACCAGGACTCATTTTCTGCACCTTAACAAGGGACAGTGTTCAGGAAGCAGTAGGGATGCCTTTAGAGGCCAGTCAAGTGTCATGTGGGAATTGCTTTTTGAGTGCTTTGGAGGAGTCCTAACTTATTTTAAATTAAATTACTGACAAACCCTAACTCACTCGTAGCTCTTTCCAGGCATTTTTGAGTTACAGTTTCTAGCTTTCTGAACCCTGGCTTGTGTAATCTTTTAACTGCAGTCAAGTTCTGCAGTGCCTCATGAGCCACCTCAAATGAAGCCAAAATGAACTGATTTTCCTATTGACCTTTTACACAACAACAGTGGTGCTTCCCTGACAGGGAAGAAACTACTCAAGGGTCAAGCCAGGTGAAAACTGAGAGACACATACTTGTAATAATGAGTAACTATTAATGTCTATTGTTAGCACAGAATTAGCAAATTCTTGCAGTATTCTGAGTTCAGTTCTATCTAAGCCTTCTGCTGTAACTTGTATATATTATAACTAGTGTAAATTTTGATGCCTTAATCTGCAGTTCATTGATAAAATCAAATAATTGATCAACTTTCATGATGACTATCCTTTAAAAATTCTTTATACATTAATAGCTTAGTTACTTTCTTTGGGCAAGCCAAATAATCACCTACTTTAAAGATCCATAAAAGGGTAATTTTTTGGAAGGGGAGAACAATTTAAATTTAAATTTCAAGAACATGGAATCTTAATACAAAAGGCCATAGCTTCCTTTGGTCTCTGATGGAACTAATTTGTTATAAAGATACCCGTCTCCTCAGGAAAGGACTCTGCAGTAAAACAGAGAAGGTGGCCTAAGTACCTGCATTATCATTTGAATAAATGAGAGGAGCATTTAAAAATCAGGCTAAACCCTAGAAATTCTACCCAACCATGCTTAGGTTAAAGCGACAGGTGACAAAGATGTTAAGTTGATCAATTTAGATGGCCTTTATGAAATAAATTGTTGGTCTTTGTCCACTTCCCATCTGACAAGTGTTCAGCTGCAGCATCGTGACTCTCGTAGCTTTGTTGGCAGTCTCAGCAGAAAGGCCAAGGGTTGGATGGGTCATGGAGACTGAACTATCCTCTCACCTCTAGAGGTGGTCCCTCCAGGACAGAGATGAGGCACATGGATGGGGGCAGCGTGGGGGAACTTGCACAGCTGCCGCCCATGCTGTATCTGCTCTGTGGGTAAATAGAGGGCTTCAGCCTCCAGTGGTGTCAATCCAGCACCTTTCACCAGCGCTAAATTAAAAAGAATATAAAAAAATACCAAAAAAAAAGGAAAAAAAAAAAAGGATAGAGGTGCATTGGCAGAGCTGCATGTCACATCTGTGAAGTACCTTGCTCCAGCCAGTGATACTGGTCTCATTTTCACAAGCATCAAATTCACCCAGTTAAACAAAATAAAAAGAAGAATCACCAAGGAGAAGAACACAGCTGCATTACCACAGTGAAATTTACGTGTAAGGGCTTTTTCTCTTTAGGGAGAGCTCCATTTCCAACAGCAGTGTTGTAATAACCAGGACAGTGACTGGCACACTGGGAAACACAGATTGCATCTGAGACCTTACTAGAAGTGAAATCCCATGAGTGGGTAATGTCTGAATGCTGTGCTCACCTAATTTAACAGTGAACAGAACAGCAGAGAAGAAATGTCGTATCACAGGCTATATAAGTATTTTTCAAACTCATTACTTCTCTTACTGTTTCCCATTTGAAATCTGTCTGGGTCCCATCCCTGGGAGGTGCTGTTGGCTCACCCAGCAGCCCGGACCCTTTGGAGCATTCATCACGTTGGTTTCTAAGCAACAGTGAATAATACCGTAAAGAGGGAAGCTGGTGATGCTTTGCAGTCATCAGGCTCAAAAAGACTGTCACAGCCTGCCACAGCCTGTCACTGTGAGCCTGTCACTGGACTTCTAAAGTGGAAAACAGTGTGAAACAGTACAGCAGCAGAGTCTTCAGATCCCCCCAAATATTCACATGCCAGCTGAGGCACATCCGCTATCATGTCTTCCTGACATGATAGCCCTCTCCTCAGTTCCATCTTCCCTCTCCTGTTATTCTGGTTTCACCTGGTTACTGTTTGTCATGATTTTCCTTCCAGCCCTTGGTAATTAGTGAAGCTATTTGCCTTTATTTGAAGATGTTCACTTCTCACCTTTCTACTCCATCTGATCCCTCAATTAAATCACCTTTCTGCATCTGTGTCATAACAACAGCCAGTCAATTAGGATTTTACTGACAGATGGAGCAAAAAAAGCCCCAAGACTGCTTGAGAGAAAGGGCTCTTCTCCATATTCCCTCTCCATCAGGAGACACAGTATTCCCCTGTATGGAAAAAGGGGTAAGATTTAAATATCAGCCTTTATCTCTGACTATATCCTGGACACCTTCTTCAGATGCCTGTGAAAAGAGGTGTAGAACCTGCAACCGAGAACCCAAAATGAGAGGAAAAAACAGAAAACCTTTAAGAGAAGTTAAGAAAGCCAGGAGATCACATAGAGTGGTTTTGCTTCAGCTGGGGAAGAAAATAATTAGCAATATCAAGACCAGCTACTGTAACACAAAGGCAATATGAGTACCCGCAGAGTCTGCTTTTTTATTTTCCCTTTCTTCAAGAATTTCCCAGCAGGGAAGCCCTTCTTTATCTCCATTATTTAAAATTCATATCTTTCAATATTCATTCTATACATCTACTTTTGTATACATATGTTTCTGCTAAACTGCCTCAAGTCCTTTTTTGTCATAATTTCTTTAAGCTTGTAAAATGATTTCTTTGCCTTTGTCTTCATGATCTCTCTTGTAAGTACTATACCAAGGACTATTCTTGTTTTCCTCCAGACTGCGTGCCACAATTTTGTGGTGGAACAATGGAAATCATTATGAAATTCAACCACCTGAAACCAGCATGTATTAGAGATACATTTGATATATGGATGAAAGAAAACCTAAATGGGGAATTAAACCATTTGTAAAGAACAAGTATTGAAGAGGTATTTACATGTCCAAAAAAGAAACAGTGTTACATGTCAAGCAGGTGGTGTTCCACCTGTAAGTCAGCAAGGTTGCCAGGTTTAGGGAACCCCTGCAGGTGCCCCCCCATCAGGGCCTGTCCATGCTTACCTCGAGCGCTGGAAGGGGCAGAGTTAATCATCTGGGATGGTGCTGAGTGAGTGGAGCTCAGGCTGGAGGTGGAAGGACTAGCCTAGGATGAGGATAAAACAGAGACATTGGTGACTGAGCCTTGGTACCTGGGCTTAGGATAAACAAGCTGCAGAAGGCAGAGAAACCTTCGAGAGAGACCTGAGCACATCAGTGCCTTAGGGATTTACCTGCCTTGGATGAGCCAGGGCAGCCTCTGCCCAGATTCAGTGCAGGCCACTGCTAACCTGCACTCAGGACTGTGGGACTTGTTCCACCTCCCCAAACCAAGAGCAGCACTAACTGCCCATGTTCAACAGGGCAGGTAAACAAAATGGGACAAAAATCTCACTTTCTGAAAGCAGCAGGGTGATCTTGGACTGCAGTACCACAGTCACTGTACAAACACAGGAGATTTTCTCACAAAGTTAATCTAGTGAGTTACTGTCATATTCCTTGAACAATGTTAGATTCTACCTATTCAGTTCTTTGAAAAAAAAGTATCACAGACAGATCCAAGCATGTGCACAGGTAAAGTGTACTGCTCCTAAGCAAAACCCTCTGGAACATGTTCTGTGCTGTTCCCAGCCACTGCTCCTGGCTGTGCTGGAGCTGTACCTGCATGTGGTACATATCCTCAGCAGTCTCCCCCACAGAGCTGTCTGTCAGGATAACCAGGTTTCCTGTTTCACTGGAGGTGTGCGACGACAGGGAGGATGAGGAGTGTCGGACTGAACCAAGCATGTTCAGTGGGCTGGAAAAAAAACAGACAGAACAAGGGCATAATTATTTTTTAAACCTTTTTGTGAAGCCTGATTTTTTTCCAAACTAGTAAGTACCTGCAGTTACCTGCTGCTTTAGGTCACCTCTAGATGTCAAACACTTTTGAAAAGGCCAAATAAGCTCAAACAAGTCCATAAATGTGGGTAAATACGAAAGAGGTGACAAGAAGATTACAGGTAAAACAGAATAGTACACAGGACATTGAATTTCAAAACCCCAACCCAGGGTAATGTCACATCATGACTTTGGGTGCGTATTTGTTTTGTTCATAACAGAACACACTGAAACCACTCACATTTTTAATGCTAAGATGAGTGGGAGCAGCTTAAAAATAACATTCCAAAGGAATCCAAGCACAAGACACACAGGTCAAAATCCAGTTTTCCTTATTGCATGCATTGGGCCTCAGCATTACAGTTGAAGGCGATTTTGTAGCTGACAGTAAATTAATACAGCCCAGCTGGTGTGCAGGCTGTACCCTGATCTCCCTCAGGGAATGAACTTTTCTTCATCACTCTGAACCACACACACAAATACATTGTACACTACAGCATTTCCCTAGTTTGTCCTAAAAACTAAAAAAGCCTTTACAAAGGGAGGAGTTTTGAGGAAAAAAAATGTTATCACCCAGACACTGTTTATCAACTGCTAAGCCATGGGAGCAGCATAAGCTACTCAGTTTTAATAGCATAAAGAATGTCACCATCCTGGATTCATGGACCAACTTTCCACAGCTTTTTATGTCAGCCTTTAAAACCAGCTAAAATATAGTGACCCAATAAGAAAAATAAACACAGAAGAGCAATTAGCATTTTCAAATAAGCAATGTTGGCTGGATATAAAAAACACTATTTTGTCCTTGTATGTTTATCCTCTGTCATTAGCTCAGATTTAATATATGGGCATTCAGTTTGAAAAAGCATCACAGGGTCATTTTTTGATGTACTGATCAAAACACCGTGGCAGCCTTTCTTGTATTTGGCTTCTGATTTGATCAGAATTATAAAAATAATGATGTTAACAATTTTGATCCTTCAAAATGGGTACATATTGAGTTGGGTTCTAAAACAAGCCATACAATTTTCCTTTATGATAGATAAGGACACAGTTATTTGCTCTTGGTGCAACAGAAGTAGGAGAGGTTGGGATCTCTGAAATCAGATTGAGTCTGGAGAACTGAGTAGCGCATTTGTGTTTCTGCCGCCACAGTAAGTAAAGTGATGGAATCACACCTGGAGGTGTTCAGCATTTGCTGCAAGTTGGATTTCTCAACTTCCTTATTCCAATTCTCCAACTTCAATAATTATCGCTGAATGAAGACAAAAGGCACTTGTGCCTGAACTCGTGCTGCCCCTCCTGCAGTACTGCTAAGCTCTCCTCAGCTCCTGGAAGCCTGGTGGCACAGCGTGCAGGGCCCCTGGCGTTTGGGAGGAAGAGGGCTTACCTGTGTCGATGCAGCAGCTTGATGCTCTCCGGGCTCATGGGGCCGTGCGACACCAGCACGTTGCTGCGGGGGGTGCTGGAGCCAGAACAGGCCGGGCTCAGCTTATCCAAACCAGGCAGCTCCTGCAGGGCAAACACACTGCAGCTGAGTCACTCATGGAAAACTGCAAGTTTTCTTCATTCGTGCTACTTCCAGTTATGGGACTTCTTTTGAAGAGAACGTCCAACACCTCCTGGTAATCTTCCTCTGTCTTACATAATTTTCTGCTATGTGAAATAGCAACTGAAAATTAAGCTTTACAGTTGATAAAGTTTGTGATACAACAAACAACACACAAATATTAACAATTCTTGCTGAAAGGCCAAGTTAACATATTTTCTACAACTGCCTTCTTGCACAAAAATCAAGAATTCCTTTGGTAATTTGGCAGTCCAGTAGGTTCAGTCAATGCTGTATCAGCCTAGTTCTTTGCAGGTGACAGATATTTAATCATATAATTCAAAAATGGAAAAGTGACTGTTGGCTTACATGGTACAGACTGGATCGCATCATCTGGAACTGATCTATCAGTTTCTTATGCAGGGGACGCATTTCGGGATGTACAAATTTCTCATGGACTGCCAGACCCACTCCTAGGACATGTACCTGTGAAAAAGAAAATGCAACATCAGAAACCCAAATAAATTGTGTCTACGAGAGAGAGCAGAAGCCTGTCCTGCAGTTCTGGCAATGTGCAAGGAATATGCCACTGTCCATTACAAGACTGCTGGTAATTAAGCAAGCCTTGGAGTCCTGGCAAGTTCATACTACTCCAACAAGTATTTAAGTGTGAGACAAGTACATTTGTGTCACGTTGCATTGCTTTTCTTAAGTGATAACTGCAAAAAAAAAAGCAGCTAGATTCTCTCTGCAGAGTGAACAGCATTATGCCCTCACACAGATAATGCCCTGCGACAAAAACTCCTCCCAGTGCCAGGGTCTGAGCTGCCAGCAGAGACTTCTAAAAGGAGTTTCTGATAATTGAGACGAACAGCAGCAGTGTGGCACATGCAGTCACTCCTCCTGTTCCTCATTAGTTACTTCTAAAGGTCACTTTTTCAAAGGTCAAACATATAATATTAATGATTGAATGAGATTATATAAGGTCTCAGATGAAAGAAAATAGCAATGATAGGAGGCTTAAGATGTATGTAATTCCCTACATGATCCAAAGTCTGTACAAACAATAACTAATTAATCTTCAAATATCTCCTGAGGATTGAAGGGAGATAAGCATTATTTTACAGATGGGGAATCTCAAATGCAATTCAGTGATTTGTTGAAGAACAAGCCTAGTAGCTCTATTCAGATTTGGGCACATTGTTTAATGGGGTATATCTTTCCAAACTTTCAGTTAAGAGGGATGTGATTATCTGATTTCATTTCCATCAAAGCATCCCGCAGCTTTATCTACCAAGATGTTTCAAGGAGACACTATGGAAAAATAAAACTGCAGATAACATAAATAGGCATTAAGTTTTCATATGTGGCTCTGCCACTTTAATCTCAAGCCTGACCTGTCCTGCCTCCGATTATCTTTGAAATTTGCTAGGAAGACATAGTTCAAAATGCCAAAAATGAATGGCAGGCTTGAAATGCAGCAAGATGTCTGTTGGGTAATAAATGTAGAAAACAAAATTAATGTACTTTCAGCTGAACTTCACCTCACATCCCGTAAGGTGAGTGACTTGTCATAATTGCCTTGCCCACTTCCCTCTTGTTTTTTGTTTGAATGTATTTAGATCTCCTGTACCAAAAATCTTTGCTTCTGAATGAATCACTTGCATCTGATGTTTAGACTGACTGCTGATGAATCCAGACAATATAGCAATGTTCTTCTACACCTGAAAAATAGTACCTGCTCCTGCATGAGTTCCTTGAGCTGGGTGATCTTCTCTGCGTCTCCGGGGTGCTTTGTGATATAATCCTTATCAAAAAAGGCCTGCAGGAAGAGGAGAAAAAAAGTGCCTTTTGCTTATGGGAAGGTGCTTCCCCATGAAAAGATGAAAGGAAAAGGTCCAAAAGTCTTAGGAAAACAAAAAATATATTAAGGTAACAGCAGAGCTTAATTTTATTGTTTTTTAGCTCTCTGGGATGCAGAGAAAATGGGCTTGGCAGCTGAAACGATTCTGTTGAATCATGACTCTGACCAAGTTTCCCCCTGTGTCAGTGATGAGCAATACCACTAAGCCTTGTATCTTCCAGTTATTTGAATTTTATAGTTTCCTTCACATAACTGCCTAAAGCTAAAGGAATTTAGTGAGTAAATTGGCAACTAATGTAAAGCCTGAAGAGCATTCTCTCCATGGCTCCGCTGTGAAGACTCATCCCAAACCCCTGAACCACTGCTGCAATTTTTCAGTATTTTACCCTAAACCTACCTTTTGCAATGCTCAGTTTAAGTAACAGCTTGCCAGACATTATGCAGGATAATGCTGGATATTGTATTTAACATCATTTTAGTTCTACAGCAAGTCTGAAATTAGCCCATCAGCAAAGATAATGGTTCAATAGCATGAATTAGTGGTTTTTCCTGATTCCAAACCTAATCAGTCACCACCAGTCCCACAGCCTCTACCTCTATTGCAAAATGAATTTATAATGTAAGCAGTATTAAAAAAAAGCTGCTTCACTGTTTTACCTGCCAAGTGAGGATTTCCAGATAAGCCAAGTGTCATCTGTGAGAAACCCTGCTGTTACCTGTACCTATTTCCAAGTGAGATCCCAGCTCCACCCTGGAGCCTCCTTGCATGTGGCTATGCAAGCACTGATGCAGAAAAACCAAGCAGGGGGTGTAACCCCATCTTTGGATAATGCACATGAGAATTTCTTATCTTATTAAGCCATATTATCATTGAAACAGAAATGCAAATAAAACTGAGGAAGGGTGATACTCAATGGGAAGCAAAGCCTGGCTCACCTCCTGGTACCGCGCAATTCCCCCGTTAACGGCGGCATCAATCACTCCGTTCAGACACATGCTGAGAAGATTAATGTTGCCATGCATTTGTTTATGCTGGTACTGGCTTATCAGTGTCCTCAGCTCCTGGTTTTTGTTCTCAACCACTTGAATAGCATTTTCCAAAGGACTTACTTCAACCTCAAAAGCAATAAAATATACTTTAATTCTGTGGACACTTCACTGAGATTTATTATCTTCCTTGTAATAAAATGGTACTCCAGGATTGTTCAGTGAGCTCCCTTCACTTCTACTGCTTTGTACAAAATTTGCTACATTAACAAACTGCACTGTTGGCAGTGCTGGATTTCAGGTCACTTGGTTGCAATAATAGATGTCTTTCTGTATACTGAAGACATGGCAGCAATGCAATTATTCCATCCTTTTGGCACTGTCTCCATTATACTATTAGCTAATACAATTCCCCTGGTTACATTCAGCCATTATTTAGATGAAGTGGTAGAAAAAGGATGTATTTAACTCTTGGTAAACACCATTTTAAACTGCAAGATTTCAGCCCAATGAGTTCTAAGCTGCCTATTGCATGTCCTCAGTAAGTCATCATTTCGACCCCCAGTTACAGGAATTATAAATGTTACCAGTTCTCTTCTCTCCACTTCAAACCAGCGAGAGATCCCAGGCAAACTGTGAGTCAGGGTCAGAGTGGTGCGTTCAATCCACAAGCTCTGCAAGGAGTAATTGAGGCTGTGAGGAACAGTGAGTCACAACCACATCCTCTGTACTCTTACTACAAGTGCGAAGGGGGCAAGGCTCAGAAAATAATGCATTAAACTCCTGAGCATTCATTCTGTACAAGGTCTTCCTGAAAGTCACTTAAACAACAAACCAGGAATTCAGTAAGCTTGAAACAACACATTCAACATTTCTATTATTTTTTTTAAGTTGTCCAATCACCAGTTGTGTCATGGGACCCAAAAAGACATTGTAGACCTATGTGTCAGTAATAAAAAAGAAGTCCAGCCAAACAAACAGTGTCTGGGCACTAAAATAATTCACCTTTAAACTGGACAATGCTTTAAGCAGGTCAGAACTCAACAATATTCAATCAGACCACGGACTTAACCTGTTACTTGAGTTACTGTAGTATCTTTGGCTATGAAACCAGGAGCTAAAAGGGTCTATCTGCATAACATAAGAAGACAGTATTCACCTTGAAGAGATGAACACTTAAACACGGCTTCTTTGCTACTTCTACCTTAAATTCGTTCTCCTTGTCCTTGGGGCCCTTGTGGAAGGGTCTGTCGTAGCGGAACTTGCGGATGTTGTTGACGCGGTAAAAGCTCTTGATGCGATCAGGGACTCGGTCCATTTGCAGCACGTCTATGTTGTCTGGGATGGGAGTCACTGCATAGATCTGCAAATCTGGTAATTGTGCAGTCAAAGAAAGCTTTATCCATGTGTTAGGAAAGACAAATAGGAAACAGCAACCCACACAGGAGGCTCCATTTGGTGACAGAGACATTACGGTTCAAATCCCGCACAGGATCCACGCTGTTCTCTCAGAAGCCAAATAGCGCGGGTTCCATGACTAAGCTCTGCAAAGTCCCTGCAGTCCCCTTAAATGTGATGTGGTTCAGTCCTTAAATGCACTGAGCATTGTACAGGTGACCACTGAGAAGAATGAGATTCAAAGCCTTGGGTATAAAAAGGTTCAACAGTTTTAAAGAAAGGGAAATTGCAAAAAAGTAAAATACTGATGTAAGAAAAATAAGCAGAATAGAAAATAGAGCTTTGGAACTAGTATCTGTTCCCAAAAATATATTGGCCAAGAGAAGGTATCAGGAATACTCCTAAGGACACACAGTATGTGTGATGCCAGTGCTGTTGGTAAAGCATTAAAACATGGATATGACCAAGCACAGCCCTTTCTCTTCTACATGGAACATGACCTGCACTACTCCCTGAATAAAAAGTCCCCGCTCTTTCCAACATCACGTCGCATAACAAACCAGTTACTGTCTGCTGCAGACAAGGTTTGGTATTGTCCATATCCAGCTCTACCTCTGGGCTCTGCCCCAGCTCCAGGGAGAGTTTACCCTTTCACAGAAGGATACACTGGGCATCACACTGCAATATGGAGTCATCAGGGTGGTTTGGGTGCTGCATTGCGATGGCCTGGGGGAACTCGCTCAGCATCCTCTGCTGGAAGGCTTCCAGCCTCTCATAGTCGTGGCCCCTACACACATATTCTTTGTTCTGCAAGAAGGACATAATTATAAGCATAAATTAGTGTCCTTAAAAGTAATTTAAATTCTATTGACTTCTGTCTCACTTTAAATGTTACTTCAAAACCAAAGGTAAATGACAGTGGCAATATGCTAATGTGAAAGTAGATGTATTTTATCACTTCCTTTTTCTTTACAACGTATTTCATGATGAAGCAATGAATAAGGAGACTATTCCACTGATCTCTGAACAGCACAATGCCTCTGATTCAGGCACACCCAGCATTCAGTCTTGTGGTCCCTTCTTACCTGCTTTTCAGAAAAGGCACTAGTTTTAGTTGGACTATATTGAAATGTATCAACTAAAACTTAAGTCACCAGCTTGGCTGTTCTACACTGGGAAAGCTGCTGTCAAATACAGTTTATACCAGATGGATAAAAGTCCTGAGGTTCTGATAGAACAGAGGGAGAAATATGTTTATCATTTTATCAGTTCTCCTTAGAGAGAAGTTGCAACAAACTATTCACAAAAATGGCTGTTTAATCACTGCTGTATTATCACAGCCACACAACCCAGCCCTGATGGTGATGAACAATACAAGCTCAGGAACTCCCCTGTTAATAGTACAGTAATACAGAAAAGCTTTACCAAGAATTCTCAGTGGCCACTTAACAAATTCCCCTTCAGCCTTAAAAGCACTTTCCTCTTGATGAACAAAATTTCATTTCTGCTAATAATGGAAAGCTGCATTTAGATGACTCTTGAGGCATTAAACCACTGGTGCAGAGTTCTTGGATGTTTTTGAGCTATCTCTTAACTCCAAACAGCACGATACAGGATTTCCAAATTCCTCAGTGTCAGGAAGGTTGTATTCCAGTGTCTTAACCCTCACAAACCACAATTTTCATCAGTATTAAGATCTCCTAGTGCAAGACAAATCAAAGTAGGCAAATTCTCTAATTTTGGTAGTTTGAACTCTCATACACATAATAACTAGAAGAACAGGGAGGGTTTTCACCTTCATAAAACAATTTAAAAATTTAATAAACAAGAACAGCCTTTTATTTCTTGCATTTAGAGGCTGCAGTATATTCAATAATGTGTTTTTAATTGCTCTGGAAAAGGGATGTGGCCAAGCAATTCTTGATCTGGGTAGCAAAATCGAAGGGAAAGTAGCAAAACCACAGCCAAGGAATTCAGTTATCTCTGGCTTTGCATTTCAACTTTATGGAAAGGATCTCCTGCTCTGGCTGTGACATGTGTCACTTTGTATGCATCAGTCACAGCAACCAATGCACTGGGAGAAGAATCACATGATGAATCTTGACAGTTCAGTCTGTAATGCTCAAACTTTGCAGCTATTAGTACATTTGGAGTGAGCCCATGTTTGAAGGTGAATCTCTTCATGACACTTACTGCTTTCTCTGTTTTAGCTTTTGATTGCAGCAATCTAGAAAACTGTAAGCCTATAAATAAAGTTATTGTGATTCTAAAAATAATGCCCTGAAAACACCTCAAAGCTAAATTTAATAAGACTTCAGACAGATGCCAGCACAAGATCTCAAAACATGGCTTGTCAGGCCTTACTTGAACTTCTGGTAGATGGAAGATATGGACAGCTATAATTTAAATTTACTTATGTAGAAAGGCTAGAAATAGATGCAGAATACATAGAAACATGAACAATGACTTTTCTAGACAAAGGGTCTTCAAAAATCAAAGATATAGAAAGAAGTGGTTCTTTTCTGTCTTAAGCTATACAGCAATAGAAAAATACATGAGAAAAGGACTTGGAGTTATTTGATCACTTTAAATCACTCCCGTATCCATTTGAAGATTTTAAATCCATGTAAATCTTTTTCTTCTCTAGAATAGCTGCTTCCAATCTCTTTACAGTGTGATCCATGCTGATGTGACTGCTAATGGGCTTAGTCTGTGCTCCACAATGTGTGTGCTGTATGGATCATTAGGGAGAGAAAGGAGGAGGATGACTTTTAATGAGATTGCTACATTAGTAATCTGCTATCAGAAGTACTGCTACCAAATATAATTGCAGAATTAACAAGGATTATAATTATGTACGCTCGTGTTCGCTGGTAATTTCTCCAGCCAAGGATCCACATTGTTACAGCACTTTGCAAAGAGTCAGGGCTGAGCACAGGAAGCTCAAGCAGTGTCAAACACCTTGGCCATGCAGGATCCCAGGTAAAAGTGAGGATACACAAGATAAAAAGATAAGCTCCAGTCACTGACAGTACTTCAGATGTAGGAATGCTTGTGTGCCCTGGTGACTGTGTTGTCACTCACTTGCTGAAATATTTGTTGTTAGATATAAAAAACAGGAATTGTCAGTTTTCTCTGGAGATCTTCATGGAGCAGCTCTGGATTCACACTGCAGCACCCATCCTTTCTTTGGATTCCTTTGCAGGGGTCTTCTACACACTGCTGCTGGCTGCTGCATTCTAAATTGTGTGAGGAGCAGCTGAGGGAGGAGGGGCTCAGACTGGAGAAAAGGAGGCTCAGGGGGATCCTTCTCACCCTCTACAACTCCCTGATAGGAAGTGGTAGCCAGGTGGGGGTCAGGCTCTACTACCAGGGGACAAGGAATAGGAGGAGAAGAAACTGCCCCGAGCTGCACCAGGGGACATTCAGGCTGGACATCAGGAAATATGTCTTTGTGGAAAGGGTTGTCAGGCATTGGAAGGGGCTGCCCAGAGGGGTGATGAAGTCACCATCCCTGGAGGTGTTAAGAAACAACTGGACATAGCACTTGGTGCCATGGTCTGGTTGACAAGGTGGTGATTGGTCAAAAGTTGGATTGATGATCTTGGAGGTCTTTTCCAGCCTAAATGATTCTGTGATTCTTTAATTCTGGCACTGTTCACCTTCAAATAACATGAAACCATCACCCTTTATGCACTGGTATTTCTTCTCCTTGACTAATTTCAACTTGCCTTTATTACCCCTGCCTGAGTTTATATTGAAAGACTATAATTAAACCCCAGTGTTGAAATCCTTGTTAAAAAAACCAACAACTTCATAATCAGAGAGGAGTATAAGAGGGCAGCTCTCAAAATGGCTTGGCTTTGTATGACTTGATCCTGTGTACCTCAATTGGTGCCACCTCTTGTTAAACCATTCCTTCAAAGAGAACACAAACCACGCACCTCCAGTCCTTGAAAGCTTCCAGTTACCTTGTCCTGTCACATTCGATGGCATCTGCCATCAATTCGCAGGCAGCTCTTGGAGCACTTGTCAGATTGTATTCCTTCCTTGCTCTAAACTAGCAACAAGACATTGTATAAACAAATACCCATTTAAAGTTTGATTCCTCATTCGGAAGAGAAGAAAATTTCACTTCTTAAATGGGTTGGTACACCAGCAGACAATGAGCTCCAAGTGAGGACGTGTCCAAAGAAGCTGTTTGGCTTTTGTCAAAGAGAGGAAATTTTCTCTTGAACAGAGCATAAGAGTCATCAGGCTGGGATTAGAATTCTGTCAAGTGAGACTTTTTTTAAAGTGTGATAATTTGAGATGATGAAAATTAGTTGTAATGACCCAACATTGCTGCAATACAGCATTTTGCTTAATATAGAGGCAGTTTGTGCTGCATCTGCAGATCATCAAAAATTCACAGTGGCATGAGTCAAATTTGTGATCTCTGTTCCCAAGAACATTCCCAGTGGACCGTGTCCTTCAGTTCAGCCAGAAAACTGTTTTTATTTGTGCAGGCATAAAAAAATATGCTGAATACTAGACATCATATCTCCAAAACAAAAATACAAAGCCTTAACAGCTACTCTGAGCCTGGCCACTTTGTCGCATCCTGTATAAGTCTGGCTTACCCGCAGGAAAAATGGGAATTTTCGACCATAAAAACCAACTCTGAAAAACTCCGGTTCTAAGCGCTGCTGTTCCATGATATTGTCATAATAGGTAGCTTCCATTTTCTGTGGAAGAAAGAGATAGCTGCTGTCAGACCCTTAAAGCTGCACTTAAAACATTAACATCTCAAGACTCATTAAAAAATCACATTACTCTTTTACCCCCGTGATTTTTTATGAAAAGACCAAAATTCTGTTAAAGATTAAAATTATTAATTAAACCAGTCTACATAGTGGAACAGATTAGAATATCACCATACCCATTTTACATTTTGGAAGATGACATATTAATTTTTCCTGGTTTATCTTATTTTAAATTAAACAGGTCTGGCATGTAATTTTCTTTGCATTGGAGAATTAATGGCAAAGCTGAGATTAAGATCCACGTTGCCTGGCTCACAGTGTCCCATTCTCTCCTACAGATCAAAATCCATACCACTGCCTGGAAAATCACACCTAATTGGGTTTGCCTTAATTGAGTTGAGTGGCACAAAAAAGGATAAAACAAAATTAAATCCACAGCTCTGTGCACCAGAAGGTTTAACATGGAAGAAAAAAGTGGTTGGAAGGAGGAAAAGACTTTTTTTCTAGTTCCAATAAACAGTTTTGTGGAATTGTGCCAACAAAGATGAAGAGTGGGATTTCCAGACCCTTTGGCAAACTGAACCTCAGTTGAAAGGCTCACAGGAATTTCACTGTACCAAAAGGTGACTCTTCAAGGAGAAGAACCAGTTGGACACCATTGCTTCCACTGCAAGGAACTCTAACTTGCAATATTGAATCCTGTTTGTGGTCAGCTCCCACAAACATTAACTCCCTTTCCAGGAAGGAGAAGGTCCCAAAGTCATTGCAGGAAGCATCCAGGAAGGTGGTGGTGATGTGAATGGCACAGAGAGTGCACAGCCAAACTGGTCATGTGCTCTCTTTGGGGCCACTTCAGAGAAAACAGGTTCTTCAGAAGTGCTGTTTATCAGACCTTGTTAGACAGGTGTCTTCAGATAAAAATAAACTGGACTTTTTAGAAAGAGAATCTAAACCACTGTGTATATCCATGCAGCATAAATCTCAAATTTGGATACATGTATGCTATCCCAGGGGACAGGAGGAGATGAACTATTTTCACATTTAGAAAGTTTTTAAATAACAACAGGAACTTCAGCTTTTTCTGATTAAAGCATGATGCTGTAATGTGCCCTGATTTCATCACGTGTTTGGTTGTACCAGAGGATCAGATCCCTGTAAACTGGTAAGAACGCCATGAACATTTGTCTTCTTCATTCTCTCTCTCGTTCATCTTATCTCACTGAGGCACAAGCTGTCCTTGATTCTTTTGGAATTAAAATGAAATATGTATTAAAAATTAGGATATTTTATGCAAAAATAGATGTAAATATGCCATTTCAATAGCAAGCCCAGCTCCTGTGTGTGTATGCTGTCTTCATATACTCACAGGATTTTACTGCTACCAGACTCTGGAATTATTTCAGTGGACCTACAAAGTCATCAATATGAATCAATGGCAAGGAGTCTCAGTGAATGCATGGAGCTCTATAAGGAATGTGATTATATTTAAATTCAGAATGCTCTGACAGGAGAGCAGAATGCTCTGGGGAATGAGGGAAGAGTCTGCAAGGAGAGAAAGCTCTGCCACTTACCCGGATCCAGCTGAGGCTCTGGTAATCATAGAGGCTCTCGTACTGGATGGCCAGTTCTCGGCACAGCGGGATGCCGAACTCCCAGCTCTGCGGGGCCAAAGCAAATCACACTCACAGCAAACACAATGCTACTGCCAGCTCAGCTGAGAGCAATATGGAAACTCGGTTCTGGGAACTCATTTGGTATGAAATGGCAGAGATTAGATGTGAAAATGCAATGCGGTGAAACCATTTCCATTAAATAGCAGATCAATTCCTCCTAAAAGATGGGAACAGAGGCATATGTTCCGTGGAAATTACACACACATACTGCTTGTTCTCACTGTTCATTTATGAGACTGGGAACTTATCTGGAGAAAGATAATAAAACTAACAATTTTTCTTTGTGCTAGACACCCCTTCAACCCACCCCCAACAGCTCCTTTGCTTCCTGTACTAGAACTCCCTGGAGTACACAGTTAGGGCTTGGCTCCCCAGCAAAGTGCTCCCCTTCCCAGGCTGCTCCTTCCCACTGAAAGCACAAACTGTCAGGCAGTGGGAACACTCCAATACACATAACATCCTCAGAACTGACCTGCATTACTGCAGTGAATCAATACCCATAATTCAGAAAGCCACACTCATTTCTTCAGCTCCCAGTCCCACACAATGGATCTCTCCTAGCACACCATACTCATCATCCCAGAGGTCAGGAGGGACAGAGACCCACTTTGGGCACACCCACACTGAGAGAAAGACTCTCCTGTTATCTCAAGTGGCTTTTTGGAGTGCTCATTTTACACTGAAATCTCCTCTTCCATTACCTTTTATCTGCACACACTGGAAGCCTTTTAGGGGAGTTTAGGGCTGTTTCTTACCATGCTTATGGTAAAGATTTAGAACACCAAGGTCTCAGTTGAACCTTTACTGGATAAAGTTTTATTATGCATTACTGGGCTAATTTGCCAGTTGTTTTACATGGGACCCTGCTGTAGTGAAAACAAAATTGATGTGTGAGTTAAGACTATCACCTTACATTTTAAGAATATTAATAGCAATATTGTAAATTGTTGGAAAGAGTAATTAACAGCAATTATGTAAAATATTAGCACTGAATATGGAAACAGTTTTTCTGGTTACATGTACCTTCACCAAAAAAAAGTGAATCTCTACAGTTTCATTTAATTTGTGAGGCAGTTTACAGTGTTTCCCTTTAAGCCCACATTTGTAGTGTCTGTTCTCTCCTTACTACCACTTCCTTACTACAGCTCTTTAGCTTCATTTAATTACAAAAGCTTCAATAAAAACTTGCTAAATAAAATATTGTACAAGAATTAATTGGATATTCTGATAGTATTTGTAGTTTGGGAGAATGGGAGGCTTGAGATTTGTTTAGATCAAAGCAATAGACACAAGAGGAAAGGAACTGAAAGACCAGTTTCTTGACTACTTTGAACATCAGTGAGGTATTTGTGATTTCAAATTAACAGGAATTCTGCTGTGTGTTGTCAAAATCCATGACACACAAACTGATCCACTGAACTGAGATCAACCATAGTCAGTTAGGTGTTTGTATTTGCAAACTCAAACACCACTGCATTTTTTTATGGTTGCAACACATTTTTTACAGAGATACTATACATAGATTTTCAGTCCTCAGCTGATCTATGTTCACTTCTAAAACCTCTAGCCAGGAATAAATGGCTTTTTTCCCACAGAGAGTGTGAGCAGTCTTACTTCCAGATGGGATGCTGTGACTAAAGCCTACCTAACTCTCTAATCTCCCTTCTGGACAGAAGCAGAAATCTCACCAGCTGTTTTCCCTCCAGGTGATCTGAGGAATGTAACCTTTTCATGCTCCTTTTCTGATGTCAATTAAATTAACAACATGCAACCACATCTGATTTCTCTATATACTACCTCTTCTCATGTACCTTGATACCATTCCTGTCATCCTAACTCAGGCTCTCTCTTTGTTTCAGTTTCCACACCAAGAAATTCCACTGTGCTACCTGAGTACTCTGCAGATACAAGATGAGATAGAGAAATGAAGAAAAAACAATATACAGGTAACTTCCTGAAGAGAAAATGGTTTGTAGATATTTGAAAGGAAAAGGAATAAATGGATATCCAGGTCACTGGAGCTTCAATTTTAAAATCTGTGATGCTGTCAAGTAACATCTTCACAGTACAGATAATTAATATGTAATTCCATGTGACATGCAAATGTCACTTCCCTCTTCAAATAACTTCCTGATGTCTCCACTGGTAATTTTCCTCATTAGTGCTTTCTGTTTTGCTGACCTGTGATGTGTTTGCATGTTGTGTGTTACTTGAAAGCCACATTCACAGAGCATTTATTGCAGCTTGCTGCTATGGCACCAGCAACTCTCAGCTGACTGCACACAAAAGGGCACAGGTAGAGACAACCAACCCTTCTGAATGCCAGCCTTTATCTGCTCACATCCCAGTGTGCAGATTTCTTTTGGAAATGATTCCCATGAGGGTACACAAGAGAAATGATTTCAAGTGTTGGGTATGGAGCACATGATCAAAAGCTAAGTGCTTTGGGAACTCTGCTTTGGGTCTCTGTGTGCACTTGGCTGCACTAGGGAGAACAGACCCTGCAGTGCCAAGGTGGGAGCTGCTCAGAATTGTCAGTTAAACCCAGCAGTGAACTGGACAGAAAAGGGCTGTGTAGCTTTTGAGCTGTTGCTGTGCAGAACCACGATCAGTCGGGTTCAAACTGTTCCATTCAGGGATGTCTTCAACTAGAGAATTTATGAGTTTTAATGGTCAAAATTGTAACTGAGGGTTAAAAATATCTTCAATTTAAGTTATGTACTTGCACACACTGCCAGCTGAGCCACAAACCAATTCACAGCGTAGCAGAAATCAGCAGGAAGGGGCACATGACCAGTGAAGGCTAAAAGGGCTTGGGAACACCATGTTCCTTCCCAGCACAGGGCTGCTGCTGACGCTGCTGAGGGTGGGAGTTCTGCACCCACTGCAGCATCCCAGGCTGTGCCACTGGCATGTCACAAGACACCCTTGTGGGCAGTTTACCTCCCATTCTTGTCCAGAGAAAATTTCCCTATAAACAAATGCAGAATTTTTACAGCCTTTACACTCTGCCTTGACACCCTCATTTGGTGGAAGAGGCCAGGAGCAGCATGAAAAATGGAAATGCAACTGAAGGACAATAACAAATCCTGCTCTGAAGAACCTGAGGAGGAACCATCTCAGGATAGTGAAGAAAGAAGCTGTCAGACACAAGTAGAGGGAAGCAGGTTTCTTCCATTCCCTCAGCTGCTCCCTGTCACACAACAAGAGTGCTGAAAAGGAGGATTTGGCTTCTCAGCATCTTTCACTTCCATAGTCTGAGTGACATACACACTGCTTAAGTGGATTATTTAATCATTCAGCTACCATTTGTAATAAAGCAGGATTAAAACACAAATCAAGTAACTCCTAAAACATCCAGTGGGGAGAAAACCTCAAGAGGTTAACACTCTATAATCTGTTAGGAGTTTTATAGCCTAATTACATCAGTCAATTTTTACTCTACTTCACTGTGTATATGGATTCCCTGTTGTTGTCAGAAATAAGGGCTCACTTGCTTTCCATAGTGCCTCTATCCTCTTTGCTAGTCAGACAGTACAGTACTACAATATTTGCACAAGCCAGTTATTTGTTTTTAAGTGCAGTCTGAAAACCACTGAAAATTTCTGAAATGAAAGAACCATATGCAGTGTTATCACAAAAGAGCAACTCTGGCAGACACACACAAAAAATATCTAAATAACTTCCTCATAAACGGGCCATTTCTTCCTTCACATAGGAATCTGACTTCCTTTTGCAGGTTCTTTAGAAAATGTTTCTGCCATATGCAACTCCTATTACCAGGACTAGGAATGAATTATCTGGAATGGCAGCCCCATAAGAACCAACTCACATTTGTATTTAATGCCACTGTCATTGCCAGCATGGGCAAAATCAACCCTGAGGCACACATACAGATGTTATCTCCCAAGAAAATAAGCTGTAGGAATTTTCCTAGAGAAGGGAAAAATTTGAAAATACTCCAACAGATGATGTCACTTTTAAGGTTCACTGCTGAAATGTTCCCAAAACACCATGACACAAGGGACTAAAACATCTACTTCTGCAGTAATTGAAAAAAAATATTATTAATTGCAGAAAACCCATACTCAATATATGAAATTGAAATTGATTGATTTTCTTCTTGTGCAGTGGATGGAATTGCACTTTAATTGAAAATCACTGTAAAATAAGTGACACTGAAAGGACTTAAGACTTTTGCAATCAAGAGACCCCTGTAGCATTTGCCTGCCATTTCCATGTGTAGGTTAAGCAGAAGACAAGTTCTCAAGTGAGTCATAGCACAGCAGTTTGAACAGACAGCTACCAAATGCAATCCCACCCCTCAAAAGCTGAGGAACAAGCACTCTGCCACATCAGCTGATCCAAGGCTTGGTTTAAAGGTTTAAAAATGTTCTGGTGTTTGTCCTGTTGGCCTCCCTCATCCATTCCAATGCCATATATAATGAAATACATTTCTCATCTCTTTTTTTTTGTCCAGAGAGCCAATTTGTCATGTTAGAAACCCTTTTGATACAAATTTACTTCCAGATTACTGAACTGAGATGATGGCTTGCAAGCCCTAAGTCAGTCAGGAAAAGGGAAGGAAGCTGCTGGAAGAGAGAAGAAGTTGGCATACCTTCCCTTTGTTGAAGTAATGGATAATCTTACGGCACAGACCTTCCTTACGTTGCCACTCTGACTGAGATGGGTAATGCAGGAACTCTCTCAGAGGTCTGTCCTCCCACTGAAGCAACTCACAGTACAAAAGCAAAGTGAATGCAGCCTCTGTAGGAAAGGCAATTATGGAACACTGAATCAATGACAGCAAATAAACACAGCCAATATTAAAGGTCACAGACCTGCTTCTGACACAGTCTGTGATTTCTGACTTACAGTTTGCAAAAAAGAAGAAGTTGCAACTCTTAGGGGACTATTAAATTATTCAATTATTTCAAATAGCAGCACATGATTTTTAGGTACAAATCTGTCAAATTTCTTTTTACCAGCTGCTTGATTTAAATGCACAGTCACAAGTTCAGATCTGTAACTAGATTTGGGGCCTGCAGCTGTAAACAGAGCTTGGACAACACAGCATTAGAGTCCATACACGTCCCAAGTGCTCCCTCAGCTCTGCAAGGCGAGGAAATATGACAAGTGATAACATAATGGTGCTTTTGCTAATCTTCCTTTCAGTTTCATTCCACTGTTGTGATTTTTTTTTTAATCCATCTTCTTCAAATAACACTTTAATGTAAAATTTTAAGTGTAATGCAATAATCACGTGGTTGTGCAGGCATAAACAGACAGTATTTAACTTGAGGAAAGGAGCTGGGCCTCAGCTTCTTGCCTTCCCAACTGCCATAACTGATTCATGCAAATTCTTTCCAAAAGAATGAGCCAGATATTATATAACACTGGGAGAGTTAAAAAATGTCATGAGGAGTTAGAGCAGACTCTGTGCAATGTCTCTCTCACCTGTGTAGTTCTCAGCCTGCAGGTGCATGTCACAAAGCTTGTGGATGTAGCGGATGTACATCTCCTCCTTGTTAATTTCAGATTTGTAGAAATTCTGTGAAAGAAAAAACAGAGTTGTTACTCTTGAGACTCTCCATTGAAGCACTCGGCAGCATCTGTGGACGTGAAAAGTTATTGAAAAGAGAACATATTCTTAGTGGGAAAGAAAAGTTATAATTCTTTTCACACTCACACTGATCTAACCCACTAATTTTATTGTGGCATGATTTTTTTTTCAAAATGAGGGTAGTCAAAAGCTGAAAGAAAAGGTGAGAGAAGTTGTAGAACCTGTGTCACAGGGATACACAGAACTCAGCTGGACACAGCCCTGAGGAGCCTGACCTATCTGGCCCTGCTTAAAGCAGCGAGTCGGATCAGAGGCCTCCAGAGGATCCTCACAATCCTCATCGTTTTCTTCTGTCCTCCCAGTGCTCGGATTCTGAAGCTACACTTGCCTGACACAGATTCCTATTCCAGCCTTTCCCATCCCAGTTTCAATGAGATTGCACAGTATCACAAAGAGATAAAGGAAACATCTTTACCATTAGGTTAACAGTGCAGCCAATCTTCTTGTTTTCTGTTTCATCCCCTTTCATACAGTCCCTAGGAAAGCAGAGCAATGTTGAAACAAACATCTGCAAAACCAGTCCTTTTAAATTAAATCTGAAGCTATTTTATCTTCCAGACTTTCCCTGGATGACAAACAACAGATAATCATATACTTAATTTTATAAAGTTCCTCTAATAAAAATTTCCATATTAGGGCTTAGATGATGTGAGAACTGAGTGTCTCCTTACAGGTTTGCATCTGTGAACAAACACCTGAAATGACTGTTCCTTAGTTTCTTACAAGAATCTGAACAAAAATCAGGTACAAAAATAATCAGTGGTCAAAAATAATCTGAATGCAAGATCTAGAATAAAAGTACAATCTTATTTATCCAGATGTAAACACTTAGTCCTAGTCAAAGGGTTGGCTTCCATAAATGCAGCTCTGCAGTGTGGTGTGGCACACAAGGACACAACCTGAGGGATTTAGACTAGATTTCTAACTTTTGCATAGGTAACTTAAATCACAAGATTTATCTTTGGTTTCTAGAATATTTTAGAAATTATTTCTATTCAAATGGTACAAGAGACTAATTTTTAAAGTCGTGACACAGCAAGCCATCTTGAGAACTACTACAGCTACTGAGTGGCAGCTGGACTCTAAGAAATGCCTGTGTATTTCCAAATTCCAATGCCACATCCCAGTTCCTTGTTCTGGGAATGACAAATCAGCTGCAGATTGAAAATCAATTAAAAACTGGTATGTGTTTCTCAGTTAAGCATGGAAACATGTAGCTGTGTGTCAAAGCTGTCTTGCTGGCAGCTGTTTATAATTAAAAACCAAAAACCAGAAACCAAAACCACACAGCACCCCCCCCAGCCTGTGCCCCAAAAAACCCCAAGCAGCTCCCCTGCATTCCCTTTAAATGTGTCTCCAGTACCTGGTTGTGCACAGTAGTTGTAGAGCAGTTGTTGCCAGGAAAAAACCAGGAGATTGGATCAAGGTGGTAGGGATAACAAAAAGAACAAACTAAAAAGCACAGAAAAGGATTTGGGTCTGCAGAACACCCAGCCTAGTCAGAGGGTTTCACCTCTAATGAGCAGCAGCAGAAGAAAAAAACATTTGAACTCCTGTCAGTAGGCTAAAGATAGAAATATCTGGGGCAGTTCTATATAGGTTCAAATTGTCTATTATTAAAAAAAACCCCTCTGAGTGTGTGTGTGTATATATAAATCTAAAGTTAAAATATTTCCTTCTAACTAAGTCAAAGCTCAGCTGCATTGACACAACAGTCCTGCAAACTTCAGTTTAAAACTAAATGAAGGTTGCCTAATTTGTAGTGAAATCTTGCTCATGAGCCACCAGCTGATGTGTCAGAGTTCCCAGATGGAAGTTCTCCAGCCCTGCAGGCCTAGATGAGGTATTCAGCACATCTTGGTTCAATGAGGCTTTGGGGATCACTCTTGCATTTAACATCTCTTTTGCTGAATTAGGTGAGATCATTTCAGTGATAGAATTAATGTTTTAGCAACCTGAATTAATGTTTTAGCAACCTGAATAAACCTCAGTACAAAACTATCAGGAAGGAGCACACAAGAATGAGACGAGGATCTGGGATGTTTGCTCAGAACCCAGCAGTGATGCTGCATGTATGCAGCTTGATAGTAAATAAGAATCTTCCCTGTAGGAATTTGGTACCATGTCTCAACAAACTTCTTATGCTTAGAACATGTCCCTGCTGGTGCAGGTACCTGTAGTCCAGCAGACGCTCCATGAGCCGAGTGACGGACGTGACAAAAGAGATCCCCGTCTCCCGCCAAGTTTCCTGCTCAATCTTCTCCAGCAAACTGTTTGGAGATGGAAAGCCAGCCGGTGAGGCTTCCAGGGAAAAGGTTCAGGGCATGCAGCTGATACAGACAACTTGGTTTCTCCCTCATACAACAAATTCCAGAAGAATTAGCATCTTACCTGGGATAAGGCCCAAAGAGTTGGGTTCTACTCCAGGCAGCATGAAGTAAAGACAAGGAAATTACAGAACTGACAGGAGAAGGGAAAATATCCTCACACTGCCATTTAACAGCTATGAAGAAGAGCAGCACTCATGGCAACACTTGATTCCCATATTATTACTTGCAGCTTAAATACTGCTAGCAGCAGTCAGAAACTGAAAAGGAGTCCAAACCTACTGCAAATATTTCTTCTTTGCTCATCCCTCCATAAATTTTCATCTCTAAGCAGCAACCAACCAACCCTGAATAACATTGTATTTAAATTGGAAATAACAGCAACCTGCTCTTGCCTAGCATAGACAGTACAGTGAGCACCCATGTCACACAGTTGTGAAGGAAGAGAGAAGGCTGAAACAAGAACAATGAACACTGTGTTTAAAAAGTGAAGAAAGAAAGCAAATTTACGTGCCAGTTTCCCTGAAACTGCATTTCCAGTCAAAGAATTTGCCACTTCTAGGAAAGAAATTCTGTTGGGTATCACTTTTCAGTACTGGGATGATTTGCAGCTGAGGGAGCCAATTCCCTTTACAGCAGTATAGTTGGGACAGTAAAATTCAAGGTCAACTGTTTTTTTCACAAAGCATTTACTAATTTGTGGAATTTTTTCCTCAAACTGTTTCCTCATATTGTTCTCAGACAGCTTGGTGGGAGATATAAACTAACTAGTTGCTGGAATTCCAGGCTGTGTTTCTTGGTAATGCATCCAATCACTATCACCTAAAAATGAGTAAAAAGCTACAGCCCTTGAATTTTTAACATTTCAGGTAACAAATGTATTCAAGTGGAGCAAAGGCACACTATTCCTCCTGCCATGTGAATAAAAATAAATAGATATTTCCTTTCCTTTATCCCTGAAATAGACCTACTTTATCTGTACACATAAGCTCCAAGACTTCCCAAGGCTGAATATACACAAATCCAAACTGAATACATTTCCATACTTCCTGAGAATAAGCACATGGGATGGGCAGGCTCATCTGGCTTGAAATGAATGAATGTGCAATTGCAAATTCAGAAATAGAATTATTGATTCCAGAAAAACAAAGGTTTATGCCTCAAACAGCCAGTGTCCTATTGGGGGCCACATAAAATTGGAATATATGGCTAAAATTCTGCTAATGATCTCTCTGGCTCGCTAGAGTATTAAAAAACTTGTGTTAACTGCTCTGGACTGTCAAGAGTTATAAATAATTCCTTCTGAAATAAACTAGGAACACTCAAAATTGAATTTGGAGACAGATCAGTAATCAAAGGTAAAGTCAGACATAAAACCTTTGACTGTATTCTTCTGAGTGTGAATTGTTGGTGTGAAATGAAGTGTCACAAGGGACTCTGGAGGAAGCAACTGGCAACTGTTGAACCAACCAAAACATGGCCTTCAAAAATAGGAGGAAAGGAAGGAAAATGCTGAGAAAAATCCCCTTTGCTCTAACAAGACTTGACTCTGTAGGTACAGTCTCTCTAAACAGTCCTGAGACCAGGATCTCACTCACTGCAATGGCAAGAGAAGCACCCTGGCTCCTCCAGCAAATAAATTTTTGATAGGATGATGATAACCTGTGCAGCCTGTTATTAGATGTCACAGAGAGAAGACAAAGAAGAAGAATTTAGGTCTCTGTATTACTTCCAGCACTACTTCACTGAGCCATTCCATGGAAGCCTGCCAGGAAGCCCTTTCCTGCCCTCCCCGAAGATCTGTGGCTGCTCAGACCAGTGCCTGACTCTTCCAATGGCCCTGCCCAACACGAGGAGCATGAAGTGGCAAAGCTTACAGCAGGCTGAAGAGTTCCCTGTAGTTCTCATCACCTTTTCCTTCAGACACCAGGCTGTCCAGCTTATCGATCAACTCAGCCTCCACCTGCAGGAAGGAGACCAAATCCATCACTCAGAGACTCTTCCAGTGAACCATCAGGTAAACTGGATCCTGAACTACAAGAGAGTATCCAGCACCACTGCTCTGCTCTGCTGGTTCTGCTGCTGGAATTGATTTGCAGCCACCCAGGCATCAGTATATTAGAAGATTATTTGTTCATTAAACACCACTTTTTAAGCCTCCCTATGATTATGTGACACTTTTGCTTTTTCTTTCACTTACATAAAGGGCCAGTAATATTATGTTTCTCTTAGAAAGATTTTGATTACATATTAATTCCCACCCTAAATATCAAGTGTGATATCAGATATTCTCATAAAATTGATTCAAGCACAGAAATTGATGTATGTAACATTAAACAAAAACAACTTCATGGAGTCAGAAATCTTGCAGAAGACAGTTTCACTACTAGTGAAGAAAGAGGCTCCTAAAGGCTGAAACTATTTGCAAAAACATGGCTTACTTTTATTTAAAGACAAGCACAGTTTGAGCTTCTCTATGTTTTTCAGCTGCCAAATTGGAAAGGAAGTAAAGATGGTATAGAAAAACAAATCAGCCAGTGGCACACAAATGGACTTGGTGCTGAATCTTTAAAGGGAGACCTGATTTCATCCCTGAATCACACTGTATTGTTATCCAGTCTTGCTGAAAAAATAACCTTGTAAAAACATGAACTACTGAAGAAAATTTAAAAAGGGCTTGAAAATGAATTTTCAGGGTTTTTTTATTTTCTGACAAACAAATGAATATTCAAAAGGGGAAGAGAAGCTCAGAACTAAAAAAAAACCACAACCACTCTCCCTTTGTTTATGATCTGCAGTGACTACAGAAATCAGTAATGCCTGTGTCCAGCTATCCAGCATTATACTGGAAAGCAAATACCTGCCTGGTTCCAGCAGATAATGTTAATGAGGTTTATTACCTCTTGGGGTATTTAACTATTTATTTAATCACTAATACAGATGATTATTTCATCTTTAACCTTCGAAGGTTACAATATATGCTCCATAAAACTGTGTGGAAATTTGCTCCACAGGTAATTTACGAAATATTCTTGGAGCTGTAGTTTAAAATGCATTAGTGAGTATAAAAATTAAATGGAGATTACGAAGAGTTCATCTTTATACAGAAAATATAAATAGGCCCAGAAACTCGAAGGTGACTGTAGATGTTTCATACTGTAAATTCCAGAGACAGACTGTTCTATTGGTATGCTAAAACCAGTGGAAAGAGGACTATGATCAAAATGCTATTGCAATAATAATAGTAAATAATAACAATTGTAGCCATCATGGGAGTTGAACAGGAAGAAAAACTAGCTCCTGGTAATACTTTTCCACACAGCCTTTAATAGATCAGGTTATGGGAAAGGTCTGCTATTCTCCTGGAATGACAGATTAGATTTGGCATTTTAATGACTGTGCAAATAACTAATCACAGGAATTATGATAATTTAATGGTGATTTACTCCTTCAGAGCACTTCTCTGCAGATCCTGGCTCCCAGTATTGCCCCAGCACAATGACAATGAAACACTGTCATCTGAGGATCCAGACCAAACCCATCCTTCATTAGCACTGCTCTGCACTTCAGGGATCTGGTTCGCAGTGGAAAATCTAAGCAATTCTCTGACCACAACTGGGAAACAATGATGAAGATTTCTCTCCCTGATTTGCAATCAGAGCTCACAGCAGGTAGAAACTGCAGAGCTCTTGTTGGACTTAACCCTTCCCAGAGAGCTGCTGCAATTTCTGAAAATAAAAACAGCTACAAAGTCTGTTTCAAGGCATGCTATAGTGATTCAATTATACAATAACACTTCCTAGCTGCAAACTGAAGACAGAGAAGCAGAGAGCACTGTTTTCACAAAGACTGGCTAAATCTTTACATCCCTGTTTTTGGTTCTCAGTCTGACCCATTTAATGGCTGACTAATAATCTGAGTGAAACCACTGGGAGCAGTGATAGCCCAGCACTTGCAAAATTCTTTTCCCCATCTGTGATGTGCTGAGCACATCCCTCCTCTTCCCCAGTTCATGGGATAAACAACCTTGGGGGCCTTGTGAATTAGGTTTTCAATTTTCTATTTTATATATATTTACATACCATATTCATGGTCAATAACAAATTGAAAAATACAAACTCCTTGCTCCCAGCTGGACACTGCAGATAGGAAGGAAAGGAAAGCTTGGCAAGTGCCCTCACCTGTTTGAAGTTGCCATTCTTTCTCTGCTCCCAGTCCATCATGTCGTGGAAGATTGGGATCATGATATTCCGGACTTCTGGTTGTGGAACAAGTGTAACACCCAGAAAGGGGCCAATCATTCCCGGAATAAAGTGAATCTTGTGCTCACCTGTACAACACAAAACAATGGTAATTAAAGAAAAGCCTTTGCTGTCTGTCACTGAGAAAATACTGAGCTCTTGCAATAATGACATTTACACAGTAGTAAGCACGAGCATTACAAAAGCAAACATTCTTTTCCTGAAAAGGAATGAAAAATCAGTATTTACTTTACACCAGTTCTTGCAAATTCTCCAAGAGCATTTTTAATTTCACTGTGAAAGCCTTCAGCAAAAAATGTCAGTGCATTGTACTTTGCAAAGGAATTCAAACTGTCAGAATTAACCCAACTAAAACATACTAAGTGGGGGAAGAGAGGCCAGGGGTGCTTCCAATTCAAGAAGATTTTTAAAGGGTTGGTGAGAACTATTGTACCACTATAAGTGGTACTTAATAGAGCACTTGTAGATTACAAGGAACTACAGATCTCTTGGTCCCCACTGCTGTCTTGATTTCCTGACTGCCCTTGACTGGGACCAAGTGGATCTTCTCCAGGAGGGACCTTTGCTGACAATCTGTTCTGAGCCATGTGCTGCACTGTTGCAGAGAGAAACTCAGCAAAGCCTGATCTGGAACAGCATCCAGTGATAAATGTCTGCATCAACACATCCAAAACTGGCTTCTCTCTTCTCAGCTGAGTTTGTCCAGTTTGTTTTTCTGGGTATTGGATCTCTGTTACCTTGGAGGGCCTTCTATTTTTCACACAGATCATTTGAACTGTGACCAGTTCTGGCTGTATCATTTTAGTTGTACACAGATCAGACTTATTCAGTTTTCTTGCTTCCATAGTCTTCCTGGCTGTTGTCTGAACCTTGTCCAGCTTGCCTTGGGTTTATATTTTTTTTGTGTTTTGTTGTTTCTTTTAGCTGTAGAAAGCAGGACTGGGCAAACTAATCTAGAATCAAATGCACTTAGGGAAAACACTGTGACAGCAATATGATCCCTCTTCTCTCACTCCAGATTCTTACATATTTTCTGAGAGATTACAAAATCTCCTTTACTCATAGCATTTTACAGGTAGCTCCCCTTCAGCTGAATATCAGCATGGTACATTTGTCATCTTTATTTTTTTAATAGCAACTCCTACCTACATTCCTACACATAAAATGTTTGTATTTGGCTGGGTGAATATTTTGCAGCCACATAATTAAGTTATCCAATCTGACTTGTGTCACCCCTCTGGTCTCTTAGTGATTCACCCCTTCTCATATCCGTGTATTTGTGATCTCTATCAGCAAACATTTTGTTATTTTCCTCTAGAACACAGTGCAGAAGAGAGTTTTGGTGGGAGAAGTGCTTCTCTTCAGAGAAACAAAGGATTCTGTGATGCCACAAAACATTAAAAAAAATTTAAAATCGGACAGAAACAGGGTTTTCCTTTGGCTTTGGATGTCAGGTGAGAGAGAGAGGCTTACCCAGGTTCTGCCACATGCTGAAGAGCTCATAGGCCATCATCACTCTCATATCACCATACCTGAGAGAGAACAGACACACAGCTGCCCAGGGAACAAAAACTTGCAAGGTAGTGATGAAATGGTAAAAAATAATGAAATGGTTAAAAAATAATGAAATGGTTAAAAAAAATTCAATTCACATTTATGTCAATGTAAGAATATCAAACAACTTGACAAATAACTGATTGCTGTATTGGGAGATCTAGTTATTCATTTCCCAGGCATTTCCACATCCCAGGTTTCATAACAAATCACAGAGACTTATGGTGGGAAAAAAAGGCTCTTTTTTGAGGTGGGGACCCAACAAAACATATCCTTACTTATCCAGAATCTTCTTCCTCTTAGGTGGGGTGGCACTTTCTAGTTGGAGACTTGGCTGGTTTATAAACAAAACTGCCAGGCTGAAATAAGAGTTCCACACCTGTGACAAGCAAAGGAATTTTATAACATTACACTCCAAGAGTAAGTTTTAAAGAAGTGGAGAAAGACAGGCTCCTTTTCATAATCAAGGGGTAACTTCATCAATATGTCTCTTACTATGGAGATACAAATTCACTCTTAAGGGGGCAAATGGATTATTTAAACCCTGGTAGGAACTGAAATGAAAACCCCCACAAAAGCAATGCCACTGGGTTTTCCTCTTTGCACCAGAGATCAAGAATGAATAAGCTTGGTGACATCAGCAAACTTTAAAATGTTCTTCTGTAGATTGAACAGGTTTTATCTGCCAAGAATCCCCAGAGACCAAATTCTATCATGAATAGGACCCCACTCTTGGTCTGTTTTCCAAGAGAGATGAGGTTTTTGCCAGCTTGGTGTGTGCCCTTGTCCCTAGGTGCATGTCTGGCACCTCTTCCTTACTAACACTGAACTTGCTGCCCATCTCCAACTACATCACACACAGGGACAACATTCCTAGGACTGTGTTCCTCCAGGTTTTGTGTCATCAGCCAGAGAGACCTCTGGGAGAGGAAGTTCATGAATGCCCCATCTTCAGGAAAAGCACTGCCTGAGTTTACATTGCATAATCCATCAGACAGATGCTCCATTGGCCCCATGCTTATGGAATTACTGGTTTCCTTTATGAGGGACTCAGTTTTCCTGATTTGATCTCACACTGTATCTGTTCTACTTCCCATCAATTCCACAGCAGATTCCATTCCTGTCCTTTATCAGTTAGGTCATCTTCCTGACAGACACTCTAATAAATGCTGCAGATATCATCAGCTAATGCAGAGGGCAGCTCCTGTTCCTTTGTTACTGCTGGTTTGAAAAGATGTCAGAACATTTTCTGAATCAATTCTTACTTTAAAATCGAAGTCCGTTTCTGTGAAATTCTTATGCAGGGCAGAAGACAAGTATTGAACTGTTGTAACTATGATACTGCAGCCAAAAACAAAGAAAAGACAACAAAAGAGAACATTTGAATCTGGAATACAGCATATTACAGTGGTTGATGATGCTGATTTTACTATGGGTACAGAGAAGTGCATTCTTTGTGTAATCTCTGTGATATTTACACACAAGTCACTGTTCTTTGCTTTAATGGACAATTTGTACTAATTAAACCAAGGTTATGAACTTTCGTACTGCAGCCAAAAACAAAGAAAAGACAACAAAAGAGAACATTTGAATCTGGAATACAGCATATTACAGTGGTTGATGATGCTGATTTTACTATGGGTACAGAGAAGTGCATTCTTTGTGTAATCTCTGTGATATTTACACACAAGTCACTGTTCTTTAATGAACAATTTGTACTAATTAAACCAAGATTATGAACTTTCACTACTATTGTAACTTTTAGAATTTACACATAAGCATTTAAAATCCTGTCTATTTTGCATGGCTGGGCCATATGACCACCAGAGAATTGGAATAATACATTCCTTTTCCTCCTGTTCTAAGCAGAAAGGTTTTTCCCCCAGAGGAGAGTAACTCAAAAAGTTTGAGCTGTCCTTGTTCTTGTCTGTACAACAGTCCTTTATGTCACTCACATTAAACTCAAATTTTGTGAATATTTTGCTAATTTTTGATTCTGTGTTATTTTTTGTTGGTGGCTACATACACCTTAGTGAAAGGCAATGAAGGCACATGATAGATTCAGGAATTAATAAATGGCATGTAGATAATGTTCAAAAGAAGAGCACATCTCTGATTCACATGCAAGCAATACTCCAGCAGCACTGCTAAATGTAACTGTCAGTCTAAAGCTTTGTGGCAAAATGATGCCCAGGGGAACAGGTAACCTGCAGCCACTGTTTCAGGTGGATTTCTTTTTTCTTACAGAACTTCATTGAATCTTTACGCTTGAATTACTGAAATCCACTTCTTTCACTTCTCATTAGCAGGGTGGACTTGCAGAGCATTCAGCTCAGCTGAGCAGGCAGCCTTTAGGAGCATTTCCATGGTGCTTCCTCAGAGTGGGAATGCTCCAGCTGTCATTCAGTCAGTGGGAATTCCACAACTAGTTTAGCTAAGGGAACTAGTGGGTCATTCCAGCCACCCTGTGTTCAACACTGCTGCTGATCCAAAGAGCACAGTACTTAACCCAGCAGAAGCAAGAAAATGAGATAAAATGGAGCATTAAAATGGCAGATGACAACTGAATTGAGAAGGAACTCTGTGTAATGCTTTGGTGTCATGGCTGGGGTTTGCTCCCCCTTTCCCAGAATACCCGAGAGCCTCTCCTTGCTCAGGTACAGAGGGATGTTCATGGGAAAAAACAGATGTTCAAGGCAGGGATTCCCTGACAAGGGAGGGAGAGGCTCATAAACAGCCCTTGGTGTGGGGAGCTGTGGGGTCACTCAGCCCCTCACCCTCAGGGCAGCTCCTTCAGCTCTGCTTTTAACTCCTGGCTCTGGAAATACTGCTGGAGTTTAACGAACCCACAAACACACGTTTGGTCCAGAGTGTTACAACAGCAGCAGAATGAGGACAAGCAATCCAGAATTCCCATCTTGATCCTCACATCTCAGCCTGAGGAAAAACACTGCCCCCAGGTTTAACTGCCACAGAATGGCAACACTTTATACCTGCTCCTCTACTTACTTGCTAGTGAGCAACCTCATCACCATCCAGTCTCGAGGAAAGACACTCATCTTCATCAGGTTCCGAAACACACAGAAAATCTTCAGGAGGAACTCCTGTCACACAGGGAAAAATATGTAAAAATCAGCAGCACTTGCAGGTGAATCTCTTTTCTTGACTGTAAGAAAGACAATTAAGCTAAGTGTGCTCTACTTGAGTTTTGTGTTGCAAGGCCATTCACCTGGAAACATGAAAGCAACATACATTGGAATGTGGCTATGGAATATTCCTTTTGTTTAGTCTAATATACAACTTCCAGCTTCTTTAAAATCTTCACTTCTACAGGGAGATAAAAATCTCCCTATGTGCATAATTGTATCTGACTTCTCATATTATCACCCAGAGCTCCAGTGTCAGTTTGCAGCTATTTTCAAATATACTGGCATTATAATCACTTTTTAATGCATTCATTTTATTAATTTATCTGTCCAAATTTCTTTGGACTTCCGTCACAATTTGAGAACTAACCACACCCCCAAGCCCAATAAAACTCCTACACAGGCTTTCTAAAATAGTAACAGAAAACCCCATTTCTGGCAACACACAGCAGCAAAGAGCTCTTAGACACATTCAGCTGGATGTTTGCTTTCCAAAAAAAAAAATCCCCAAACCTGAAGACATTTCTGATTTTTGACTACCTGCACCTCCATGTCTGTACAGAACAACAGCAAAGATGAAATGTGACAAGTTGTTGGCCTTGCAGACTATGA
Source organism: Onychostruthus taczanowskii (assembly GCF_017590055.1). Taxonomy (NCBI): domain Eukaryota; kingdom Metazoa; phylum Chordata; class Aves; order Passeriformes; family Passeridae; genus Onychostruthus; species Onychostruthus taczanowskii. Next base: position 16,515,654 of record NW_024506993.1, on the reverse strand, counting down.
TTTTGTTGTTCTATTTTCCTTCCAGACAAAATCAAAATAGAAGAGAAATTAGCAGAGCAGGGATTCTTCAAAACCATGCTACCATTATGCCTTAATGGAGGATGTCTGATTAATATCTTGGTGTACCTGAGCTCAGAGTAAAGCACTAGAAGCTCCTTGACTTTTGGCCTCATTTTGTCCAAATTGTAACAGTGGTAAGTGAATAAAAAGCCTTTCCATTCCAGAAGAAATATTGGAAAATATTATAACAGCCATATTTGATGGGAAAATAGAGTAATATATAAAATCTTCAGCCTTTGTAGTACTCTTGGAACATATACTCAGGTTATCAGAGATACGACAGTTCTTTTGGGCATAAAGATAAATTTTAGTTCAATGACCTTTCCACAAGTCTGACATAAGAACTATAGTTTAGATAGCTTTAAAAATATCTATTAAAATTTATTATGAATTAATTTACCAAATCATTTTTCTGTGAGCAATTTCAAAGTTATCAGAAAGGCAGCAATCTCACATAACTATCAACCTGAGATACACTGAACCCTGCAACCTAAAGATAAGAATTTTATCATCCCAAATTCATCTCCCTGATTTATTCAGCTTCTCTAGATGCACACAAAATATTTAACAGCTGAAAGTGTATCCAGAAAGGACTTCTCACTGTTTCTCCATTTCATTTGTTAAGGTAACAGAACATTGTTAAGGTAACATTACATTGTTCTTATTGTGCTTATTTGAGTGCCATGCTAAACAAAATCATTTATATAAAAGTTTGTCTTTATTTATAGGATTAGTCTGCCTCTTAAACAGGCTGTTGCTGGAGATATTCCTCTTGCCCACTGAAGCTGAGTTAAGAAGTTCTGCTGGTATGAGATGTGAGATGTGCCACTTCAGAATGTCAGAGGTCTGTGCCCCTCACCAACCCCTGCTTTCACAGAGAGCCATAATTTAAGTTGATGTTCACAAAGAAGCATGCAGCAAGTGGAGTGGTAAGGTTACAGCTTTCCCAAAAAATATTTCATCTGCGAGAGACATTTGTAACCCCCAAAAGGCTTGAAATTCTCTTCTGGCATAAAATCAATACCCTTTGTAAGAAAGCTCCAGTGCATACTGAACATGTAGCAAAATGCTATACAACAACTGACTTCACATTCACAGGATTAAGAAGCCTTGTTCCTCTGCCTGTGTTTTATATGTAACAATTACAATATCCTTTATGTCCAACAACATTTATCCTGGGACTTTATTTGCTGTTATAAAGATAATTCAGTGCCCTGTAGTCTTAAATGTGTTTTTGCAACACTACACCAAATGACTGTAAAAGTGACAGGGAGGTCCCTGAACAGAGAGCCAGTGGATAGGAATGATTAACAGGGCAAGTGATGCTGGAGGGATTCCCCTCTGCTCTCCCATTCTGAGGGAATCACCCTACAAACATCACATCCTTTTGTACCTTCAGTTCATCCTTGCTTTGGAAGTTGTCCAGTAAGTGCTGGAAGTGAGTGTCTGACATCTGACGAAGCAAAGATAAAAGGCAGGAGACATATTCTCCCTGTTGACCAAAATGAGAAACTCTTTCATTCAGACAATCTGAAATTTCACAGATCAAAGCTTAACCCGGGGGAAGGTATAAAGGGAGGGGTCTGAAATGGCCCCAATGCCTGTGAGGGGACAGCTGACATGCACAGAGATTGAAAGTACTGCAGGCTAACAGTTCCTGAGTTACTGTTAATACAGGCATACACCTCCAGGAGGCTCCTCCACAGATGCCAGCTTTAAAGATCTTTTAATCAAAGTTGTAGTCTAACAAAAAATTATTTAAAATTATTAATAGAGACATTAACAAATCCCTCTCCAAGCATGCAGGTTTTGACAATACCTTTTTCAGGTACACAGTGTCTATCAGAGGTGTGACTGCAGCTCGTGCCAATAGACCAGCAATTATTTGAACTAAGAGACTCTGACCAGTAAAGCAGTGACAGCTTGGGATCAGGCTGGGCTACAGAAGGTGTCTGGAAGCTTGTAAATATATGGCTTATTAGTGTGCACCAAGTTCTGTGCTGTCAAAGCTCCAGTATTGACAGATCTGCAGTCAGATTTCCTGAGCACAGTCTGGGTAAGCCTGCATGAGCAACAATTACATTTCTGTAATTCTGCAAAGCAGATGCACCCTAACCAGTTACCACAGCATCCCAAAGTGTTTTCCAAAGAGGAGCTCCCCCATTTTACAAATCTGAAAGCAAAGCACAGAGAAGTTAAGCAATCTGTCCAAGAGAACAAGTGAAGTAGTGCCAAAAACATCAGGACTGGTCTGTTGACTGCCAGTCCCTTGCACAACACTATTTTTTTTTTTTTTTGCAACAGAGAAACTAATTTGGAAAATGCACAAATCTAAGCCATATCTAATAAGAATCCATATATCACTGTGCTGTAAAATGTAAATTGAGGAGCAAATACAAGGGACTGTGCCTTCCATTTTATTGTTTTTCTAAATGGCTCAAGCATCTACCCAGAAGCTTTTACATGGGTTGTTGCAAGAAACTTTCCAGGGCTGAACTTCACTAGGAAGAAACATGTGCTCTTCTGTGTGGGCTGGCATGTGGGAAACAGCAGTAAGTCAAATGGCAACAGTAAAAGGCAACTGAGATATTACTGGACATTTGCAAGCCAGTCCCTTTTTCTTCTGTATCAAAGCATATCTCATTAATTGAGCTAACAAGGAAAGATCCAACCTTCTCTCTTGTGTGAGAAGTGCACCTTAGTGCATATCTGCCCCCAGCAGCACTGCTGAGGTTTCAGCCATTTGCTAAAAAAACAAGTCTAAAAAAAGGATGTTCTGAACTGCAGCTTAACATCCTATATTGTGCAAAAGCTGCATTAGAGACTTCAATAAACAAAAATAGGCTAAAATAGGCTAGAATAGAAAAGCACAGAAATCCAGGAAAGAAAAAGGCTGAACAGCAAAATTCTATTCTTTTTCTTCTCTTCCACTGCATGTCAAAGGAAAATTTCTTCCCTGAGGCTAAGGCTGGCAGCCTGGGTAAATGGTAGCTTCTCCCAGCCAGCTCAACAGCTCATTTGACTTAGCATCTCTTAATTTCTTTTGAAAAAGTATGTTGTGTTTCATTTACATGAAATAATCAGTGACCCTGGACAGAAGCTCTCCAGGGTGTTAAGTAAAGAGCACTGTCATATTCTCAGTTTTGGGCATCACAGCCTGATACTCATTATAGCCCTTGGAGATATCACCTTAGGGGTGAAGCCCCAGACAGTTGCCTAGTACCTCAAGTCTTAAGCAATAACTCTCAATCACAGCTGCAAAGACAAACAAGAAAATAATTTGGAAATCCACTAAAGCTTCCTGAGCTCCACTGCTTCCTGCAGCCCTCACTAGTGCAGGGAGGAAGGAATGGGTTTGTGGCTTATTAAGGGAAAGAGACAAAGCTCTGGGCATTCATGCAGCAGAAATGATGATGAGGTGCCAGTGGTGGTGAGGGACTGAACCAGAGGTTAGAGAAGCAGGAAATAGAAACTGATTGTTAGTTACTAACAGTGATTTCTGCTGTGCACTGCGGGCAGCGCTGCCCTCTTACCGCCTCCTGAGACTGCGATTTACTCATGATTGTGAGCAGAGTTTGTAACAGCACGTCCAGGAGGCTCTCCACCATCATCTCAACCTCCTCCACGACATCTCCCTCCTACAGCAAGTGGTGAGCAAGCAGACAGTTAGGAACTGGAGAGATGGAACTGGTAAAGACAGCTCTGCTGAGTGAGCCATACCAGGCTCCCTGGGACGGAGAGCTCTGTAACAGGCTCACAGAAGTGCAATCAAAGTCCTCATTGGTACCAGATCCTGTTGTTCTGTCAGAGTGTATGTGTGTTACCTGGACAGTCTCTGGAAACATTCAGGGTGACAGCCATAAAGGTTAGTCTATAATCAAAGGTCTAGAACACAATAGGAGCAGATTATGTTCAGGAACCTTTACTCCATGGCAGTATTATTTTAGCTTATTTCCATGATGCCTTTCACCTCATTCCTTTCACACAGAACCATGACTTGTAATTGGAAATACACACTGGTATGAATTATATTTAGCAATGAGCTTCCTACTTTAGTCAGGTGGGGAAACTTCACCACCCCCTCTTTGTGAGCATTGCTTTACATGATCTAGTTACCATTTGAGATCAGAGTATTATGACCGTCAAAGCTGGGTGTTGAAACTCAGCAGCAATTTCCAGAAGTAAGTGGGAATTCATTGATTGGATAATTTTAGAGTATTCTTTTAATGTGAACCACAAAGTGCTAGTTACTGTCTCTTGCAGAACTACGAGTCCTTGAGACGTGTAGAACTTTTAAACTCCACTGACATCCAAGTTCTGGGCTTGTACGAAGAAAATTAAACAGTGTCAAAGCTGGTGAGGGTGTATGTGATTCCCCCCTCCTAACAGCAAGCACACTGTGTAATCAGGATGCTCTGAGTCACACACAGAGCCAGACCTTAATTTCAGATGTTCTCCTGCTGACAGCACAATCTTGTTTTCAAAAGGTTCTTTGAAAAACCTGTATTAACCTATAAAAATGTCTCACTCTTCATTTTACTAAATCAGAAGTGCAAATAAAAAATTGAAATCACGTAGCAGATTTACCAAAGAACTGGTCTTGATTATGGAGAAGATACTACTGAGGATCCCAGAGCAGATAAGCAGCTCCTTCTGCTGTCGTAGGTGAAGGTGAATGTGGTGAAGGACTACAGGCAGCAGGATGCGCCGGGACTCTGAATGAAGGAAAATCGTTACAAATGTAAGGAACGAAAATATTTACAAACAATTACAATGGATAGTTTCAACAAAATCCTGTGGTGTTATCATTTTCACTTTGTACTGAGTACAATAATTTAAGTGCACTAACTTGAGGTCCTCACTACAGGAAAGAGAAACCCACTGGAGCTTTCTATCTTCCACTTTACCTTCATAATTTCTTTCATTCAGACCTTTATGTGTGAAATACACTCATAATCTTCAGCTATTTTCCACTGAGTTCTTAAAGATTTTTTTAAATTCTGTTTTAAAGTATGTATAAGCAACAATATAAGTATATTTAAGTAAAATTTTAAGAATTAAAGTTACTAAGTGTTGAGCCAAAGAAATACTACAGTTATAACATAAAGATTGAAGATACTTTAAAGGAATGTGGTGGGTTTCTCACATGACTATCCACCCTGCTTCCCAGGCATAAGTTGGCTGGAAAGGAGATTTTCTTCCTGTCCATGGTAAGAGCAATGCAAAATGTAAAGTGAGATTTGGCAGTTGAAATAACTAACTAATTTTTTAATGTATGTTAATCAACCTTTAGTAACTACAATTTATCTATGATGGATTTATAAACATTTCCTACCATAGTGAAACTTGTAAAGTATTTGTATTGAACAGAGTTAACAGAATTACTGAATGTTCTGAGTTGGGACAAACAGGGATCATGGAATCCAATTCTGAAGTGAAAGCCTTTGGGAAAAGAGGGATCAAACCCACACTGTTGGCTTTATTACCACCCTGCTCCAACCAACCGAGCGGATGAATACATTTATTAATGCCGCTGCCAAGAGAAGTAGTTACCAACATTATTGGCATTCAGCAGGGAATTGTTCACAACAGAGCCACTGCCAAAGCCCCCAGGGTGCTGCTGCCTCAGGAGCAGCAGGCCTGAGCCCCGGCGCACCTGAGAAGGAGAAGAGGCGGCTGTCGACCGTGCGGGCGATGGACTGGAGCTTCACCACGTCCATGGACTGGCCGATGTGCACCGTGCTGGGCATGCTGCCCAGCGTGCCCCGCACGAACTCCGCCACCTCCTGCACCGTGAACATCTGCAGCAGCTCGTCGAAGATGGCGGGGAACGAGTTCAGCAGGGCCGCCTGCGGGGACACGAGGCAGCTCAGCACCTGCAGCTCCCGACCTGCAGCGCAGCGCAGCGAGGTGGGAACAACAGGAACACCGAACCAAGGGTCTGCACAAAGCTACCACAGACTGTGCTATGGCTGGTGGTCATGGTTTGTGGTACCTGGAGCTCAGAGTGAACAAGTCACATGTAGCGTAGAAAAATCAAGTGCTGCCGCAATAGCGAATCTTAGGATAAGTAGAGTACATAGATATAGCTTCAAAAAGCTGTATTTTAGGAGACAGCTTATACAACAGAAGAAAAATGGAGACATCAGACAAGATAGTCCATCTTTGTTGATTTACTTTTTTCAGTTAATACAACACTTGCTTTTGATTAGAGAGTTCTATACCAATTGTTTGTACTAAGCAACTACCTAAGTCAAAACTCTTCAGAAAATATTCTGAAGTGAAGAACCTGCTGACAGACCCTTAACCAGCTCTGCCATGTGACATTCCAGGATTTCTGCAGCAGGGGTGGGGTGTGAGTCCATGTGAAAGAGGCATCACATCATGTGAGTGTGCATGTGATTCTTGCAGTAACAGATACTTCCAGTAAGCTGGAGCTAGCCCTGAAAGTTCTTCTTGAAGTGCAGAAATGGTTCAGCACAACAGCAACAAAAATCCCTTCATGTCTTATTTCCTATTCTTCAATTATTTTTTTCACAAGAGTAGAAAATTCCATGCACCACCCTATGCTCAAGTTCTGCACACTTGGTGTCCTATCAAACAACTGCCACCACCTCTAATGTTTTAAAATTCTTCCCTTCCTCCACATCCTACCCAAGCTTCACACCTGCTTCCTCATTGCAACTATTTTAATTCCTAGATGGTTGCTTTCTTGAGCCAGCCTCACCTCCACTCTTCCCTTGCTGCCATTCCCACCTCCCTTCCCCAAAGCTCTCCACACAAACCCCTCAGTGATTTCCTGCACAATTTACCAGACTTCACTGCAGATCTCTGTTCAGCTTTGTCCTTCCAGAGTCTCACCACTGTCAGTATTTCCTTTTCCTCAGAGATTTTTTGTTTTCTCATTGCATAAACATTTCTTTATCTCTTCCATACTGACATGACTCTCCTAATCCATATAATCCCAGCCTCCTTCTTTGCCAAGTCTTTTTTCCTTCAACAGTGAAATCTATTTAATAGTATTTGAGCAAAATCAAGTTATTTTTACAACTAACATGGTAGAGCTCATTAAATTATTCTGAATATAAATTTACCTCCTTCTTCCACTTGTTCTCTCTCAAAATCTTACTTTGTCACAATCAACTCAGATTACACAAACCCCCACAAGGCCTCCTGGGTGTTGTCACCTATTTGTTCCTGCATACCTACAATGTACTGACAAATAAGTATAAATTGTTTCACTAGCTCCTGGTACTCTTGGAAGGCAGTAACAGCCACAAATCCAGTCACTGTCTTTATCTTTGGGATAATACAAGTGAAATGACAATGCTGGCCCAACAAATCCTAACACGAGTTTTCCTAAACTTTCTGCTACTTTTAAAGCAGAAGGATTTCTGTAAAACCCCTAGCAATCCCAGGGTAGGCATTGGATTTCTTCAGGAAGATTGGGAGCTGTCCTGAGGTGACATCATTTCAACAGTTCCTTGAAGGGTCTCATTATTGCTCAACACCCTAAAATATGCTGGAACATTACTCATGTCAAACTAATTGCCTGGGAGGAAGGAAATCAGTTTTACTCTCATTGCTGGAAAAAACTGAGATACTGAGATCTGTCAAATATCCTTGAGAAGAGGACAAGTGTGAGGGAAATTATGTTTGCAGGGCCTCGAGCATTTCTGTGGGTATTTAGCTATTGTCCAGATTTCCAGAACTAATAATCAAATAAGAAAACACTTGGCTCCCCTGAGCAAATTGACTTACATAATCTTGTGTACACCCTCAGTACTGTCTTTTTGGTGTGTGGATGCCATAAACTGGTCCATGAATAACTGAAATATTCCTCATCTCCAAGTTTTAAAGTACTGGCCACTCAAACATCAAACTCTAGTTTATATGCAGGAAAAGAGTGTTTGGGGTAGGGAAAGGAGATTAACTGGGAACATCCACAATGAAACACTTGAGCAGTCCTGGGGATCGTTACTTACAGGATTAAATGTCGGCCTTGTTGTGCCCCCACATTTTTGTGGGGCACCTGTCCCGGCTCCGCTCGCCTGCCCTCCAGGCTGGGGGGCCTACGGGGCAATGGGATCAGGGGGCAACACAGTGGCAAGGGGGAAACAAAAAGTAAACTTTTCAAAGATTCAACAAGGACAGGCTTTACAAATTACAAAAATCCAAAGTAAGAAATACCATAGTGAGAGAAAGGAGGAAAAAATTAAGAGGAGAAACAAAGAAAAAAAAAGGAAAATCCCCCATCCTCAAAGTGACTCTCCCTCTCTATTTGGGACCAACACAACTGGAAAACATTCAGCAGATACTGTTTCCATTCACCATCACTTTGTCTGCAAAATTCTGTGCACTGATTTCTCTTGTTCCTGGCTCATCTTATTATACCCACTAATGGGTGATTAAATAAAACATTAGAGCAGCTGTTCTCAAATCTTTCAGAGCAGCTCCTTAAGAAAGGAATCACTCCACTGGCAGTTTCCTGAACCAGAAGAGTCACTGCTTGGCTGCAATGTTCACAGCAGCTGCTTCTTTTGCAAAATACAGCAGGTGTTCCAAACATCTGTAATTCTGCATTAGTGATTACAAACCACCTTCATGTTTACCAGGGAGTTCTGGGTGCTCCATTCTGACATTCTCTGAGCAGAGGCATCAAACAGCATGTTTGACATTTAAAATTTAAATGCAGCAATATGTAATGCAGTACAGAAGTGTTTGAAATTGAACCCAAAACTCAGCAGCATCCTTACTTACTTTGAGTATTGTCTTCAGCCCACATGGAATCTTCATGAAGTTCCCTGGGCCATATTTAATGATGGGTTAAATATGAGTATGGGCATCACAACATGTTTGTGGTCAGGCTGCACATGATTCTGACTGCAATTTTAGCACATACTGGAATTGTTTACCTGAGTGCAAATACATCAGCTGAACTTCTCACTGTGATGCTGCTGTGACTGTAAGTATTGATTTGAAGTACTATAATGAAGGATTTAGGAATTCTTGAGGCCAACTGTTGCATACAAGTAGAGATATTATAAAAGAAAGGCCTTAAAAAATCAGGCCTTGCTCTGCTAAATTACCAGCTGGCCTGTTATTTCTTCTAAGTGCAGCCAGCTAACTTCCCATGTGAAAAATCGTAAGAATCAAAACAGTTAACACAACAAGTTATTTTGGTAAGAAAAGCATTTGCACCTGTTCTAAACAAATCTGTCTCATAAGAATCAGAGAAGAAAATATGTAAACTAACCATATATAGAGAGATTTGACAGACATACACCCTAGCCATTTACCCACCAGTAAACTGAGTGCCAGTGTATTGCTGACCAATTAGGTTTAAGACAGTGTCTTTTGGTATTTCCTGTAAATATGAACTATGTGAATAAAGGATGGGCTTTTCCTGCATGAAGAAGCTGAGTCCCATTTGCTTTGTTGCAACAGCCAACCATAAGACATAGCAATGAGGGAGACTTGAAAACGCATTTTACTTTTGTGAATAGCAAAAATTGCATTCTCATGTGAGAAGTCCTTTCTTCCTAGAGTGCCCCAGTCCAGCTCACCTGTGCAGAGTTACTGTCTAATGCCATTAATGGGTGTCTTGTTTTGCAGCATCACCAGCTTTTTAGGGGGGAAAACTCCACTGACCTGCATTTCACCCCCATGTGCCCACACCTCCTACCCATGCAGGAACAGCTGCCTTGTGGTTTGCCCGTGGGAGTGTAGGAAATAGCAAACCTGTGTGAAGATGAGAGTCTCAGAGCTCCTGCTGTCCAAGCTGAGCACAAATCTGATGGACTGGAAAAGCTCCTGGATGCTGGAGCGGAACTGCTCCTCCTCCATTCCACAAGTAGCTCTGGAGTAAAGGATCCGAGATTGGACAATGAACTTGAAAAGATATTCCAAGGCCTTAAGGAGCAGGAGAGGAAGGAGATCAAGACAGAGAAAAAGAGAGAAAGAAAAATAAAGGAGCTTTAAAGAGAACCAGGAAAGACTCTACATGCATAACAACTAAATTCTTGAGCTTTAGAAAGGAGAATGAAAAACAGGCTTTATAAGTTACACAACTCAGTTGAGGAAGAGCTACTCTTAGGCAAGTACCATTCACAACCAATAATCTTTGTTACTTGCATGTCCCACTAACAGGAAAAGTATGCATTTACATCAAGGAGACAAATCTGAGTTACATCATGTGAGGAAAATTTTGGTCAAGGTATGAAACTTCTGGTTTTCTCATGACTTAGCACAATGAAGTGTCTGAAGAAGTTGTTCTGTTTTCTTTCAAAATTTTGTAAATGGTATTATTTACAACTGCATTGATTTGGCAGCAGTGACCATGAGGAAAACACATTGTTCTGAGCAGCTGTAACAAGTCAGTGTCCTACCAACAGTTCTGAGACACCAGCCCAGCAAGGTGACACTTCACACACCTCCTTGATACTGGCTGTGCACAACTGGCGATGCCAGAATGTACCAAATATCAGGGACATCACTCCTTCTGTTAGTGCTTAACAGGATTCACCAGCAAAGCAGGATTGAGGGAAAACAATTCATGTTTTGATGATATCCTCAAAACCCAGCATGGGAAAACAACAGGCTGGAGATTCAGCAATCATAGGCTGTACAGAAACCTTAGTAATATTTCAGTGTATTCCATGGAAAGTACTCTTGTCTTACTTCAGTGCTGGGAAACTGGAAGTTAATTCAAATATAAATTTTGCTCCCAAGAGACATTTTTGCACCCATAAGAGTCCCTCACTGAACCACCACACAATATGCACAAGTATGCAGGGCTGCATTGTAAGCTTTAGAATACCACAGCTTTAAGGATACAGAACAGGAATGTGAAATTCCTCATAAAGCCATCATGGACTTCAAAATGCCAATGACTCTTACAGCCTCTCCCCCTCCCCCAGAAATTATGGCAACGTTGGTAGTTAGCAGTTATTATTTATACTTCTGTACTAAACCATCTCCCAGTGAAGCTTCCTTACACCAAAGAACTTCATCAGGAAATATCAGCTGTGTTCCTGGCTCCTTTCTGCACAAAGGCCACTTGGTTCCCAGTCAGCTCTCCAAAGCTGACACCCCTGTGCCAACACCAAACCCAGCACATGCAGTGCTCGTAGGAGCTGCTTTAGGCCATCAGTACACACAACCATCCTTCTCATCTGAAGGCTCACAACTTCAATGTGAGGATTAGGTTTTGCAGTGAATCAGAGCATTTGTGTGTGAACCTCCATAATTCCCCGTGGAAGGTGAGATAGCAGGGCTCAGAGCACTGAACTTCCTTAGCACAGGCAACGAGCCCACACAGGCACTGAACCAAAGAGTTCCCAGTGTTTGCACACGTGGATGGGATGCTAAAACACAAACCAAGTCTTGGTAGCACAAGTCAGCACCAGGACTAATTCTTGCTACCTACAGCATCACAAATATATGTGAATTTGTGACTAAAGACATACAAGTGCACTGAGATAACATCCCTGCCTTCAGTGATGTTTGGCATGATATAAAAGATCAGTGTCAAATTGAAGTAGGTTCCTTACAAACACAGTCTGTGTGCATGTTCATGTGACAAATGAGCACCTCTGCCCTATGACCAGCAGGGAAGACTCAGGGAAAACCTCCTGAGGGACAAAAGCCCTTGCTGTTGGTTCCCTAATGTAGGCAAAACTCACTTATAGTTCTGCTGCAAGATAACTGAAGCTGGAAGGGCATTTCCTTGACACAGTTCCTTAGTTCTTAATTTCCTCAGGGACAGCAAAACTGGCTGTGGAGCCATTCATGGACACTTGTTTACAGAAATCCCTTGGGAGGCACAGGCCCCTCTTCCTGGATGGAGCTTTTGTGGAGCTTTGTATAGGGCACAATAAAGGAGCATGAGGCTCTGTTCTAGGTAGAAATGTCCTTTCAGTTATAGCTTCTCCAAGTTGCACAGGATGTTTTGAGAATTAAGAGCAGTCTTGAGGGAGGTAAGACATTTCAGAAGTCCTCTGCAGCTCTCTTTGCTAATGCCAGGGTTGGAAATCAGAATCCTATGAGACATCTGCATGTCCATCATGAATGTACAAGAGCAGCAGCCAGGAGTCATAAGAGTGCAGAGTATTTCAGCACCAGCTTTAGGGCACTACACTGAACAGGTAATCCAGGGAAAAAGGGACACAGAGCTATCCTGTTTTCTCAGTCAAAGAAGTTCTAATGCAAGGAGTGTGGTGAACACATCAAAGTCCACAGAAATCCCCAACAGCAGAATCTGGTACTAGTAATGACACATTAGCAATGATAATGTCTTTGGTACAAACTTGCTCCAAATGCCTGAAATAAAATCTGGAAACAAAGAAGGAAATCAATCACTTAGCTGCAATGGGAGAAGATAAGACCTGAATTTGGGCCTCCAAGAGATACCTGCAAAGGCAACTGTCTGAATAAGATGTGACAGCAGCGTGGGTGGCAGAGGATGTGCTGTCAGGTCTGCACAAACTCTGCTGGTAATGTTAATTCCTGTGCTTGGAAAGGCTTGGGCTGTCAGGTCTGCAAACTGACCTCCCTCACAGAGGGAACAGCCACGTTCCAGGCCAGCACGTGAGAGCCTGAGTAAGCAGAGGGCTGCCTTGGAGGCCAAGACACAAGGTACCATATTCACAAACTGACTTCCCTAGCCCCAGATGCTGAAAGACATTCCTGCATTCTTGTCGTTACTATTTCCAAACAGGACTGCTATGAGGTTCAACAAATGCAGATCACATAGGGACAATATCCTCCATCTCTATTTGCTGCACTGCATAAAACACTAATGAGTGCTTTGAGAGGCAAGAAAACCTCCTCGAAGTCATTCCAGCTGGAGATCTTTTCATCTCATAACTTTAATAGCTTTTTTCTCAATTAAAAAAAAAAAGGGAAGATAATGATGAAAAAAAAAAGAATGAGAAAGTTGCTAATTCCTTGAAAAAGCATCTTTGCCCTATTTTTACCATTCCATATGAATCTGTAGTTGAAAATTCCAAAGAAGATGTTCCTAAGCATGTCAATATCTACAAAGCCAAAGCAAGCACAGGTGTAATGCCCTTATCTGAATAGGATCCTAGCAGGGCATCTGGAAAGTGAGAGGATGACACTGGCAGTCCTTCACCTGGAAGAGGTTACACCTCTTTGAACTGACAAGTGACAAAATCCAACTGCTTCCAGTTCTGCAGGTGCCCAGACTCAGGTATTGGGACACCAGTCCCTTGGAGGCAGAAGGTGCAGGTGGGCATTCACTCAAAAAACCCCATCTTCCTGCAGATGTTGGCATCTTGTATTTATGCACTTGACACACTGACTTCCAGGCTTACTATTACACATGGTAAAAATGAATACTTTCTTTATTCTCTGATTTCTCTGTAATACCACCAAAACATTCCTGGTGATTCTCACAGCTGTGCCTCCCTGGCACATGATGCTCCCATCACAGAACCATAGGTCAGCTCCTGTGCTACTTCTGAGGGTTTCCACCCAGTTAAAGACTCATTTATCTGCTGCTTAAAATACTCCAGGACTTCAACCCATGGTACAATGGAGCTGTGTCACAGCCAGAAATGAAGAGCAAAACTTTGATCCACAGCACCCATGCCTGATACACTCAAAACTACTGCTGCTTGGAGGACAAGGTGTGGCCCACATCAATATTCATGCACTGGCCATGGATCTAAGTCCCACTTAAGTTCTCCACATGGTTGCAGAAGGGTTTTAGGGGACTTAATTCTTTCAATTTCTTCAGCACAAGAATGAATCTCCCCCGAAAACTAAAACTGTGGCTATATATAAAAAAATCTGGTTAAACAATGACAGGAAACCAGTGCACACTACCCTTGATTCCACTTCCAGCCTTCCCAGCCCTTCTGTGGTCCCAGAGGAACAGCCAGCAGTGCCCAATGGACACCTACCCTCATTGCCTCCTGGATGTGGTCCTGGCGCACGAGCTCGGCCGAGCGGTCCATGTACCACTTGAGACAGCGGATCAGCTCCCTGAGGGAACAGTGAGCACAGCCTTCAGCGCCACTCCTGACACTCATCAAACATCCTGGTTTTGGGAGACATCTCTAAACCAGTCTCATTTCACTTTATTGCAGTGGTCAGTTACAGCTGTCCTCAATACTGAATTTACATAGTATTTACATTTAAGTTTCAAAACCAGAAAATTATTTCTTCTCTGTAATTGACTTGGACCATGAGGAACACTAAGAGCACATAAAAAAGATGTTATTAGAAAGATAGCTTTGATAAAGGCATGGTTCTAAGACCAAAATATACATTTATTTTAATAAGAAATCCCATCTTAGTAAGAAGGTTTTAGAAACTGAGATCACAAAGAAAATACCTGCATCTATTTTGCTAAGTACAAGAGACCATCTGGACTAACTTACAAAGCTGTATTAAACCCATGTTTTATTTCAGACAACAGATTACCAAAAAACATTTGTTTTGTCTGAAAGAGGTGCTAATTAACACAAAGCAGAACACCTTTTTACCCTCTGAACACAACTATGCCTTCCACTGCTGTATATTATCTATAGGTTTCTACCTGCCATTGATATTTTTATATTTAATTACACAAAAATGTGAATTGCTTAAAAGAATCAATAGAAATTATTAGCTGTCTTTATAGTTTATTGTGGCCAAAGATAGAATATACTCAGAACCAAAAACCTGAAGGGTAACTTACTGCTTTCAAAAGGTCTGTCTCATTCTCTTACGCAAAATTCTTTTGAATACCAGAAAATAAGGCAGAATCATCAAAGTGACAGTGAAATTTAAATTTCTGATCTACTGAAATTAAATTGTAGCCAAATAGAACATCTTATGTGAATATCTGTGTACTTTGGAAGTTACAATTAGTTCTCTAAGCTTTCACACAAGTCATGTATCCCAACATCTTTAACCTGAGGATTGCTTTTCCCTACAGCTGTGCTGGAAAACTTCCAGGTGAGTAGCTCTACTTTTGGGGACACTGCTGCCAGGAAGGTTGTGATCCTGATGGTGCCACCATTCCCAAAGGTGGCTTGGTGATGCCACCTCTCAAAGGGAGGAACACAAGACCTACTTGTAAGCCAGAGCTCCTGCAAAGTGCTTCTGAATGTAGGTGTCCATCACGGGGCGGAAGTGGAAGTACTTGCTGTCACGGAGCAGGTTGATGATGAACACCTGGGGACATGGGGAAGGGAACCCAGCTCAAGGAATTGCACATTGCTGCCAAGTGTCCACAAACAAGTGACCCAGGTAAGGAGCATTCAAATACATGAGCTGCTTTAAACAGTCTCTGTTGTGTTATCAGGTATTCCTGGTGGCTTCTCCCACATGGCAGTAAATACTGCTGCCCCTGCACGTGCTGAGGTCAGCCTGCCCTCCTCACCCAAGATCATTACAGAAAGCATGGCTGGGTCAGCTGAGTATTTCATATTAGACAGAAGAACAATACTAGTAACATGGTCATAAGAAACTCAAAACTCACTGAGCATGAGATAAATAAGAATCCAGCAGCTTACCAGAGACTGAAAGACCAACAGACCATACTTCTCTGTGTTGTCATCCAAAACTACAAACAATGTGTCCAGAATATCTTGTAGGAACTAAAATGACATGAACAAAGAATTTCAACTTAAATTGGATTCAAAAGGTTATTTCTCCCCTGCTTTAATTAGTTCATACATGTTAATATCATTGTGAAACACTTGGCAAGGATAAATCACTTCAGGTTCACCCATATGATGTGATAGATTTTAATTTGATTTTACAATGGAAAATTTTTATTCTACAAGGAATATTTTCAAACAAAAGTGATAGAAAACAACAAAAAAAAGTACTATATACCTGATTTTTAATTTTGACTGAGTGTTCCTCTCACTTTAAGCTGACTGGAAGTGCTGCCTGACACCAGTGGCAAAAGAACTTGCTCTCATTCTCAAATCACTGGAGTCTCAGGTACTGTTCAGCATAAATCTGAGGCTGGGCAGTACATTAAATTATGTTTAATATTGAAATTTTTGTTAAATAACAGAAAGTAAAGCTTTTCTAACAAGCATTAACTGGGGCAAGTTACATGTTTCCAGTTGCTTATTTCACCCTTAACTCCACAGCTTGTTGAACACTGACAGTTCAGTGATTTTCTTTCTGAAAGCACAGTCTCCAAAAGGATGAGTGTGAAGGAGAGTGCTGGAGATCGTTAACTGCACATTCTCTCATGATTTTTTAATCTATTCTACTTAAATTTCTGATGTCGACAACAAGAAATAAATTATAGCAATTTATGAAGCCTCTGAAATGATAAAATGTCTTTTTTTCTGAATTATTACATTCTGTTCTTCATATCCCAGTGCCAAATGACAGCTGATTTATGGGGAGAATCAATTACTTCTCCCCATGAAATAATTCAATCCATATCTTTCTTTTTCTTTCTCTATAAAAACCAGATACTTGTACTGCCCTACAAATTAAGTGTACAAAACATGACATTCTTGAAGAATTCCAATATAAATGAGATTTGTACTGCCCTGTTACTGTTACCAAGTTATCAGGAAGAGCAACATTCCAGCTATGGCAGCACTCTAATGAGTTACAGTGAAGTGGCTTTAATGATAAACTACTTATTACATGAGAGGATTTGTCTTCAGTTTCTTCTCCTTGGTTGTTTGTGTTAGAAATCAGCTTTTACTTCCAGATTTATAGAAATAAATCCTAGAGAAAGTTCCCAGCACACCTAAGATTATCAGTGGCATATCTGGAATGAACTTAGTTTTGCTGAGACCACAAGTATTCAAGTGCAGTTGGAAATTCCTGGGCCCTAAAGAAGCTCAGGTCACACAAGCTTATCATGTAGAGCAACAGTGGCTACAAAACATGGTGAAATGATGAGCTGGCAGACAGAAGACTGGTGCATTGCTGGCTGGATGCACCAGAGAGCCCCTGCCAGGGTCTGTGTCTGCAGCAGCAGCTGGGTGGGACTGCAGACTGGAACCACTGGTGCTGAGGACCCAGCACGTGTGGCTGAGAGAATCTGACTAAGGATTAGCTCTGGTTTGATCCCACTGCACTAATTCTCAAGGGTATCTTCCTGTCCAGTTTCATGTCATAATAGAATCCCAATTCACACAGGGTGGAAGCTCACAGTGTGAATCAAAAAGCACAGAAAGAGGGAGCCTTCAGAAGTGGCCTGCAGGTCTGAACTCACTGCCTATCACAGATACATCCAAGGGCTGTTATTGCATGTAGTACCTTAACAATCTCCTCGCCACTGACATGTCTCAGTCTTCCCAGGATATCCATCACTCGATCTGGATAAGCTTTCCATTTGAGCAGGGCAAGCAGATCCACTGCAGAGAGAGGGAGGAAGAGCTAGAACCACACAGAGGGAAGAATGGCAACCCCAGACCCATCAGAGATTCATCACTTGCACTTCACCGCTTGATGCAGTCCACACTTCTTGGGAAATGACATATATATATATATATATATATAAAATGGAAAACAAGAAGTACAATATGGAGTGAGTCAACACTGCTAATGAAGAAAGGAATGGAGGAATGTTAAAGGGCTTTGAAAAGAGTAAAGGCTGCATTTTTCCCTGTGTGACTTGACACTGCACTGTGGACAATCCACTCCTGTCTGCTTGTGCTTTAGGGATGTTGCTGTAGAAAAATCTTATTTACTTAGCCACTCTGCAAAAGCCAAGCAACACAAACTCTGGATTGTGTAGCAGTGCTAACAGTGAATTTTTTTCTCTCTTTCCTAATTTCTGCTGCCTTGGGCAGTTCTGAGGGATCAGCAACTCACCATTCTGGGTCAGTTTGGTAGAAGAGAGCTGTGTGGAGACTGAGAAGGTCTCTTTGGTGCTGCGCTGGAAGATGAGGCTGGAGGGGATGTTGGGGCAGCCGTTGTAATCCTCCTTGCAGCAGGGCAGCCCCAGGTAGAGCGCGTGGTTGTTGAACGTGCTGTTCTCATCACACTGCAAGGACAGCACAAGGGTGGAGTTGCACCTTGTCCATCTCATCCCACACACCCAGAGCCTGTCAGCAGTTCCACAACAGTGCCTGGGTTGGGATTTTTGTGGGTGCACACCAACACTTCTAAGGAAAACCTGTGCTCGGGGCCCTGCACACGCCCAGAAGAGACCCAGCTCTAGAGTGATCTCCCACCACTGCCTCCTCAGAACTCACCAGATCTTCCAGATGTGAACTTAGTGCTGCTGCCTGAAAACTGTACTGAACAAATAACTCAAGTGAATCAGTAGGAAGGAAAAACCCCAAAGCCCAAATCTCTTGCTGCAAGGCTGCCAAACTGTGGCACTGCAGCACGAGGCATTTGAATCCAGCACAATGTCATCTTGCAAAGGCACAGAGCAATGCCTTAGGCTGGTAGAAGTGCTGAATGCTCATGAACACCAGCATGAAGTCACAATGGATGGGATTAATAGCAGATAAATCATTATCATCAGGATGGAAAAGGTAAGCTGCACCTAGAATAGAAGGCTGTAGCTAAACCATGTGATTATGAGTGTATAAAATTTTGGAACTACTATTAACCTGTTCCTCACAAACTTCTAATAAGGGGGAGATAGGTAATGTAATGTCCGTCACTCATTTAAGTAATGAAGTAGAGATGAGCAGTGAAAAGTCTGCAGAGAACTGGTACCTTATAAACATAAAGCTCATGGATATCATCTGACAAGGTCGTGCCATCATCTCTCATCAGTGGGGTGAATGCAAAACCAAAGAGCTTCTTTTCTCCCTTGTCTTTTGCTGCAGCAAGAGATAGAAAGAAGGAATTGCATTTGTGCATACCCTGTCAATATATACAAGATTACTCACCAACTTCTCCAAATGCCTAAAAGAAAACAAGCAGCTACATAACAAACAACTTTTCTAATCCCAATTTCTTTTTTCTAGTTCAATGTAAAGTACTGATAAGCTTCAAATCAAACACAAGCACGCCAAATGTAGCAAAATCTCAACTGTTTATCCTGCAAAGAAAACATTCTACAAAAAACACAACAAAAGAACAGCACAGACAAACACCTACAAAGTGCTTTGGCCTGCGCTGATCATTCACCATGTTTTTAGTGCACTGTTTGATAAATTCAGCACAAGGTGGCTTAGCAGCGTCCCTTCAGTGTATTTCAGGCTGGCCTCTCTCCCGCCTTCCCCCCAGTGACGCCTCCCCCAGCCCTCAGCGGAAGGAGCGCCGCGCGTGTCGCGGCCGGGCACTCACTGGAGCAGTGGCGGAACTCGAAGCGCAGGTGGGAGCCGCGGAAGCGGTCGATGGGGATGGGCAGTTTGATGATCTCGCCCCAGCGCGGGCTGTTGTTGTGGTACAGCACGAAGGAGTGGTAGGCGCTGCGGCTCGGCTCGCCCGAGCCCAGGCTGATGCAGTCCTGCCACCAAAGGAAACAGCCAGCATTAAACACTCGCACCACCCGCGAGTCATTTCATCAGCCAGTGATAACCTTTATATAATTCATGGCTTTCTGTAGACATAAAGGAGTCAGAAGCAGAAATTCAGACACAAAATGAAATGTGAAGTTTTTTAGGAGATCTTGAAACTTCGTTTTGGGTCAAAGGGTGAACTAAGAGACCTGTGCTACGGGATGAATCTCAGTATCTTAAGTTATTATTTAAGCTAAGTTTTCCATCAAGTACTGACAAGATACAATAAATATCTAAGTCCAAATAAATAAAATGGAATAAAAAAATAGGACATAATAGGACAATCACTTGTAATATTAGCCTTCTGTGAAAAGATCTTAACCAGATTTCTGCTACAGTATCTCAGAAGTGGTACCTGACCTTTCCAAGCTCTTTACAAATGTTTGTCTTTCAAAACTACAACTATCCAGCCTCACCAAGTATCCCAGAAACTTCTAATCAAGTTTCTTCCTCAGTGGTAAGCAAAGGATTTCTGTGTAATACTCATCACTGAAAAACGTAATTGGATCTAAATTTCTGCCTTCAGATATAACAAACTCAGAGATCTTTCCCAATCTATGCCTTCACAAAAACACAGATGAAGAAAAACACAAACTGATATTGCTCAGAAAATAAAAAAAATCTTAGAATACAAGTGAAGAAAATAGGATAAATATTGAAGTCCTGAAATAAGGACAGTAAAAGGTCCTTTGTGATGAAGACATGGAGCAGGAAGCTAATTTTTTTAATATATGAGCACTAACCTATGCTGTAGACCCAGCACTTACAAAGAGATGCAGGAGATACAACACCTCGCAAAACCAAGCAGAAAAAAAGGCAGCCTGGAGATCCTTCACTTTTAGCATGTCCAAGGATAATGAATCCAGGAAGAAACAAGCTAAGCAGACCAAGAATAACACATGTAATATAAATTCTGTTGTAAAAACCCCCCATGGAACACTATAATGACAAGAACTGCTACTGGTCATTTCCCCAAGGCATCTATAAATTCTAACCCAAAAAAATACCAGAAATGTTGATTTTTTAAAAATCTGTAACCATCTGACTGCCCAGTCAAGAACATCCCATTAACCAGACCCAGTTAGTTCAACCTCTGGCAATAATCTGCTGGCTTTGAGAAAGTTAAGAATTTGTGATGGAGCCCAAAAGGGAAGAAATGCTCTCTGGAATTCTGGGATTCAATGCAAGGCCTGCCTACATTGACAGGGACCCACTGCAAAGGCTGTGATCCAAACTGAGTGACTGAAGGATGAACTCAAACAACTCAGTCCTCTCAAATAATCCTCAGCAACCACATGGGATGAGCCCCACATTTCTTTAATACAGCAGCAAGAATTAAGTGTTGCAGATAACAACAGGTTAGTAGAGAGCAGTGCCAGCACTGCAACCCAGAACACCTCTAAGATCCCAGTTCTATTCTGTAGCAAGAGTAAATGGCTGGGCTTCACCACAGCAATTCCAAACCCTCATTGTGCATTAGGCTCTTAGAAGCAAACAAAACAGTATTTCTGTTTTCTCTACAAGGTACAGTCAAAATTCAAATTTTAATGTGAACTTTTTTTTGTCCCATCAAGAAGCCACCTGCTCTGGCTGACAAACTGCCACTCTTTGAATGCAGTTTCATGCTAAGAACTTCAAATAAATCAAGTGTCTCCTTCTGGTTGTTAACTTAGTTCCCATGCAGTTACACTACAATCTGTAGTCTGAGGAGGGCAGACTGGTAAATCTTTAATTCTATATTGTGATCTGAAAAATACAAACATACTAATCTCCAGACACCTGGTGACCCTGAGGCCCAAATATGCAGGGGAATTAGAGGGCAGAGGCAGAGAAGGGGAGCTAAACTAGAAAAACGATCAGGAAATCTCTGTTGTTAAAGGTGTGCCTTGCAATTCATAGGCTATTTCTGCTACTGGAATAGAAAGAAGAAAGAAGTGAGAAATGTGTCAAAGGATTTTTTTTTTTTTTTTTATTTTTCAGACTATATTGAAATATACTAAGAATTGAGTAAGACCATTTTGAGAAGGAAATACTCATTTTCATTTTGAAAATGAAACTGTGTTCTGGAGGAAATTTCACTCCTTTCAATAGGACTATTTCTGGATCAAGATACACTCAGCAGCAATGAGGAACTGAGAAAATTCTCATTAATGCTGTGCATGGTTCTGCTAAAGGCTTCACAAAGGCACAATTCAGATTTGGGCTGTGCTGCTGGTTGGGACAAGTTTAAGGATTTAACTCTGACATCAGATGAAAACTCTGGCCACTTCCCCCATCCTATGTAACTCTGCACACAGTGTCTCTGTTGGCAGCTCTGCTCCAGAAAGGCCATGGGGCAGGAATGGTGGAGGGTATCCAGCCAGGAACAGCAACCAGGATTCCAGCCAGGAACAGCAGGGCTCCAGGGTCAATGAACTCTCAGTGTTCTGCCCACATTCACAGGCACCATGAAACACCAGGAAGCAAAGACCTCCCAGACACAAACCAAGTGTCTTTGCTGCTTTGTCTGCAACCATACAGAGGAGCAATACCACAAAAACTGGGACAAAGTTTCTTTTAAATATGTGGCTTAAATTTTAAAACCCCACGAAGGTCCTTCATATGTAAAGTCTCTCCCTTATGGCAAATACTAGAATGGTCTGGGTTGGAAAGGACTTTAAAGCTCATCTTGTTCCAAACCCCTGCCATGGGCAGGGACACCTTCCACCAGACCAGGTTGCCCAGAGTTCCATCCAACCTGGCCTTGAGCACTTCCAGGGATGGGGCAGCCACAGCTTCTCAGGAAATCTTCACCTGATTTTTTTTCTGACTGGACTGACCATCCTTTCCAGTGTTTGTGCCATGCCTGTCCCACTCTCCCATGTGAAGCCTCAGTGTGCTTTCCAATAGCAGTAACAGGCAAAGACAATTAAAAAACAACTTCATCTCTGTGAATTACCATTCCAACCAAAGTCACCGAAGTTAAGACTAATAATGACTAGAAATTATCTGGCTTTTGTATGTAATCATTAGGCATCATTATGTATCAGCATTTGAAGATGCTGATATTGCAGTGTGAGAGACTTCTCTTTGTCCTTGCCAGACTGAAATCAACTGATGATTAAAACTTTGCAACTCAGTTTGAAAAGTTTAGGCAAAAAAGGAATCTGATCTTCGTGCAGCAGCTCTGGGCACAAACGAGTTCCTTACAAGAAAACACTTTACATTTAATGAAACCACAAGCAGTTATAGTAATGAAAGTTCTCCTTTCAATTAAAACCAGAAGATTGTGGCAATGTATTCAGTACACACTTCTAGGTGTAGAGATTCTCCACAGTAATGGTTACAAAGCCCATTTTATTGCAGTGGAGGTAAAAGAAAAGGTAAGGGGAAGTTATTTCTCATAGTTGTTCATGCTGAAATACTTCCTGTTTACTTCTCTATATTCACAAAAACTAAAAGAATAGAGGAGGTAAAACAGGAAACATAAACAATCCCCATTCCCAGCTGGAATGGAGCCAACCCAGGGTGAAATTTTATTCAAAGTTATTTTCCAGAACTACATTCAGTAATGTAACCCAACAACTCAGATTTAGAAGTCTCCCTTGGAATCACATTTCATCGTGTTTGTGTATGATACACATGATTTAATTTTAGATATGCCTATACTCCTTAGTTCTGATTACAGCTACTCTAAATTTTTTACTTTAGCCACTGACATCATATTTGGAAATCACACAGGCTTTCCAGTTTATGAGTATTTTCTCCAAGTCTTCTATCCCCATATAAGGGAAGTGCTCCAAATTCTTACAGATTTATAACTCACCATAATACAGAGCTTACAAACTTCACAATTAAAAAAAAAAGAAAAAAAAAAGAGAGAGAGAGCCAGTTTTATTTTAACTCTTCCCTTGCGTCAGAGACTCTGAAACCAGAGGATGTGTCCCTGCAGGGAGCACCTGAGGCTCCCAGGGAAAGGAGCACTTACCTTCAGGATTTCTCCATCAGCATAGAGCACGTACATGGTCACCTCGATGTTCTTCTGCACACTTTTGCCACCCCTTTCAAAGTCCCCCTTCTCCAGGGTCAGGTACAGGTCATTCCGGATGTCACCTGCAGGGACAGAGCGCAGCCACAGCCTGAAATCCACAGGGGACACCGGGCCGTCCCAGCTCCATTCTCACATCGTTCTCTGTGTTCTGACAGACGATGGCTGATGCCCAAATCATTCCAAGCAGCAAGTTAATTGTTAATAAGGATGAACAGTTTAATATCAGTGCATAAAATCAGACCATTGTTAGTAATGCCTTTAATAATGGGAACTCAGGATCACTACTGGTTTTAATTATGTAAGTGGGGAAGGGAAAAAAACCTGTTACTGCTCTACTGTGCCTTGTGAGCTGAGCTGGAAGTGTCAGGCTAAGCCTGACAAAATAGCTTCAGACTTCCTATTTCCAATACCTTTTACAAAAAATAAGTATTTTTGTGACAACCAGAATAATATTATGTTCAGTTAGCCTTTCAAGCATTTTCTATAATTTCATAATTCTCTTTTATCATAACAACAAAATAAAAGCAGCCTTTTTGGGAACCTGATCACAAACCAGTTCAGATGGATTATGAAGGAATTATAAACATAATTTTTTGCTATATGTCTGGCTGGCCTTTGGTATCCATATGCGTGGCTATATGAAAGCAGGCAGTATGGACACTTGCCAGCTTCTCACTACGTCATTTTCAGGAGCTTTCAGACCAAATTACTATATTCAGAAATAGAAATGCTTGTGTCTCAGCATCTTGTTATCCTGAATTTCACAGACTCTAGCTCGCTTGGTTTGGTTTTATTTTAGAATCTGATTTGGGAAACTGCTTTCAAAACTAACGTGCTCCAATCTAAGGTCTACACCAGAAGGACAGCAGGTATTACCTATTTTTTCTCTAAGATTTAGTTACTGTCACCATTTTATGATGTTTCACACTCAACATTTCTTTTTATCCACTTGCCAGAAAGGCAAACATACTAAAAGGGCAATATATAAAAAAAACAAAACCAACCAAACAAAAAAATTTAAACCCTTTCAAGGCAAGTATTTTGTTAATCAGCCCCAAGACACTAAATAACAAAGTAATGGAACAAAGCAGAGACTCCTTCAATGTCTGGCTTCTTCCACTTGGAGAAACTGATGCAGTTAAATCTCTGTATTAATCAGAAGCACAATGAAATAAGGCAGCATTTGCTTTCAGGCACTGAGGGACATCCTTTTGTGCCCCTCAAAGCAGCGCTTCAAATTCTTCCTGAAGTCTAAAACCCCACAGAACTTGTTCCTTAATCTACTGTAGGGACAAACAATAGGAGCTCTCAGTCCTGCCTTTGCTTTCAGTCTTATTTCTGGAGATAAGTACCACTCTTTCAGCATGGAAAATCCAGCTCTGTGGCTGCCAGTCAGTGCTTCCTGCTGGGAGCTCTCTGTCAATGGCAATCTGTGTGCAGAACATGCTCCTTCCTCCAGAGCCTCCCTCTCCTGCAGGGCCAGTGCTGGGAACACCTCCCAGCCAGAGGCTGAGCTGCCAGGGGGCATCAACAGGGAAAAGATAACAGCAAGAGCCTGCTGAAAGACCTGGGATATTGGATCTGTTTTGGCTTATCAAAGCACAGCATCAAATGCAACAAGCTACAGGCAACAATAAAGAAAATTATCTTGGGGCTCAAAATCAAGCTGAGATACCTCTATCCTGATTATAGGGATAGCAAGGAAATACAAAATTCACCACAAAACATGATTTAAGTTGGGCCTTCTGTTCTGAAAATCCTCCTGCTTAACAGACTCCATCCTTTTCTCTCAGTGGTTTGCTCTATTAGGAAAAAAGTTTCAATTTGTATGCTGTAAGTCTTAATAGAAATTAATTGTACTCATTATAATTAGCATTTTGGAGCTCCCTAGTTATGACCTCTTTTCTGGAAGGCAGTCTGGCTACACAAAGTCCAATGTTAGACAGCAAACCATTTTCCAACCTAAATTAAAGGCAGCATTTGGTTATATATAGCATCTTATCTTCTATTAAGCTTAACAGGAGGGATATTACTCCACTAATTTAAAAAAATGCCTTTGGGGTGGGGTGTAGAGGGATCTTAAAACCAGTGGATTTGCATAAAAATTAAGGGAAAAGATGGGAAAATGTATTATAGTGAAATATAACAGTGTATCTTCTCCTGTAAAAATAGTCTATTGGATCTTCAAAAAATAAAAAAAGGCCACTACATACCGTAAAAATAGGAAGTAAATGTATCTAACAAAGACAAAAAGCATTTAACCATCAGGTAGGGTGATGATTTTGGTGGAAATCACCTTTCTACAAGGAGCAATCTCCTTTTCCTAACATATGAGTTGACCTGAGGCCTCACAAGTCCTTTGTTTTTCTCCATTTGCTTGTGGTTTTGAGAGATTTGAGCTCTGATACCTCAGTGGGTGGCACAGAACAAATGCCTGAGCACAGAGCAGTTTATTGCCATCTCTGCTCTGAGTGTGCAGGGCCACAGAGAAAGCTCAGCCCCGTGTGGGGCACGGGACACCGGGCAGGTGGCATCAGCAGGACCAGGAGGGGCCTGGGCAGCTCCAACCCCACTGGCAGCGACGTGCCCAGGCAGGAACCTGGGCACACAGGGCTTGGCCAGGTGAATTATACGGAAAAGAGACAGAGAGACAAACAATGAACTTGTTTCAGATGTCAGACCGTTCATACCCTGTGCTTGTGACAGCAAATCCTGCATTCTGGGGAAGAACCAGGCTGGTACCTCAGCCTGGACCACAGAGGCCTCAGGCCTTCCCAAACAGCAACACAGGGCAGAAAACTGGGTGAGCTGTGGCCTCCCACCATCAGAAGAGGAATAAAAAAGTGCTACAAGGCCAGTGGGCCATGGGTATTTATAGAGCAAAGCCTGCTGATGTCATTTTAAGCTGAGGTCCCTGTGCTGGATGGCTGTCAAGGCTGAAAAACCTCAGAGAGGGTTTTCAGAATGGGATTTGCTTCAAAACCCATTTCTCTACAAATGTTTTCCAGTTAAAAACAAAAGTAAATTTCTTTTTAGCATAGTCCATATACTTTTTACACACATAGTTACTGACATTAATTATCAAATGCCTTGAAAGACAGTATTTTCCATGATAATATAAAAAAAATCATTTTCTGATTTTTTTGGGGCTCTTTCTTTATCAATTCCCTTCACCTTTATTGGGGTTTTGTTTGTCTGTTTTAACCTATTTAGAGGCCCAATGTCCAACATACAGTTATTTAAATTATAAATCATAAATTATAGCTTGGAGGGCTCACTTGTATTGACCTGAAACTATTTTAATGGTAATGGGGGCAAAAAAGTGGTGGAAAAGGCTACATGAGCCAAATACTGATTTTGCATTTGCAGTATAAAGGAATGTACTGGAAGACTTTCAAATAGTTCTTTATCATTTTCAAGACTTAATAACCTGAAGCAGCCCAACAGCCACTCCTTGTCCACTCTCTAGCAGAAGAAATGGGAGTTCATCCTGACAGGGTGTGTAGGTTTTCCACCGGAAGACTGACCAGTTACTTGTACTGCAAAATAGTAACAATTTACAGGAACTGCCTGCATTCAATCAAACACTTTTTATTCAGGGATCCTAAAGATTTTGGACCCTAAGGACAGGAATGGTCCCTGTTTTGTGCAGAAGAATACTATGTCCAAAAAGGGTACATAATTCACAGAAGGTTCTGCAGGAGAAAGAGACACAAATTTCTGGTCACTCAATTCTAACAACTTGTTTTTCTGAGCTTGTGGCTTTGTGGACACGTAATATATCCCTGCCAGCTGGGGAAAAGTGGCAGCTCCCAGAAGCCTGTGTGTGTAGGTCTAGTTTCAACTAAGTACAATAGCTATTTATCCAGAGAATTTTGGATTTTTTAAGGTGAAAGTTAGGTCTTTAACAATTTAGGCAGCCAAGGGCGAAAAAAAATCAGAATATTAGTGTTTAGGTCTATTTTTATGAAATTGCTGTGCTGGTCCTATTCACTTAGGGCCCCACACTGTGATGCACTGTCTGCTGGACTCCCTAACACCCCTGGGTTTGGCATCGCTTCAAAAATAGTGGCACTTCACAAAAGAGTGAATGGGCAAGAAAGTTATTCAGAATATATTCCACAGTGGCTTCTGAAGAAAACCCAAACCTGTGCTTTTATGTCCCGTCCATAAATGAACAACCAGAGCCATCAGCATCACCCCACTGCCCTGAGCCAAGTTACAGCAGCTCAAACTGAGGACTTGGGCCAGCAAGGAAAGGCTTTGAAGCAAAGCAAAGTGTAGAGGATTTGTGTTCATGTGCAGTGTTATTATCACATGTTCTGGCTCTATTTGTTTGAGCTCCCTGCAGGGGAACTGCTCTGCTTCCTGGCTGAGACTCTCACATTATCCTGCACATTCCCTCTCTGCATGGCTCTTCCCAGGAAGCTGCTGCTTTGGAGGGGGCCAGTGATGGGTCCCTGATCTCAAACAGCAAAACTCCACCCTCAGCTGGAGGTGCAGCTGCCTCCAGTGCAAGCACACAGCTGCCTGTGAAGGGCAGGGGCTGCAGCACAGCTGAGGCTGACAGGAGCAGCTTTGGGCTCATCACATCCCTCCTCCAAACCAACAAACTGGCCAAGGGTCAGTGGCAAGAGTCTCCAGCACCCCTGTCCTGCCTTCTGGCTGTCCCTCAGGACTTGTTCCTCCCACTGTGTGACTCTCCCTGGCTTGAACAGTGCCACCCCCTCTGCCAGCCCTCTGCAGCCCCTCCATATTCCCAGTGCACTCCTGGCACAGTCCCACACTCTGGGGATCACATTCCACCCACTGCAGCAGCTCATTTCTCTGGCCCTTCACCAGCCAGGCAGCAGGGTTTTTTGAAGGCCTATATTCTTGAAATAGTTACAGCAAGCAACTATTAACATAATTGTGAGCAGTATTACAGCAACAAGGGGAAACAAAGCTTTTATCTGCTGCCTCTATGGCAAATTAAATTAGTTTTTTTTTCTCTAAAGAGAACATTATGCAAGTTTAACTCCGTGTGCTTCTCCAGCTTTCACTGAGCAGAACACAATTGTTTCAAAGAAAAGGGACAAGCAATACTTATTAGGTTATTTGCTACCCATTGTTTGACTTCTATGTATAGAAAAGAATTTATACAATGCCCTTTTTAAATGCAATTTTTCCCCTGGAATAGTTGCCTTTCAGTAGTAGGAAGTTGTTTTATAATGCTTTTTGTCTCTGCAAATTTTCCATTTCCACAAGTTTATTTATGACAATAATACTTTTTATTCTCTCTGCAGACACTTTTTGGTGATAATTATTACATAATTATGGCTTTTGGTCCTGTTAACACTCTTGCCATGAACATTCTGAGAATGGCTGATGGATTGTACCATGTCCTTTCCTCAATGCATTTTTGCCATGACTTTGTGCTCACTGACTGAACAGATGCTGAGATGCTTCTCACCTGCTTCTTCCTGATTCACCTGTCACAGTTACTAAATTTGCCCAAAACCCTGTGGTATGAAGAGAGACAAAGTCTCCACCTCCCTGTTACCAAGGTTGCCCTGTGATGTTATGATTCGCTGTCTTTATCAATCCCAACATTCCATGGAAGATATGAAAATGGAAAAAAAGCAAGCAAAAAGCAGACATTACACAGAAAAGCAGAAACTTACACCCAACAATCTTCATCTCTGCATCAGAAACAAAGGGGAGAGAATAAAGGGAAAGGAACAGGAGAGAAGCCAGGAAATTAAGACAAGGAGAGAGAAAAAAGAGAAAGAAACATCACTCACAAGTCGGAGATGAAGCATGCACTTTTCATCAGAGGATCAAAGGAAAAGACAGAATACTTATCAGCACATGGGCAAGGGGAGGGATGTCCTTGGGGGACTGACAAACACCAAGCCTGTGCAACAGATTTCTGCTCAGCAAGTCCTGCACAAAGCCCAGCTGCAATCCCCAAGGAGCAGCACAGGCCTCACTGCTCTCAGCTCTGGGAAAGGTAAAATTGGCACCATCAGATGCATGGCCTAAAACCAGGAACAATTTAGAAAAGGTATTAAAAAAAAACAAAAAACAAACAAAAAAAAAAACAAAAAACCAAACCACAACTGAACAAAACCCCACCATAACCTCTTCAGGAGGCTGGTTTGACCAAATCTCCTCTGATTTTGCCAAAAAAGACAACTGAAGTCTTTATGATGCTCTTGTCGGATCACAACACATTGGGAAACAAAGAACATTTTATCTTTACAAAAGAAGGCAGGAAGGTTTGTTTTGGACAATATTAAGCTTGTTCTGCATAACCATGCAAGATACAAACCCATAAACACCAGTTTCACTTTGTTTCTTAATGATGACCAGCTACCACTGATGTTTCTCCTATCTGAGGGACAGAAAAAGAGGGCTTGACACAGGGAGCTAATGCTGCACTTTAGAAAATAAAAAGGGATAGGAAAACAGTAATGAGACACAGGTACAAAATTTTAATAGTTAAGATGTGGACATGTGAGAGGATTTCCTGTTAAAAAAGAAAATGAAAACATTCAAACCTATGACAAAAAAATTAAGTTGAAATGCTAGAGCTATTTACCTTTTAAAAAATAGATTTCTGGTTCAGTAGAACGATCACTGCTTTTTTACCAGGTGATATAGCCTTTATTAATTTATTCATAACAAACATTTTTAAACCACACTGTCCTGAAAAATCTGTATCCACTTGCAAAATACAAGACAAGAGCTTTCTGTGCTGTTTTCCGGAGGAGGAAACCCTGTGTTTAACAGTTCTGAAGCAAAGCAAGGAAGAGCTAGTTTGACAGACTATTACAGCAGCAGACACAGCTGAGAACTGCTAATGTGCATGACAGGCTTCTGTCTTTGATTAGGGGTTTTTGTTTCTTTTTTTGGTCATGTGTGTCCCCAGTGAATTATTTTTCAACTTTAGACAATATTCATAAGGCTAAGGAAGAATGTTTGAGCCTGGCTGTAGAAACATAAGCACAAAGTCTGTTGATAGACATTCCTTGTTCATGCAGCTGGGCTAATCCACCTGAAAGGTAACACAGCCAAATGTTCTACCCTGGATGTCAGGCAAACTCCAACCCCAACTGCATCTGTTGTGTTAAAAGCAAACAACAGGCAAATATCTGCTCTCACTTGAGTACATCAAATATACTTTGAGTTCCAAAAAAATCCTGATTAGTAATTAGACTGAACACTGTTTGCTGCATCACCTGAGTTCCATTACATTTCAATCTCCTCATTTTCCAGAGATTTCACTATATAATCTGGGGAATACCCAAAATAGTGAAAGCCTTTGTTTAGAGCCCCATTCATGACTATCCCTTTCTTCACAGCTCCTCTCTACTCTGGCAATGTCCTCATTTATAACTACAGTGAAAGTTGACTGACACTTCCTCAACTGCTTTGCTTTTCTCCCTTGGTGTTTACAGACATGTACAAGCTGCCTTTCCTCACAAATAGAGCATTATTCCCTCAATGCCTACAGCTTTGCAGCTAAACTCAATACATGAAAATTTCTTGTGGCACACCTAGAATCAAAGAGAAGTTCTTTGCCCAGACCCTCTAGAGAATCAGGAAGCATTTAACAGCAGAATGGAGATCCTGTCACGCATTTGTTTCTATCAATCAGCATTTTGAGCATATATATATATGTGTGTGTGTGTGTGTGTGTGTGTATACAAAAATGTAAATTGTTGGACTCGATGATCTTAAAGGTCCCTTCCAACCTAGAAAATTCTGTGAAATAGGAGTCCCATTCCAAACAGGTTATCATCTTAAAACCCAGTGTCTTCTCCAAAAAGAACTGTGATTCTCACAAAGAGAATCTGGAAATTTGGATTAGCTGCAGTGAACAGAGAATTTTAAAAGCTTAGGGCAGGAGCACTTTTTGTATGAGCACTGATGACCTGTTTGCTCTAGCCCTGGCCCAAGGCCTTGCCCAAAGCAGCAAATACAGGGGACACTGTGCACATGCAGAGGGGCCAGGGCCCAGAAAACAAAAACAAGCTACTCAGGGGAACACTGAGGACACAAAGCTGTTTCTTCAGCTTCAGTGGCCTGAGCCACCTGAGATACAGTTTTATCCATAGAAATGGAGGATCAAGCAGTTCTGCAGAAGAATCAACTCCCTTGCACAGGTGTGTAAATGTGACACATCCAGCTGTGTTCTCAATTACAGCAGATCACCTTGCAGCTGCTGTGTCTGTACATCAGCCTGCAATAATTAATCTTTTCCCTATTTGATTGCTCTGTGTTATGCCTGGAACTGCTATAAGGTCACTAAGAACTAAAACTTATAATTGGCTTTATAGCCCACATCCTCTGCTGCTCTGTTACCACCATTTTCAAGCTCATTAGAAAATACACACATATTGTTCTGAATCCTTTGATTCTTTAGTTTCTAGAAATGCTTCCCACCTACTCCCTATTTTATTGTGGTTTCTGAAGAGCTTCCATAATGAGGCTACAACTACTTCTGGTACTGATGTCTCACTGCAGCCTTTTGAGTTATAAAATCTAATGTTTTTTCCATTATGCTTTCACCAAATCTCCCATGTCTGTAAAGTCATCCTTGGGCTTGCTCATCACAGCAATGAAGTAATAGTTCAAATGCTACTAATTAGCAAACCCATTTCTTACCACACTGCAAGTCAAGCCACTGTAACACCAGATTTTATGTGGTTGCATGACTGCCCACATTCTGGGCTCTTCTCTTGGCTGTGCTGGGGCTGCCAAGCCAAGAAGCATCTCCAGCTGCTGCTCCAGAAGTGAGGAGCAGAGGAAGCACAGCAGGGCTGCAGCCAAAACATTGCATGGACCAACTGCTCGTGAGGTCAGAGGGAAAATTCAACCAGGTCTGCACCTTCTCTGCTTCTCTTTACAAAAGGATCACATAAACTTGAAAACATCAAGGTTGCAAAGTGGAAACTCATGTTTTCCAGGATTTGGATTGTTGGGAGGAAGTAGTTTCATGCATTTAAAAAGAAACATCTCTATGCTGAGTGCAAAAAAGGGATAATAATTGGCAGGGGTCATGGGGAATATCAGAGCAATCCTTCCAGATCCCCTTCTATCCACGTGATTTTAACACCTTCTATCACTGTAATGTCTGTTCCTGACAATATTTTATCATTTGCCACCCCAAATCTGGCATTTACTGATAAATAAGACAGCTCTGTTACAAATCCCACTCAAGTAAAGTGCCCATCCCAGTTGCACTTGATTGGGAGAGTATGAGAAAAGAATGACCAATATCTTGGCTTGGAGCTGCTCTGTTTACCTGGCATTATAACATCAGGAAATCCCAGCTTCCTGGTGACAGCCACACCTCTGTTAAAGATCATGGGGTTTTCCCTTCGGATCTGCTCCATGTCACCACGAAGAAGTTGAAGAGATATTATAAGTCCTGGGAAAAAAACAAAGAGGTTCATTGTTTCTGACCTAAGAATTGGATTCTGTGTGTACAAAGCATGCAGGTAAACTAATGTTCTACTCCACAGTTAATTTAATACAATACATAAACAAAGCTCTTTTCTCCCTTGGATCAACTGAAAATTGAAATGCAGGAAACAAAACTGTTATAAGGGATCAGTTAAGAACACAGAATTATATTAAAATACAACTCCTAACAGTCAGAATACTTAGTTTTGCAGACATGTCCCAGGTACAGAAAGTATTTCCATTATTTCTTTTCCTCACATGCAGCAGGTTATGACACCTCTGAGGGACCACCAACCACACAAAGCTCTGGAACATCTCAAAAGTGCCTTTAATTCTGCTTTATACCATGAAAAAAAAACTGTAAATCTCAAAGTGTATCTTTTCCACTAGTTTTTTTTAACTGCTTCATAGAAGGCTGATGATTTTAATGAAATTCCCATCAGTTCCTCAACATGTTTCAGGAGTGCCAACTGGCCAAACTGATTTCAGCAACCAGCTCTATGGTTCAGTGGATCATCTGAACAGCTAGACTAGGAATAATTGCATACTTAATCTCAGTCCAGCTGTTTTCTCTACCTGCTTTTAATTTACAACACAGGAGAGTGTACTGGTAAAATGATGAAAGCCCAGCATTACCATACAAAAAAACACCAGGATTGAGCTCAGCCATTCAAACCCAGTCTCACCTGCTGAGCACACACTACCAACTCCACATATCCATAAGAATTACCTGCACAGAGCAATTTCCCACATTCTCTACTTCAGTGTCACTTGGTCAAGAGTTCTTTCACTGCCCAGAACAACACACACCAAACCAAACCCTGCCTTGGATGCACATTTTTGCACGAGCAAAAGTCCTGTTCTTTCCTAAGCTCAGTATCTGGGCTTTGTGACCAATATTTAGTCACCATTTTCTCAGGCAAGTTACCAGGGAAACAAAACCAGGAGTACCGTGTACCTCCCACCCACTTCCTGCCTTCTCCGTCTGAAATAATTTTCAAGCCTGTTGTTTGGCTTCAGTCAAATTTGGCAAATAGATAGATACCCAGATTACATGAAGACTGTATACATTTCATGAACACTGGGAGTTGAAAAAATGAGGATAAAGCCTTAAAATGAAGGAAAAGAGGCCAACCAGCCAGCTGGACAGTCAGCATGCATGTACTCAAAAGCTGCCAAAACACGGACTTGCAACTGCCCAGCTGGGTAGGCAGGAGAGCACTGCAGGGAAAACACAGGCTCTGAAACCATGGAAAACATCCAAGCCCTTTGAATACCATGTATGAGGGTGTCTGTGTGTACAGAAGGTTTCACAGCACACAAGACACACATGTTCATTGGAAATCAGCCTTGACTATTTTTGCCACTTACAGGATAACTTGTTCATTTTGTATCCTAGTTTGCTATTAAGAAACAAACCGATGAAAATAAATTTAAAAAATTCTAGTATAAAAGGAGTGGAGCAAATTTGGAAGTTCAGACATGTTGCTCAAGTTGGCAAAGCCATAAAGAATTTCAGAAGATATTTTAATGATGACTAGTGGATAACTAACTGCAACAGGAGGAGCAGCAGGGAATGAAACCAGCTTTACACACAGTAAAATTTCATATCTGCAAAATGTTTTATTTGCTTATTGTTGTGCTTAATCTCTTCTATGGGAGTGTGCACTGCATATCCCACTAGTGTCTCAATATGCAAACAAGCAAAATTAAGACAAATTCAGTACTTGGACATTAGCATGATTCAGGCACTTGGTAATGAATGCAGAACTGGCTGTAATGAAGCTGAACTGTACCCTATCAGCTGTTTCACTGGGAATGGGAGAGCAGTGATACCTCTGAATTAGCAGCTACAGACATTATATGAGGTAAACAGATAAGACAGGTTTGACTTTCCCTATTTATCTGTCATTAGCTACGAAAGGAAAACCTCACATCTCAGTGAATTTCTCAGCTGTTTCCTACAGGGGATGTTCAGCTGTGGCTCTGACCAACAAGCCCCAGGAGATATTTACCATAGTTGGAGCTGGGGGCTGTGTATTTGGTGCTGGACTTGCGGATGATGTTTTCATGGATCTGGCACCATTCATTTTCATTGTTACACCTAAAAGAAAAGAACACTTATTCAAGTTAAATGCTTTCACTGAACCATCTTAGAACATGACAGCCAACTTTGCTGTAGTGATAATATGAAAACTTGTAGGGTTTGGATAAATGAGAGAAATCCCACATAAATCTTATTTATAAAAGTGGAAGGACACAAAATATTCCCTAATAATTATGTCCTTTCAATGGACACTTTGGAGCTGGTGATGACTCTTCTGTCATAAAAACCATTGTTCCACTCTTCAAATTATGACAGAATGAAGAAAGCTCTGGACATTCTATCTGGATTGTCATGTAGAAAATGAGGGTTACACTTCTGTTCAGGGTCCAAAGTACAACATGCAGGAACTGAAGTGCCTCTGAGACAGGAACCAAGGAAACCTGTCCCACATTGTGAGGCCACAGGCTACTGTCCCACAGGATGTGAAAGACCTCAGACTGGGGAGAAAAAGGCAGAGAATGAAGTGGCCTTCTTTATCAAGCTTTTACATGAAAGATGAACCATAAAATCTTCTCCCATGTGAAAAAATGGCACCCTTACCACAAACAGTGCTATTGGTTAAAAAAAGAAAGGAAAAGCAGTATGTTGCTGAAGTCTAACTACATTTTAAATACATCTGTGCTTTATTTAAATCACAATGGCAATATTCAATGATTCCCCACAAAGTCAGCAATTTTTAACTCAGCAGCAATAGTGAATCTCATTTCTCCTGAAGAGCAATTGGATTAAACAATTTAATTAAACTTCTGTCCTATTGACTCTTAAAGGTCAAAAAAAAAAGAAAAAAGCTAATACTCCAAGCTTTCAGCTCCTAGGAGTTTTGAGAAATAAAGCACTTTGTAAAACTTCTCCAAGGATATTACCATTTTATCCCTTTTTTGCTCCCCCCAAGAGTACAACATGTCAGCACAGCCAGGGTAAGACACACACCAGCTCCTGTGAAGACAGTGGGGATGTTTTTGTTTGCTGCATTATGTAACTGAAGAACAGCATGGCAGAAGGAATTCAGACTATCTACAAGCAGGAACTGGTAATTTCCTACAGCTTCAATATTGTAAAACCATGTGCTGTCAAGAATAATTAGGTAACCCCCAAAGCCTGTGATGGCACAATTACTGACACCCCCAAACTTCCTTAGAACAGCAAAAGGAACAGAGACAACTTGGAACAAATGAAACACACAGAACATTTCACTTGCTCTACTGCCCACCTCCTGTAAGTACTGTGTCCCTTCTGGGAGGAGACAGCAGTTCCCACACAGCCACACAAGGCAGATCAGCATGAAGTGACCTAGCAGAGCTTCACAGGATGGTAAATTGACTGTATTTGCACCCCCAAAACAATCCCTCAAAACCAAAACACAACAGAGCTAAGGCATTAATGGACGGTAGAAATGTCCTGCCAGTAATTGTGGTGTTGTGTGCTAATTCAGCTCACTCACCAAGAAATGATAAAAATTATCTTCACATTGTCAACACACTAGAAGTCATTTATCCTACTCCAAATAATATTCTCCTAAAAGTAGAGAGAGAACCTATAGCACAAACTCTATACCATCCTCCCTCCTCACAGTTACAAACAAATGTCTAACTTGTGGTGATTTTTTTAGTTGCCTATGGAGCAACTAAATAAAGTTGTTTCAGCCTCCAATGACTTATGCCTGCAAATTAGCCTGCAACCAAGTTATCCTAAAATCAACTGCAAAGGCAGCTTAAAGCCTTTTAAAAGTTTTGCACCAAGTGCCAGTGGAAGCTGCAATTTGCATTTCCTGAGAGCCAGGAAGGAAGATCTTCTCCCAGCTTTTACAGGCTGGCCTGGAAACACTTGGAATGTGTCTTACTGTGCTCACATTTTACTTGTCCAAATACCAAGTAGACAAAAGACTCTAATTCTCCTTTAAAAAAGAATTCACTCCTGAGCCATCCTTCACCTTTGAGGCTGGCTGGTTGTGCAGCAAATGCACATTTGGAATGTTTTCCATCCCAGTGTCAGCAGCCCCAGTGTCAGCAGTTGGGGACAGCAATGGGATGGGAGCTCTTGTCCAGCTGGGCAAACAGCAATGATGGAACAGCAAAAGGCAAAGACATTCAGGCATTAACGGGTATCAATTTCAAGATCTAGTGCTGGAGAAAGAGGGAAAAAAAGATTGAAAGAAAATAGGACAGGAAAAAAAACCCAGAAAAAGTGAATATGGAAGAGAAATGCATTAATTTTTCAGGGGAATTGTAAGATGAACACAAAGAGTAATGTTCAATGAGCAAAAAATTTCAGTAAAGATAAAAATTAATACAAAATATTAAGTCAAGTTACTTCAGAAAAAATTGACTGAGAATTTAACTTCCTTCTCACTTTTAAATTATTTTACATATATATTAAAAAGAATAATATAAGTAAACCTTTATGCTTTTGCATAATGAGCTTATAACTACAGCTGTGGTACTCTATCCTCTTAGGGAGATTTTAACATGACTGTGGGATTAACAAAGAGAAAAATCTCAATTGTGAGGAAAAAAATATTTTTCAGACATAAATCTTTAAGAATAATACGGCAAGCTGAGAAAGACTGGTGAAGCAAATTGATTTTTTTTCCCCTCCCATAAGCATTCTCTTGTGGATTCAGCAGAAGTCTCCATTTACAGACCATGTATTTGTTTCAGCCTTTGTTAGGTTTTCAGTCTTTCAAATTTTTTCCAGCTTCTCCCTGTGAAAAGCCTTTTCTAGCTGCCTCATTTGTGGCAGCTGTAAGCTTTAACCACATAGTGTATAAAAGGAATGCTTTTTACTGCTCCTTGAAAAGTACAAATACACCTCTCTCCTTACTTCATCTTTATGATGTTTAGGACTCGGCCTGAGGCATTTTAACAGTAATCAAAATGAGAGCAGCAGGTAAGAAAATCAGTTCAGGGCTGTTAAAGCACTCATATTCAACTTTAAACTTCCAAAAGACAAAACCCTGTCATTTCAATAGTAGCCAACAAACAGGAAAAGGGAGCTAAAGGAACGTGCAAAGAGAAGATGCAAGAGACAAACCTGTGACAACTCTGTCATGAAA
This sequence comes from Onychostruthus taczanowskii, assembly GCF_017590055.1. Lineage (NCBI taxonomy): Eukaryota > Metazoa > Chordata > Aves > Passeriformes > Passeridae > Onychostruthus > Onychostruthus taczanowskii. The sequence continues at coordinate 16,477,492 of NW_024506993.1, read as the reverse complement.
GACCAATAGCTATCAAAGCTGCAAAGGGAGTGAGCTGGTGCCCCTCAGATATATCCCTGTTCCTCGCTGAATATTTGTGCTGGAGGTTTACACAGAACACTGCAAACAGCAGCAACATAAAAGAATGATGTACAAGCCTTACAGCAGCCCAGGAGAGTGATAATAGTGATAAAGAATTACAAACATCTGATTGCAGAGCTGAATTCAGCCAGGGGCACTCCCTGCCCACATGAGGAACAACTGGTGCAAATCTGCTGAGGAATTTGGGGAGAAACTGTTGGTGCTCTGGGTGCTGTGAAGGGAGTCCAGGTTAACAGAACACTGCAGATTAGCAGGAAGAAAAGGGAAGCTCTGTATCCTGTGATTTTTATTCCATCACTGTACCAAGACTTTGGGTTCCTCTAAAGGGCTGTGACTCCACTTGTCACTGACAAAGTCCAGTGTTTCAACAAGTTTTTTCTATTCTATTTTTCAGAAGCTAAAAAAGCATTAAATGGGCAACAAAACAGAAATCTAATAATCAGAATGTTCCATTTCTGTAAACATTCAAAATGTTGCAATTGCAATACATTAACACCATATCTACAAAGCCAATAGAACTGTACAGCCAAACTCCACTGCTCTGAGATAAGCTGAAACTGAATGTGACAAAAGGCCAAGACTGGCCAGATTCTACTGACAGAGAGAAGAAAGATGACCATTTTCTTTCCTATAATTTGACAATTTTTGCTAGAGTTTTCATAACTTTTTGCAAAAGAATGAAAGAGCTGACTCTGAGAGACTTTTGTTTGGACTTAAGAGATTTCAAATGTATGAAGAGACACCCAATAATCTTCAGTGAACAGTAAAAGACATTTTTTCATTTAGTTTCCCTTGAAGATCACATTTTCTGCTGCTGGATGCACTTCTCAAAGAATGACAAAGTTTCATAACCCACCAAATTATCTTATTACTCTCAGTAGTGGCCATAGACCACAAAGCAGTGTCAGCTGTGCCTCAGCCCATCTGCAAAGCTGATCTTGCCAGTATTTATCCTCACTGACAAGGGACTAAAATATTCTCTGCAGTCTCCAGACAGTTTGTCTGTGGCCTCTTTATTACAACCGTGAGACCATATTTCATAATAAGAATGTTAGTTCAAAGTTCAAAATCACAAATAACTGAAGACAGATTCCTGCTCAAAAAATGTTGATTTGTTTTGAGAATTTTGTCACACACTGTTGACTTCAGTTATTTTCTACTTTTTTTTGTTGGTTACCATGAGTGGTAAGGAATAGCAGATGAGGCATGAGTTATTATTCCCTTCATCAGATGAAATGCAGCACATTTCTTTGGGTTTGAGCTCAGCAGATTTTAAATAATTCACATTAATAAAAGAGCAGCTTTGCAAGTCACACAGATTTGGGCAATATTCAATAACTTCTGAAGCATTTCACACACCTGAAACATCTGTGGATAATATTCATTAGTTTTTATGAGCTGCTGGAATAATGAAGAAGCAAAAATCTTCCTTCTAGGAGTTACTCACGTGTAAACTTTGAGCACAAAGTCCTTCTCCTCCTTGATTTCCGAGATGGACTGGAGCACGTCCATGATGCTGAGCACCGCGCAGCCGTAGGGGCGCCGGTAGTGCAGATGGGGGGGGCCCTTCTTGGAGTCGTTGAGCAACATGCGGCCTGAAAGGAGGGAAACTCAAACATCAGCGATGGACACACAGCCACATCCTGCCTGCTGCGCTCATTACACCCAGGACTTTCAGCTCCAGGCTGCAGGTGACACTCCTGCCTGGCTCTGGAGGAGCTGGAATTGGTTTTGCCCTGGCCCAACGTGCTGGGCTGTGCTGGTGCCCAGGGAAGTGCTGGTGACAGCCCAGGGATGATGGGCAGGACTGGCACAGCACCAGGACTGCCTCTACAACTTCCACCTCTCCAGGAGCCTGGGGGGCAGGTCTGGGAGGGGACACAGCCAGGACAGCTGACCCACACTGGCCAAGGGATGTCACAGGCCACGTGTCCTCTGCTCAGCAACACAGCGGAAAGGAGGAGTGGGGACACTGCTCGCTGTGAGGTTTGGCTTTATACAGACTGAAGCCTGGCTTCCAGGGAAGTGGCTGGACATTGATGGCTGATGGAAAGTAGGGAATGAATCTTTTGCTTTCCTTTGCTTCTGCTCATGGCCTTTGCTTTATCAGACTATTTTTTTCTTCACCCATTAATTCTCTTCAATCTTATTTACTCCCCAGCCCCATCCTGCGGATGAGGGGAGAGACAGAGAGGCTTGGAGGGCACCTGGTGTCAACCCACCCCAGCTTTTCACTCAAACTTTTCAAACCCAGAGGTCCGTTTGAACCTACACCTCACTCAGCCAAAAACAGCCAAGGGCAAAGTGAAAAGCATCATGTCTGGCCAGCTTTGATTTGCAGCTCCATGACACATATTTGCATCCAGCTGGGCTGACTACAAATCATCTGTGGAGGAGCCAAGAATATGGCTGTACTCATCAGTCTGACCCACACAGAGATTCACTCTGCTCCTTCCATAGAGTGCACTATTTGCATAAATTCTCATGTTATTCAACCGCTTTAAGGGAATGTATTACATATTGTATATAATACTTGTAATATTATATATTGGTTGTCAATCATGTTTGGATGGATACTTCTTGGAGCACAGGAAAGAGAATTCTGAGGTACAAAGCTGCTCAGTGATTAACATCCTATTACTGAGGCAGTTTTTAAATAGAGCAAAAGATGCCAAGGCCAGAAAAATCACCGTGATAATCAAAGTGAACTTGTAACATCACACATAATAATTTGCCCAGCCCTTGCATCAAGGTTAATACAGCATCTTTCTACAGGCTTCATTTATCACCTCAAGTGATAACAGAGCAATTCTGACGTGTAGGCTCTTATGACACGGGAAGTCAGCTAATGAAACCCTAACCTCTCTGACATATTCGTGGCTCTGAAGGCACACTGCCATTCCAGCACAATACACAAGGCTCTGCTTGGAGTTGCTGCTCTTCAGAAAAGGTGCCTGTGGCTAGTAATGGGTGTGAGCAGTGACTGGGCTGGCAACAGGCTTAAAAACCCTTTCCTGGCAAACACTGGCCATTCCTCAGTCACCTGAAACACACGAATGGCACTGCACTTCTCACTTGTTTACAATAATACAGCTCAGGAATCTGTCTCTGCTGCTCCCACTATCCACTGTTAACATTTCAAGCCTAATATTTCCAATAAATTATACTTAACACAGGTAAAATATGTACTTGCACCACAGTAGATTCCTACAGCAGCAAACAAATCTTGACATATATTTGTCTAACAGCCTCTGATTTACTCGATGTGGATGGTCAGACATGCTGATGTGCTGCCCTGTAAACTAGCTATACCACCAGTATGAAGATCTCATTTGAGATTTTTAAACATTAAACAAAAAGCCTTTTTACTTTGTCCCTCTCCTGTAGACGTGGTGTTTAATCAAAAATTCTGTTTCAGACTCAGAAAAACAAAATCACTGTTAAACAGTCATCAGTAACTTTCTAACACTTAGCTCCATATGGTCTGAATGTCAATCAGTCTATGACTGAGTTTTCTAAATGTATAAATCATTATAAATTCAGCTAATTAAAACATACATTTAAAAATACTCTAAGAGCTCTGTTTATTACATATATTTCAAGCACAAAATCATACTGTACCTATTCGGATTACATGGGCAACTATGTACAAATCCCTCTTCATGTCCTTGCTGCTGAGATCCTGAAAGATTAGAAAAAAGAGACAATCCAACATAAGTGCCTGCAACTATAAATGTGGATGAAAACTCTGAAATCCACGTTACAGAAAAGCAGGCCAAGAGTTTTAAAAATGAGCTTCAAGAAAAAACAAACAACAGGAAAAGGAGAACCTACAGAAGAGCAAAAGGAAAGCTGAAATTAATGAAGACAAGTTAGTGTTATTAACTCTGAGAAAAATTTAAAAATAAATAAATAAAGAAAATATACATAGGACACTTTTCAGTAAAGCATTACTGCAGCACTTTGCATTCACATGTCAGAAGCCACCTTAACTGCAATTTCCTTGGTATGTTGTACTTTTCACTGATAACTTCATAAACTTGCTTCATAAGCAACTTCTGAGACATTCCTCCTACATTTTTTTTTTTTTTAGTTACAGGAAAGGTCTAAGAAACATTTCTTCCTAAAAACCAGTTTTCCCTATGCCAGTCACCTCCCAGACAAGACTTTAAACAGATACTGTGTACTGGGAGAATATTCATCCCTGTTTTACACTGATGTAAAAAGGCTCCTTGTGCTCTACAGTGACAGCTGCTGCCTCTTTCTCTATTGAGTGCTGCCATTTCACTGTCAGGTACTACTTACACAAAAATTAACTGCAACAGTCTCTGATTCAGATAAAATCTCGTGGTTTTCTTTAAAAAGCTCCTCAACTACTTGGTATTATAACCACTGTAAAAGGAAATAATGCTATTTTTATATAAAGAGGGGAAGAAATTGAAACTCTGGACATCGAAGATCTGTCATTCCTAATACTTAGAATTAAAACCTGCATTTTGCTGAAAGCTAAAACATAAACCTTGAATCACACAGGGAATTTCCTTCTCATGTGACTTGAGAACCCAAACCTCAATCAGGGAGATTATGATGGCAATGCAACTCCAGACTACAGTGCCACACAGCACAACAAAAGCTGGCACAGTGACTCAGAACTAGACATAAAGGGAATTCATACTAAGAAAAAGCTTCAAGCCCTTCCCAGTTGTGTTACATTGCTAAACTACAGCAGGCAAGTAATAAATTCATGGCTGTATCTCCTTGCTCTCTAAAAGCAGCTCTGTATTTCCCAGGGCAGCATATGCAGGGAGCTGCAGAGCCACTCTTTGGGATGCTGCTAACCAGCAGATCTGTCTCTCCAGAGCCAGAAAATGAAGCTACATAAACCATCCTTAGCATTCCTCCTCAGGCTCGATGTTGCTGCTACATCAAGAAGGGAACACACTTTCTAGGCTTTCTCCATCACCCAACATACCAGGGTAACATAAGGTAGCCTTTATCTTGCACGTCTTGGAGACATGAAGTTCCACACTAAAAGGGATTTGACATAGTTTTAATCTCAGAAATGCCTGACAAGACATTTCAAAAAGCAAAAAAACTTGGAGGTAATACTTAATGCTCTAGAGAGCAATAGATTCCTGAAAATATCTGTGCTTTGACAGGGGGAATTTTATTATACCATCAGATTACCAGTTCTAATTAACAGCAATTTAAAGAACTATTTTTTCAAAGGGCAGCTGTCAAAACATCAGAAAACGGCAGGGCATGAACATATTGATGGGTTCACACTTTAGTTGCTTTTCCAATTTCACAAATAAAGTGTCACAGGCAAAAGACAAAAAAATGAGGGCCCAGATGGCCTTGCATTTCAGTTTGTACAGCACAGGCTTTTTACAAGGCAAGAAATTCTTACTATGACATGGACCAAACAATCAAAAGCCCCAACCCTGTGAGGAAGTTTTCAGATGATTCCTCTGCAGAGAATCCATGTACAACTCCTAGAACTAGGAGAGGATAAACCACATTTACTGGTTATTCTTAGGACTACATCCACAGGGTGGATATTTGTGGGTATTTCCCATATCTTTCTGAGCTTCCCAAATGATACTGACTGATAGACAACATAGTTTCATTATAATTGTAACTGAATGGCTTTTTAGAAAATCACCCCTAAATTTTCCCATCTGTATTGGGTATGGAAGAGAGTTACTCTACAATGATGGTTAGTTCTTTACAATGCTGGTTTCTAGAAAGGTCTGCTTGTGTGTTAAAAAACCCAAACAGCATCATAACAACCCCCAACTCACTGGAATCAAGGATACCTGTCTGCCACTAATTAGTTCTTTAATCCCGCTGTCAACCTCATAGGCTACAGAGAATAAGGTATTTAACAAAAATAACAACCTTATACAGGGTAGTTACATTTTAATTCAGACCCAGGAATGTTTCTAACATGTGCACAGGCTGAGGTTTGCTTGAGTGAGCTTTGATCTCCAGAGCAAGCAGTTTCTCACCTCTGCTATGATATGACAGCAGAGGTAAAACCCAAGCCTGGGTAATTTTGATATCTTACACAAGGAGACAGCTGAACCCTTAGAAGTAACAGAGACAGCAGGAAAAGACAGGGATCCCTTGAATTATCTAAGATATGGGCTGCTTGCCTTAGGGGAAGATGAGAGTTTTAGAAAGATACTGTGGTGTGGTGAGGGAGGGCAAGGAAACACAAATAAAACAAATAGATAAATAGATTTAAAGTCAAGATGAACACAATCTCGGGAGAAGACCTGAAAATCACAGAACTCTCTTATCTTAGAAGCATTTCATAATTAAGAAATTATTATAAGATAGGACCACTGCAGATAAAATGGTTATCCAAAAAAGCAAATACTTATTGCTCCTTTACTACACACTTTGGCAAGTTCTTTGAACACATTGATGAAAAATACTGTTTTAGAAATGTAAGATCTTTTTGCACAGATAATTTTTCCAATTATAATTCTTGTTACGTAGCGTATACATTCATTAGAATTCTTGTTAGGTAGAATACACATTCTACACATTCTATAGCAGATGAGTGAGAGTCTAAGCACCTCCACCAGCCAGTGATGGAGTCTGAGCACCCTGGAGAGCTGAGACTGCAGCAGCTTTGGTATTTTTGCACAGTAATAGCAAAGGGAGCTCAGGAGGTATCACTGATCAGGATTGGGGCTGCACTGGCAAATGCCTGCAATCCCAGGGCTGCCTGCTCCTGGACTACACCGGCCCTACTCAGAATATGCAGCAGCTCCCTCCTGGAACTCTGTAATGGCCCTGGCTGTAATTCGTCATTATTTTTAAAGGCTGTAAAGACTGATTTGAAGATCACCAGAGCAAAACTGTTTCACACTGTTCACCACACAGAGAGAAACAGGACCATGACTCCAAGTCGTGTGGCATGGGTGAGGGTGAGGAAGGTGGATGCTGAAAATCTTACCCAAACTGATGAACCTCAGAGGCCAGAAAGTGCCGAAGTTGATACAAAGCCTTTGCTGCCTTTTGGGAATATTCCTTAGGGCAGCTCCTAAAGCTGCACTCCTGCCTTTCACCTGACTCAGCCTCAGTGCTGAACCTTAACTCCTGCCACCATCTCTCAGCAGGGCCAGGCTCTGGGTTTGAGTTACCATCTCTTGGGTGACACTGTCACCTTGCTCATGTTTATTCTGCTGGCAGCACCTCACCAATGGTACCAAAACCAGAACTGTTACTGATGTCAGCATCCAGGTCAGTGCTACTTTTGGACTGCAGCTCTCAGATCCAGATGGAGACAGAACAAAGCATCCTTACACCTGGATCTATTCTGTTCCCTAAGAGGAGGAATTCTGCTGCCTTCTTAAGGGAGAGAAGGGAGCAGTGCTGGGGACCTGGTTCAGTGTCCAGCCCTGCCTGACCTCAGAGAGTGTCACTGCCAGAACCAAAGCTCTGCCATCTTTCTTCTTCACTGAAGGTAAAAATACTTCTGCTACAGAGCTTCCAGCATGTGCACTAACTAAAGGTGAGTCACGATGGAAGGTGTTTATCACACTTGGGATCTGAGATTCCTTACAGTTATTCTGTAAGGAGTTGTTAAGTTTCAGTGCCTCTAGATTTTCATATTCTTTCTGAGAAGCAGCAGCAGATAAAATGATCGTCTGACACCTGATTCTGAGGGAATTTTAAACACAACTTAAGACCAGTGCAGGAGCGATTTCTGACAAGGGCATGTAGGGACAGGACAAGGGAAAACACTTGTCTGATTTTCATTCAGAGAAAACTGCCTTGTTTTATGTTCAGGCCCATCACAGCCTTTTCCTATGCTCTGTTATCAAAGAGCACAGCATAACCAATGAAAATATTCAAAATTTCACACTATCTGCAGGAACAAATGCAAGTACTTCAGAATATTCACTTAGACATAAAAGTAATTTAGAAGTATATTCACTTTCTATGTTAACATTTAGTCAAAACCATAACAAAACTTAGAAATTATTTCTCTTCTACTAGTTATATTGGAAAGGAAGAACTGGGTTTCCTTCCCCTCAGGAAAGCTCCAACCCCGCTTCTGTGAGGGAAGAAGAAAGGGAACAGACACGTACTGTGAAAAGTGCACACATTCGATCGATCTTCTCCGGATTCCTGGGACCTCCGTTCTTGTTTAACCTCACCATGAACCTCTCACTGAAAAACAAACAATGGTAAAAAAAACCAATCAGCTTTTCCTGTACATACTTCAACAGAAAAATACAGGTAGATTTGGGTTTCATTAAAAAAAACAGGCAGTGGTTTTTATAATTTCAAAGTCTATAAAACAGTATTCACTGGTCTATACAAAATTACATAGAATAGCACAGATTTCTAATAGTAAGTAGTCTGCATGTGAAAACATTGTGTTGATGCATATTCATGATGCAATAACATTAAAATAATGTGAGCATAAGAAGCACAGAACCTGTACACATTACAACTCCTCCAGGCAAAGGCTAAGGCAAATTTGCTGAGAGGTACACTGCTTTTGGTAAATCTGAGTTCATTAAAATCCACTCAAAAGTAGAAGTTACAAGAATACCAATTAAGCAATCTCCTTCAACATAGAGCATTTCTAGAAGAAGGCACTAATTCAAATACATTAAGATTCAATTGATATAACTCTTAGCAATCAAATTAAGCAGCCCTTTGATGAATAAAACCAGCACGTTTAGCCAGACTGCAAAATGAACAATACTCACAACGCATGGTAAGACATGGACATTACTTCATGGATATTACTCCTTAAGAGAGAGAATTTATGTGTAAAAATAAGTTTGATGAGCAATTTTTTCCCTAGTGTGCAACAGCCCCCTAAGTATTGACCACAGTTTTCTTCCTAGATTTTCACAGAAACAGAGTACACATCATTTAATCTTCCAGTAATCAAGAGCCTTTCAATCCTACCCAGTACAACTGCATCAACTCCAGCAACCTTCATTTGATACATTTGCCAGCATATTATCCACCCTTGGCCAGAAGCAAATGAAAGCACAGTGTTCACACTACCTCCTTTGGCAGCTTGCTCCAAGGGCCACTCATCCCTGCTGTTAAAGCACATGGATCATGGAAAATGCCTGATTTCAGTGCACAGCCACTGCTTTTTGTCACCCTTCTGCATTAAAGAGCCCTTTAGAGAAACCCATTTCTTGCAGGGCAGGGATAGCAGTGATATCCCCACACAAAAATAAGCAATTTAACACTCTTAAAAAATCCAAGAAAAAGTGCTGGAACCATTTTGTAGAACCGACCCACAGTGAAATTTTTCAACAGCAATTCAGGAACAGTTCTAAAGCTGTAGGATTGTAACAGTCTGGTACTGAGACCACCTGCACCATAAATACAAACACATCTGGGGGTTCCACACAAGTGAAGCCAAGCTCCTGATCAGCCTGTGATTTATTAGACATCACCTCTTGGCCCTTCCACACAGCTTTATGCTGTGAGTTCATGTGACCTGTCCATTATAAACACTGATATATTCTCAGAATTATTACTTTTGTTGAGTAATACTTTTTGTTTTCTCGAGCATGACCCATACATCTCATTATACACCTTTGCATGATAATTTATGTAAGTAAATGATGCCCAGCAATCCAGATGATCTCTCTCTGGCTGTTTCACTCTCCCTGTCACTCACTATTACTCCAATCTCCATGTATCCCACAACCCCATTCAGTTATAATTTTAATTAATTAGTTAGCAAGGATTATAACCTCAGAGACTGCTGAAATGCTACAAAGAAATCCGTAAGAAACAGATATTTGATGATTCTTTCGAGATGTCAGTAAGTTAAGAACTTTTTACCAAATACTTTAATGACATGGTAAAATCCATTCTTTCAGTAATTTTGTGATGTGTTAAGTGGAGAGCAGGACAATATTATACCTTCACAATACTACACTGACAGTCACATTACAACAACGTTACATCTTACAGCTACCTCTATCTACCTAACACATAAATCAATGTTACATACTGTATTTTAAATTTCCAGTAAGATGTAGTCTTGAACTTTCAAAACAGGGTTTTTTAGTTTGGTTTTTTTTAAATTTTATTATTATTTCAGCTCTAATGAGCATTTCATTTTCATACAGAAGCTGAATGCAATACTGTGTGCCACAAAATCCTGTGCAGACTGTCCCTTGGACAATGGCAGGGAAGGGGCTGCCAATTCTTTGAGCTGAGCTGCCTGCATGGATTTCATTCATTAACAAAAGATTGCTTAGTGTGCTTTTAAAGCACCCAGAGAGGGATATTTTGCAGATGCACTTGATGGTCTCTTGCAAGGTTTTCCTCCATTAATAAGTGGAAATCTTTTAAAATTTGAAATTCATCTTTTCCTTGTTAGAGCCAGAGAAAATCTGGTTCCTATATCTCTATTTCAGCGTTTTTCAAGAAATAAAGCAGCCACCATCCCTTTTACCTGCCTATTGATCACCTGTTCCCTTATTCCAGCACCAGTGCAGTAACAACCTTTACACTCCTTCCCTTAATTTAGAGTCCTCTTGAGTTTGTGGGAATAAATAATTAAAGGAACTTTGAGTCAACTGCAGCATTTGAGAACTGTGAAATAGGAAGAGGCATTTGGCCAAAGGAGATGCAAGCATAGGAGGCAGAGAGTGACAAGGCAGCAGTGCCCCAAAGGACCGAGCCAGTCCCAGTTCTCCCTCTTTTCCTTGCACCACACTTCTAAATTTGTGGATTTGTTTCTCATCTCCAGCATTCCTCTAATCTTTGATATTGCTACTGATCAAGAACAGTTTACTACTAGTCTGCTGTTCTTTTATGATCTTACTAAGGTCTCAGTGGTGCTGATACTGTCAGAGTCGCTGGAATAGGACTAGAACCTTTTTTACACTGGTGACCCACATTATGAACTAGTTAGTCAGCTGCTTCCCATTTTACAACTGCAAATTTATTTCTATGTCAAAGCAAATCTGGAAGAATAACCCTGTTTCCAATGACCTGAAAATCCACTGCCTTCATCTATCATTGCAGGTCTGTTTTTAGACAAAAATACACACATTTAGGGTCAAGAAACTTAATGGGAATTCAGTATCTTAATTTGTTCTTTAAGAGCTACGTGCTTGGAAAAAGTTGAGTCTCCAGTGTGTCTTTTCCTCAAGTTTATCTTCTGCACAAAGATGAGAGCATGCACAGAATCTAGGCAACAATAAGTCCAGTTTAGTAAGACTGAAATATGAAATCTGAATAAACTCCATGTGGAAATTAATTAAAATCCCAATAGGCATAACTGCCAAATGTGATGGAAATGAAGCATGAGAGGTACTGAGATGCAATTTACTGCTTGATCCTACTGCTGCCCAAAACCAAAAAAAGCCACAAAACACCCACAACTAAAATCAACAACCCAATAAAAGTTTTCAGCTGTTCTGAACATACACCAAAATCAGTTATTTTGCATAAAATTTGAGATAAATGCATCAAAACAGAGAAAAAAATGAACATTTTACCCTGCTGAGCTCAGACCCAGGAGGTGCCACATCAGAAGTAGTATCTTAAACAAAAGCTTATTTATCCCTCTTCCTCCTATATGCTATAAGTAACCTCCAATTACTCTAATTGCAGCATCTCCTCCTGTGCTAATTCACATCATAGTGAAACCACCTCTTGTGCAGCACTAAGCAGGGGTTTACAATCACTCTCATGATTAGCAATTGCTACAGCTACTCAAATACAAGAACCACTGCTCTGACAAGCAAAGTCAAACAGCTTCTTGTTTGTTCACTTGAAAAGGAGGAAAAATGAAAGGAGTGTAGTGTCTTACTTCTTGGCTTCCCCAAAGTGACTGAAAAGCAAAACCATACTGAACTCTGCAGAAAGGAAGGAAGCCATCACTGGTTTGGGATGTTACATTTTCAGCATGAAAAATGGGGCAAACAGGGATAAAATTTACTGTTGGTGAGCAGGAGTGGCACTGTGCCCCCAGGGAGCTTTTGTTGTCGAGGTTTGTTTGGGATGTTCTTCACACAATGTGTGAAGATGACAACAAAAGGAAAGGGCTGGCAAAGAGCTTGGGCTGGACTGGTGAGCCCCTCGTATTCATTCATGGGCACATTTCATTACTGGGGGTGCTTCAAGGCAAAAATCCTGACTGAGCATCAATTTGGAAATGTAGGTACAGCATTAATAGATGCATAATGCCAAAGTCGAGGCCTGTAGAGAGGCTGCAGACCAATTTTCTGTTTGAATTGGAGACTGGTGATAAAGAACATGGACTAAAAAAATTAATTCTTTAACAAAGTACAGGAGATTGGTTTTCCAAAGCAGGGACAGCAGCACATTAAGGCTTAAATCTCCTTAGGCAGAAACCTCGTATCTTATACCCTTCCCTTGCCTTAAAAAATGGTCCAGCAGCTATTTCTCCCAGAAACAAAACCTTCTTCACCCTCTCCATTCCAATGTGCCACTGAAAGGGAAAAGGTAGAAATATACAAATGCTCCCTATTTTTTCTTATTTTCCTAAGTGCTACTTATTTTCAGAGAAAACTGGGGGAACACTGAAAACTGCCATGATTATTAAAAACACCTCAGTCCTTTCTCAAAAACTGCATTTAATTGGGTTTTCAAAATTTAGCATGTGCCCAATCCCTTCTAAGAACACAGGTTATTTTAAAAATAAGTACTGGTCCATGAGACACATAGAAGTGCTCAGGGAAGGGATAACGTGGTAGTGGAAAAGATCATACGACGACTTGTATTTTACACTTTGATCTTCTCTTGGTGTCTCCCCAGGTTTCTTTCTGACACTTTCAGTATCAGGAAAAACCTTACCTGCATGCAAAATACCAACTCAGGAACAGCAATCTGAAAATGCTGCCACAGAAGCCAGAAGTTTGCAGGAATAAGCTACAAACACTTGCCTAGCCAGGAGAGTTTATCTCCCTTCAGTCCTACTGGTTAAAAAATAGATAAGAATGACACTATTTCATTTCTCCTCAGCCCTCCTCCCTGAAAAATGTCTAGTCTTTTCTTTAAAGAATGTTAACATGCCTGACAATAATTCTAGACTAACATTTGAGCTGGCATATGAGTAGCACAAACATTTGAAAATGCTACTGTAAAAGCACTGTATTTTGTCCCAGATAAACCTCAAGAACAAACTCCATACAGGCCATCCAGGAGAGATCTTGGGATGAGCTGGTCACTCTATGGCAGTTAAACCTTGCCAATAACTCCCTTCAAAATATCCAAGTCTTGTTGCACACCACATTTCAGGAAGTTTACTCAACAGTGCCATCACACACTGCATTCTTCCCGCCCCTGTGTGTACAAGCTCTACAAGGACCTCTCAATATGTTGACCAGATGAATGGAATTATGTTAGGAATTACTGGTATAGGATCAAAGCATTTTCTTAAAGCTGCAAAAAAAAGAGCTTGTTTCAAAACATGAATTAAGTCGGGAGAAAAACACCATGAAAGAGATCCCTGGGGCTTGGTAGGAATGGGAAAGGGAGAGAAAACTGAACTACAGTCTCAAAACCTTACAGTTTGGACAACCTAACATTTGCAAGGGTTAACTTGGGAAGCTGTTCCTGTATCAAAGAGGAAGTGCACTGACCCAGCAGAGAAGTTTGAAAGCCCCAGGAGAGCAGCATTAGCGAGTTTTCCAGAAAGCAATTACTGCTCCCCACCATCCTATTTGGAGGCTGAGGGAAAATCAGTCTCTACTGTCCTGGCTTTCCATTTGTGCTGCACCCTGCAATACAGTTAATGATAACCACATATTTGCTTGCACAACTTCACATGAGGAAAAAAATAGACATTTATTTTCATTCCATTGGCGAAATTGGAATTTAGAAATTTGTTCAGATCTCTCGAGTTTATCAACTGCAAGAACATTACCACAGTCAGTGATTGAAACGGTCACATCAGGACAGCACTGCAGCCTGATGCTTTTGAGAACACCCTGTAGGAACTTCCTAAAAAGGAAACAAACCTCACTTCAGGCCTTCTGAACTTCATTTCATGAGCATGGTCTCATGTTCATGAAGAAAGCATGCACCTATATCGACATTTTAGTAATTTCCCATTGTGAAAAAGAATTAGTTTTACTCTTGAAAGATTATTTAAGCAGTAGGACTATCCTCTGAAAAAGCTTTTCAAGTTTGTTTTCTGTTCATCATGATTATCTTTTAGAGTTGCTAATTTTTGCTCATCCTCTTGGGAAAAATCTAGGTCCTTACAGCTGCTGTAAGACTGACCTAATAACAAAATCTCCCAGAGCTCCACAGAATGAGCCTCCATTCTCAGTGTGAGTGTGACAGGAAGCCAGAGCATATGTACAGAATGGACCCATCTCTGGGAAGAACTCAATTCCCACTTCCAGTGTAAACCAACAGCATCTCCCAGATCGCAGCATGTTTGAGCAATTCATCGTGGACAGCGGTCACTGCCGAGCCCTGCAGACAGGAGCATCACCTCTGCTGAACCTTCAGTTTGCTCACTGTCTCAACAGTGACTCAGGGACTGTTTAACAATCTTCCTTTTCAGGCAAGTGTTCATGGAGTGTGTTTGTTTTTTCCCTTTTCTTTTGCTGGGGGAGGTAGGAGAGTTCTTTCCTGAGCTGTCTTATCCAGCAGCTCTGCAATAACCCCGCTTTCACAAACAACTGAGGCACAGTACACTGCTTTGGTTTATGGAGTGTATTTTATAAAGACATCTTAGAGAAAAGAACACCGAATCTGTGAGGGAAATCAATCTGGCCCTGAGAAAACGGCTCCAAGCAACACAGTTTGCTTCCTAGCAAATTCAGGCTTAATGCTCATGAATTATTAAATTACCACATTGGCGAGAAGCCCCAGGGGAGGATTACAGAGCTTACAGTAAGACTGTTACTGCAAACACTGGGTTTCCATGGAAACAGAAAATAGTGAAAATAACTACCTGTCATTTCTCTTGCCACATTCAAGGGAAAACCACCACAATGTTCAAGTGTTATTGTGGTTTGCAGGGGAAAGGGGGCTAAGCACCAATTACATTCTCCTTGGCTTCTTGTGACTCTGCCACACTTGAACATTTGACACCATCATGAGGATTTTTCTGTTATTTCCATCATGAAAGGTACATATTTTTGCTCCTAAAAAGAATTCTGTCAACTAGAAAAGGCTTAGAGAGGGACTTCAGTCATTTAGTGCAATTCTGCAGTGACGGTGATTTTATCTAATGGAAGGCAAGGCAGACTGACCCTGCCAGGTGGCAGGTGAGGGAAGCTTTGCAGGGAAGACTTCTAATTTTGGATTACAGGTATTTTATAGAATAAGGATTTTATCACCATCTCTACCCTGGGAGAAGCTAATGGTTCTGAGGTCTGATACAGCAGCTGTCACATTGAACTCCTGCTCTACAAGAGCTTGGCACATGACAATTTTCCCACAGAAAGAGCTGAAGCACACACAACAAGAGGATTCCATCCACTGAGCCTTCCTACAGACAGAAAATGACTTGGAAGTGCTTTCTCTGAGCTCACTTACACATTTAAACAAAACAGATTTCCCCGCTGCCCCTCACATGAGCAGAATTTCTTCCAGCTGTGTGTATTCATGACACATTGTCAATTCCTCCTGAGCTGGAAAAGGAAAGAAGTTCCAATGCTTGCAACTCATTGGTTTCTTCCTGTTAAGAGCTAAAGAATCAAAATAACCCCGTAAAAAACTCTATATCCCTGCCTATTTGTACGTCATACTTGATCCCCAACCAAAAAAAACCCAGTTGTGGGAGAAGGAGGATGCTGGTGGTGAGAGATACAAAATAAGATGGATATTTGTAAAAGCTCCTGCTTTGGAATAGCTACATATTAATTCCATAGGAACCAGGAAAAATAGTAATTTTATAGAAAAGAATTAACATATTCAATAACACATTTACATCTCTTACAGCAACTTCCATATACAAATCCAGATAGCAGCAGTTTCTTTTGCATACACTATTAACAAGGCAGAGAATAAATAGGAAAACCAAGCAAATGCACATTCCAGAGAGAGAGCCAGGGAATGAAAGTCAGCTGAAGCAACCAATAAAGAAAATGAAAATGCATCACTCCTCCTGTGTCCTTTTCTAAAAATCTACCCATCAAAAAACCTTATAAAATACTTCACAGGTTTTGTCTTCAGTGATGACAAAACTTGTGTTTTTCAGATGTTCATATCCTACCAGAAAGGCTCTTTGTCCCAGATGTCTGTGTGCAGCAGACTTCAGAGACACACAGATTTTCTGTGGTCACTGCAGTGACCAGAACAAGGCCATTGCTGTGGGTAGCAATATTTCTTAAAGCTTGCTTAGCTTTTGAGGAAGTTCACCTTGAGCAGGATGAAAAACTCATGCTGCTCCCATTACTGTTGCTATGAACTACCTATTGCACAAAACTCAGAAAAATACTTCCCTTGTAATACTAAAGCCACAAACAAACTGAAGTACAGGAGGAGCTGATGGAGGATTAGCTATCCTCCATCAGATAATAGATAGCATCAGAAGAGATAGCAATAGATCAGATTGCCAAAAGACAGGTAAAAATATAAAGATGGGTTTTTTCATGACTAAGCAGAAGAAAAAACTCATTAGTTGGTAGGGTTAATCCCTAAGGAAATTTTCTGAATATAAAGAAATAATTCTGAGTGATACAAAGTTATTTTTTGCCAGCAGCCAAATCATTATACTGACAGTGAATGAGATAACTTTTCTATTTTAAAATAGCTATGCTATTAAAAACATAACAAAAGGAAAATTTAGCGCATATTGCACAATAAAAGTAAAATATAATTTTCTACTTCCTTACATAGCAACTGGCAATAAAGGAACAGGATAATATTTTAAAGCAATTAACTGGGGAAAAATGCCCACACATTGTCCCAGCACGCCCAGAGCCATTACTTGAGAGAGAAACCATACAGAAAAAGGCTCTTCAGGTCAGTCCCATATCCTGGGAGAACACGCAGTCAGGCTGGTTTGACACAGTTTTTACTGCGGACCCTTCCACGTTCATTAACAACTTCTCTTTCAGCTACTCAACTTCAACCATATTTACCTACCCAGGGACCCTTCTTTCCTTTCTCTGACCTTATTAATGCCAGTATTACTCTTTTATTTCACCTGTCCCCGTCTCCACTCCCAGCTGCCAAACCTCCCTCTGCCCAAGCAGAGTCTGGTGCCCAGAACATGCACAAGTTCTACAGCCCTGGCTTGGGCAGGTAGGGCTGCTCTGTACAGGTGTTCCTGCATTAAGGATGCTGATCCTGCATATCAGAGCTTTGAGAGGACTCAATCCCCTTCTCGGACAGGACCTGTGGGAAATTTGCCATAGCATTTGACATGTTGGCTCAGTGCTTGAAATGAAAGGTCCTGAGAGTGGTAATTGTCTGTAATTAGCAAGTGCTACAGGAAAATTATTCAAGATGGCATGTGTAAGCACAATGTAATTTTAGCTACACTGTTCCTGCTAACATTTTTTAGCAGCTGATATACATTCCTATTGACAGTTAAAAAGAAAAAAAAAACCAATAAACCACTAAATGATGATAAGAACCATGGAGCTAACGGCCAGCAACAAACAGAGATGAGGGATTCCTGTCAAATTTGTCAAGGTAACCTTCAGCAGCTTGGTACAGATTTGTATTCTGACGTCTGAACCGGGAATACTGTGTCTCAGAAACTCCTACTACAGAAAGTGAAAATCAAATTCCCTACAGATTCATCATTTCTAAATCCAGCATTTCCAAGTGGTGAATTTCATTCTACTCTACCTAAACACTGGCACAAACATTTTCTTTTTACTGCCTCCCCTGGCCACTCAAGTGCAATGGGACTTCTACAGGACCAGGTTATACAAATGAGTAGCAACTTGAGAAAACTTCTAACATTCAGACGCTGGTTAAACCAAGCCCAGTTTGGTCATGCCCCAGAAGTTTACTTGTTTGCAAGGACACATTTGGTAACGATGTTCTCTAATATTTTTCTCTCTTTACTATCTTGAACTATTTACATATTTGTCTGCTGATTTTTTTCACAGAAAATATTTTGGTTGGAAAATGATCCAAGATCCAGATACGAGTTACAAACAGGAAATCATTATCTCCATTACCTCTGCAGTTACCACCAAACCCCACTGCAGAGCAGTACTAACAGCCAAACATTGCCACTGAACATTTGACTCAGCCTTGAAAAATAGGGGCAGATGATTTTATGTCAGATGACTTTCGAGCAGCTGAATCCAACTAGCCTGCTGTAGACCCAGGGTGTTCTTTCAGTCCATAATTATGTTTCCAAACCATGTTTCTCTCCCGAGTACTGCTTTGTCAATGGTGCTAAATCCTTAAGACAAGACTTGGGACAGACTGTACTGCTCACATTCTCCCCATCATCCACCCACAAACTGAGAACATTTCCACAAAAAACATCTTTCTGTATCACCTATTAGCAAGAGTTTTAAAGAGCAAGCTTATGTTTTTTCTCATTTGGGCTACTGCTTTCAAATTTTAACACTGAAATAGATGATTCCCAACCAAACACCTAGCCTGTGTTGCAGTGTTTACAATCATGTCTCACCCCAAAGACATGGCAGATATTTAAAACAGACACTGCAGAGAATACCTGGTCTCTCACAAAGGATTTGAATATTTTCTGTATGAGAAATGCCCACATGGACTTCCTCAGCCACTGCCATCAGCACCAGCACAGGCACTCAGCACATCTCCCAAACCCCCAGTCACGACGAGGTCGTTGCTATAATGGGAATGGCAAAGGCTCAGTAAGTAGGAGGAGGCAGGTGGAGGAGTTACCAGCAGAAATATGCACAACACCATCTCCCATGCATAATTTACTGCTTAGGCCCCCAGATCTTCAAATTCAATCACATCAGAGTTTCTCTTTTGTTCTATTCACTCTCCATAATTAAGGATATTTCCAGATGACAACAAAATTTTAAATCCCAGTGGTGTGTAAAATAGGGTAACTGGTTGAAGATGCAGGCAGAATGAAAAACATTCACATGTTTAAACATCAACTCTATAAGAAAAAATAAGACAGAAATTTATTTATCCTTTTCCATACTCAGAAGGCTGAGTGAACTGGGACTGGTCTGCCTAGAAAAGAGAAGGCTTCAGGGTAACCTAATTGCCCCTTCCAGAACTTGAGTGGAGCCTACAGGAAAGATGGAGAGAGACTCTTTACCAGGGAATGGTAAAGAGACAAGGGGGAATGGCTTTACACAAGAGTGGGTTTGGATGAGATATCAGAAATAAATTCTCCCCTGAGGGGTGGGGAGGCCCTGGCACAGGCTGCCCAGAGAAACCCTGGATCCCTGGGAGTGTCCAAGGCCAGGCTGGACGGGGCTGGAGCAGCCTAGGAGAGTGGAAGGTGTCCCTGCCCATGGAAGGGGGTGGAACGAGGTGGCCTTTTAGGTCCCTTCCAACCCAAACTATTCTGGGATTCTATGACAGTTAGAATGGACTTAACATGTTTATTTTCAGAAAAAATCCTACTATCATGCTTCTGAATGTGTCATTTTTCCAAGTTATGCATAATTCAATGCATTTTCTAGAAAACCAGTTATTACATAGGTATCTAAACCTCACTCTTTTACTGAATTTATTTTCACTCATCAAAATCATGCTAAATATGACAAGAAATGTAAATATAACTCTTATTTGTTGCACCCTTCTAGCACAAATAACAGTCTGCATCCCTTTGTCTACCAGTTTCCAGCTCCTTTAGAGCAGTTTCATCCAGCCTGTATCTCTTTATTCTATCAAGTTTAATACTCCTCTTCTGTTGAGGCAGGAGGTGCATTCCCATATAACAGAACAAAATTAGTTGGCTCTGATGTGATTTGTGCTTGACAAATCTATGTTGACTTTTACTTACCATCTTGTTAGCTTCTTAGTGCTAACAAGTAGTTTATTTGTTCCACAACTTTTCACATTTGTCATCGGATTGCAGCTGACCTTCTTAGGGAGATTGAGGCAAAACAACCATTAAATACTTCAGCTATCTTGGAAACATCTGCTCATGGCTTAATGTCCCCTTTAATCTGTTCAGTTATTTCTTGATTTTTGTAAAAAAAAAGGGTTTTTGCTGGTAAAGCATTATATTCTTTTGGTTTTTTGTCCTTGATGCCCTTTGGTAGTTGTATTTTTTCTGTAAGTTTGTCTCTTCCCGTTCCTGTCTGTGCAATTTCATTTGTCCTTTTTTATACTGCCTTTCCAACTCCATTTCACCACAGAACATGGTACAGACTTTGTAGTCCCCATATATTTAATTTTTCTTTCATACTGAAACAATTTGCTTCTGTGCTCTTCAACAGTATCATTCAGAAACAGAAAACTCTCAAATGTCTCTTCTCCACATCAGTTTACCCATCTCTATTTGATCTTTACTGGCACCTTCCTTACTGAGTTCACCATCTTTACAGTAACATTTTCTTTGCTGCTACTCTCAAGTCGATCATTCCATGATCATTCATCCCAAGGTATATGTCACAATGGGATATAATCCAAATTGGATCAATTATCATATCATTTTCCAGTAATTTCCACTCAGCAAAAAAACCTGAGATATTAAAGATGAGTCACAAAGTTGCTAGACTAGTGTCTTTTGTATGCAAGAAAAAAAGGAATCCCAAATACTCTAAAACAGACAAATAAGCTTTAATCCCTTTTTTAATCTGAGCCTTCAAGTTCTACTGAGTTAGAAGAATTAGTTTTTATATTTCTATCAGACTAAAAGTGAAGTAACTTTTTCCTTGTGTTTACCTCTAGGTCTGACCCCTCTGCTGGCAGTGTTGTTATTCCTGCTGTCCATAGCTGCCCACTGCCATCCTTTGTCGGCTCCTCCTTTGCTGACAACCATCAAACACAGGAACATTCTTGTATTCAGAACCTGGGAACCATCTCAAATGGTATTTCAGCTGCTGCTCCAACCTTCTGATTGCTAATCCACACCTGGTGCATGCTGTTGTTTCAGCCCTTGAAAAACACTGGAACTTTCAGCAATTCTTCACTTAACCTCCCTGGGAAATAACTCTTGGCACCAGCAGGTTCAGGGAGGTTTGTAATCCAGCACATGTCCAAGGCAGTAACGCTGAAAGCCACTCAGCCTCCAGCGTGAGCTGCTTGGGTAAGAAATTTATCAACCTCCAAACCATTTCAGAAGTCAATTTGTCCCTTTCATTTAGAGTGCAGTGTGCAGAAGCCTTGCTTGGGTTTTTTACCTTAATGTACTATTTCCCGTGAGGAGAGAAAATGTTTTAAAGTAGATATAAAAACATCATTCTAAATTTGTAGCAATGTGTTTGTCGGTTTTCTGGTTTCTTCTCCAAAATAGAGCTCAGCTTCATTACACATTTCTTCCCCAGCACTCTTTGGGATGTAAGAAAATGTAAAAATTATGCTGTTTTCACTACAGCAGACCACTGGTGCTTAATACAAAGAGCTAAGCAATAACAACTGTTTGCACAAAAAAGCATTACTATATATATTTAAATTTGCCTGGACCACTCTTTGTGCTTTTTCTCATTATTTCCTTTTTTTTTTAACCACTGGCAAAACCCTTTCCTTAAGGCTCTCCACTCAGTGTTTACATACAAACCGCAGCCCAAGACAATTCATCTCCTTTCAAAGCAATGTCTGCTGGCAGCAGCTTGTCTGCATGTCCCTTCCTCTTCTTGGCAGCCTTTCTAATCTAAATTATTTCATATTTTACTGCTTTGCAGTAGGAACTGGTTTGGTGTATTTCTTCTGTTTCGTTTTCTGTTTTCACCTTTACTTCCTAATAGCTATTTTCTGGAAATTGTCTCAAGAGAGAAATCATAGGCACATCCTAAACGACATCCACTGGAGTGCCCAAAGAGCTGCAGAGATGGGAAGGGTCTGGAGGAGAAGCTTATGAGGAGCAGCTGAGGGCCCCTGGTTTGTTCAGCCTGAAGGAGACTGAGGGGAGACCTCACTGGGGCCTCCAGCATCCTCCTGAAGGCCAGGGGAGGGTACCAATCTCTGCTCTCTGTGCCCAGGGACAGGAGGGAGGGGCTGGAGATTGAAGCTGGATTATCAGGAATACCATCAAGTCACCAGAGCTTTCTAATATAGACCAATTTTCAGTGGAACCAATTTTCTGAAGAGATACAAAACTGCTCTCACTTAGTCTGAGCTTTCTTCCTAAGAGAGGAAGGAACATTCTGCGGCTCTCCCCTCACTTGAAACAAATCTAAACCTAATTGCTGAAAACTAGGAGAGTTTTGATTATGGCAGCAAGTGACCATCAGGAAATCTTTTACCAAATCTCAGAACATCACACAAATACAGTGTTCTTCAGATCAGACCAAGTTGCATTTGCTAAACTTCCAAGACACAAAATTGTTGTCATATTATAGCGAACGTTGCATACTGTTGTCTCATTATCACAAAAGTTTCATACCTTCTTGGTGTTTTCTCATGGGCAGCTTCTCAGAGCACAGACTCTTTCTTCACAAAGTAGCCAACTAAGTCCAGTTTCCTTCTCAACCAGCCAACCCACTCTTTTATAGCACTCTTCTTCTCATTGGTCACAGCTGTGGCCTGTTAAAGTCAGGCCTGTTCCTAATCTTTGGTAATTGGCCCAGCTGCAACTCCTTAGGGTTAAGATTACTTTCTGCACTGTCTTTATTTTCTTATAAAATAAGAATAAACAAAATAAATGCTGCACTGCTCTTCTACATACCCTGATGTTTTCAAAACACATGCTTGTAAGAAAAAAGCTAGCCCATGTCTTTGCTAAGACTGGTACCAATTAGTTCAATAAACTGAGAGCACAGACATAGGGATGAATGTTAAGAGTTTATGCTGAGAGCAATACAGTGAGGACAAAAAGCTATTTTGTGACAGGCCTGGAAAGCAAGGAGTGGAAGAGAGTTACAGAGGCACATAGCAATCCCTTCTCAAACCACAGCCTGGCCCTGTCATTATTTGTGTTTCTTAACCAACAGGAGGAGGTTCCTAAGGAGGAGGCTATGAGACACCAAGGCCTTCTTGAAGGCAAAGTCAGAAAACTAAAAAATTCAATCATTCTGTGCCTTTAATGCTTCACTGAATTTCCTATGCAAAGACCAGTACTTCTGATATTCCCAGGAAGGACTGCAGGGCCAGCAACTCATGATCTACCAGCTCTGTCCTTCCAGCTGGGCCACAAGGAACACACCTCGTGTTTATCTCCAGTGTATCTGCTCTGCTCCCAACTCTTTTCCTAGGAAGATTTTTAGCTCTTTGACAAATTCCTACCTGATCTGTTTGCCTTCCCGGACATCATACAAAGAGAAGAAGACGTCTGTGTCCTCTCCAATGGTGTTGTAGGTGAAGCTCTTCAGGCTGAGGAAGAAGTGATGAGGCACTGGCATTCGACAGGCTTCCCCGTGCCGCTGACGGATCGTGTCCACCTGAGCCAAACCAAGGACAACCATTGGCACTTCCTCACAAAGAAAGGACACCTGAACAGACCAACTTGAGCATTTTAACAGAGATCCTGCTTTCCTCTCACCCTCAAGTAAAAGTTTAATCTCAAATATATTCTGCCTCAGAGACAGGGGCTAGATTAAGATTTCTGCCTCTATTTTTAACGCTTCTAATTTGAATAGATTGATGAAACTGTGATAACCAAGTAGATACAAAACAAATGGTTTATGCATTGGAAATCTGATTTTATCAAGTAAACCAAGTCAATCCAATTTCTCAAATTTTGCTTTGATTCTGGTACTGAAAATGAATTATAAGATGGTACTGGAGCGGGTCCTGATGATTTCCATTTAAAGCAGATGGACTTAAAGCACTGTTAGTAACATTTGTTACATTATTTCTTTTGAGCAGCTGCAATTCACTTCCAGAGGTAATTTCTGCAGCCAGTAGAATGAGGGCAGTGACTGTCCCCCTGTACTGGGCACTGCTGAGGCCACACCTCAAATCCTGGGGTTTGGGCCCCTCACTCCAAGGAAGAACTGAGGTGATGGAGCCTCTCCAGGGAAGGGAATGGAGCTGGGGAAGGGTCTGGAGCACAAGTCAGATGAGGAGCAGCTGAGGGAGCAGAGGGGGCTCAGCTGAGGAGAAAAGCAGGCTCAGGAGTGACCTTATTGTCCTGTGCAGCTCCCTGAGAGGAGGCTGTAGCCAGGTGGGGTCGGTCTCCTCTCAAGGAGCAAGTTGTGTCAGTGCAGCTCCCTGAGAGGAGGCTGTAGCCAGGTGGGGTTGGTCTCTTCTCTCAAGGAACAAGTTGTGTCAGGGAGGTTTAGATTGGATATTAGGGAAAAATTCTACACTGAAAGGGTTGTCAAGCACTGGAACAGGCTGCCCAGGGAAGTGGTGGAGTCACCATCCTTGGAGAGATTTAAAAGATGTGTAGATGTAGTGCTTAGGGACAGAGTTTAGTGGTGGCCTTGGAAGTTCTGGGGGAACATTTGGACTTAATCCTAAGGGCATTTCCCTCTCAAAAACAATCCATGACTTAGAACCAGGCTTAACAGGCCAGTTTGTCCTGCAAGTACAAAAAAACTTAACAAGGGTTGATAACATGAGCAACCAATCAAGCCCAGTAGTAGAAAGGTTTACATTTTGGCTCAACACATCAAGACCTATTTACAGCAGTGAATGCTGGGGTAGCCAAAGATAAAAAGAGTATAAGCAAATGTAGGCTTTCAGTTTTTACAGCCCTTTACATCCCCTCATGCTGATCTTAACAAACAGGTTGCATGAATATCTTACGTTCCCTATGCTCACCTCCTCTGAATGCATACACAAGTACAGTCTAACAAAAAAAAATCTTAAATTTCCAGACTTACAATTCAGATTTTTACTGGTTTAAAAGGAATTTTGTTCTGGATTTTAAACCCAAGGAAATCCTCATTCTTTAAAGACCTGTGGAAGCACAGATCTCTGTAAAGATCAAAGCCAGATTCTATGACCAGGACTGGATTATACCAGTACAGAAAGGATGTGTGAAACAGGAGCCACTAAGCCACGTGTTAGCAGGTAGACAGAAGAGTCACAGGGGCAGAGTGAGGCTTTTGATCTCACTACACAATTGTATATTTTAAGAACAACAGTTACAAGCTCAGGAAAAGAGACCTAAATGGAATTTGAAGAAGGACCTTAGTGACTTAAACACTTGGGCATCTTCTGAGGAAGTGTTCTGTGGGTAAGGACTTACCCAGTAATCTCCATTACACCTTTAGCTACATTACCAAGAACTTAAAGACAATAAAAAATTCAAATGTGGATGGTATTTACCTGTGATGTGCTCTGCTGGACACTGTGTCTACTTGACAAATGCTGTGGAGACACAAAATAGTAAAATTTAAACCTTTTTGAAAGTAAGAAATATTTACATTGTATTTATGTAGCATTAGCACAGTAATTCTGAAATATGACTTTCATAATTATTAGCAATGTTTCATGCCTTTTTTCACAGTGTATCATCACTCACAAGACCACTTGCTTTCCTAAAGGCTTTTCTCAGTTAAGCTGTTTCTCTACCTATCTATTTGCATTTACAGGGAGTATTTGCTTTAGCTTTTAAAGTAAATGGCTGTCACAAGTTAGACAGAATTTAAAAAAGAAATGTTATTACAGTGTTGGAAAATTTCATTATTCTGTATAATCTCTGTCTTCTCCTGCTAAATGGGAAGATACCCCACCACTAATTCTCCTCTCCTGGTATGTTGTCTGTGGAAAGGTGCATTTGTTAAAACACACAGGCATCTAGAAAGAAAGATGGATTTTACACATTGTTGAAACTTTTTGCTCTAATAAAAAATGAAATCCTGAAAATTGGTTAAAGACTCTTCTACAATTTCAGCTGCCCAATACCTGTAAAGAAGAATCAGTATAAAGAACTACATGTCTAAAAACTCAGAGGATGATGCTGTATTTAAAGCCTTTTATGCTAGAAGATGATGTTATAATCAGAAAATGGACTGCAAGACTCACTGAAGCCATTTAATCTCCAAAGGGAGATTTAAATACTAATCTAAATTGAAAAGGTTTCAAAGAGCTTTAAAAAAACCCATCATTAATGATTCTGCCATGCTTTTCCCTGCACATCATCTTAATATTAGCATTTTAAACCAAAATATTAACATTGACACTGCCACACATTGTTAAAAACTCCCTTCATTCTCCACACTTCCCTCCTATTACAAACCCAACATCTCATTCTGACCAAACATTTGCACTCTATATCAGAATTAGCAGCTCTGTTGACAAATATGAAGCTTCAAAGGAGGTGAAATCAAAAGATTGTCCATGAAATGTATCTGGCAATACTCTTAAATCACCTTGTTGTCTTTCACAAAGAACAATGAGACTTTTTACCACAAAAGCAGAGACACTCTTCATAATGAGAACAAACCAAGGAGGTGCTGGGGTACTGAGGGAGCTGGCAGAAGTGCTCACTGAGCCCCTTTCAGTCCCTCACCAGCAGTGGGCCCAGCTGGCCAAGGATGCCCCTGTGTTTGACACTGCTGATGCCACATCTCAAATCCTGTGTTCAGTTTTGGGCCCCACACTACTGGATCAGCTATTAGGGAAAATTTTGGCACCCAAAGTGTTATCAAGCAGTGGAACAGGCTGCCCAAGGCAGTGGTGGAGTCCCCACCCCTGGAGGGATTTTAAAGACCTGTAGCTGTGCCACCTGGGGACAGGGGTTGGTGGGGCCATGGCAGTGCTGGAGGAATAGTTGAGCTCAATGATATTAAAGGTCTCCTCCAACCTAAACAATTCTGTGATTTTAAATGGCTTATTTTGACATCTGTTTACATTCACAGTTATAAAAATGTCCTCTTTCACACTCTCAGTAGAATAATGATCTTCAGCTCCATTGTTTGTGTAACTATTGCATCATCTTCTGAATGTTAAAAGCCTTCAAGTTGGCTGAGTTGCCTATTCATCTTTTTGTCACCTGCAACCACTCAGAATCAGCTGGCACAGAAAAGACCAGTTATTTAAGCTATTCAAGGTGTCCTGACTTCTTTTGATTAAATTAATCTCTAAATCCAAGTAAGAAAATGAGACAGGCAACACGAATATGAGAGGTGGTCTGAAGAGATTAATCAGCAAACACTGCTGCTCACAGAGTGTACACTGAGGTAAATCTATGACAATAAGTAGTAAAAACCTCAGGTTTTAAATTTTTCCACAACCAGAATATTAGATTTGACTAACTCTCTGCTTTCATGCTTCAGGACCACATTATAACAATACAATCACTGACTGAGTTAATTTATGTGCCCTTGCCTCTGGCCAGGCAAAGTGCCCAGAGGGTACATGCCATTTTTGGGTACTTGGATGGGAGGGTGACTGAAAATAACCAACATGGATTTATCAGGGGTACATTATGCTGAATCAAGTGATTCCCCTGAGGTAAAATAACCAAATAAGCAGATGAGGGAAGATTAGTGGCTGCTGTGTCTCCCCGGCTCAGCGAGGCCCTCAGCATGGTCTCCCACAGTATTCCTGTACCCAAGCTATCAACTTACACCTTCATGGACAGATCCATTATTTGATTTAAAAAAACCCAACAAACAGTAGGATTTGCAGGCTCCAAAGGTAGTGGCTGATGGTGTGTATTTTTCAGGCATCTGTCCTGAGAACTATGTGGTCTTAAATCTATGTGGATTTCTAAACTGGGGACAGCAGATTGGCAGGGTCCCACTAAAGCAAGTCAAACATAAGTCAAGGGAGTACTCAGGCAGCAGGGACATTTAACAATTTACTGTTTCTGTTACCAGGAATGGAGCCAGTAGACTGAGAATAACATTAATTCATTTTTCCTCAGCACTGAGTAAGCTACAGCTGAAATGCTGCATTCAGCAAAGGCCAGTGAAGCAGCACAGGTGTTTGAGGAGGATGCAGGGAATGCAGCACTTTGAGTCTGGAGAAGAGAAGGTTTGTAGGTGTGACACCTTCCTGCAACCATGAAGCTCCCAGCACGAAGAGGCAGCCAGGCTCTCCACAGAGCTGCACTGCACACTGGCCAAAATATTGTGGTCCTCAACTACAACATGGGATACCCCAATGTTCCAGCACGGCAAAACGTAACTCCATCAGGGCAGCCATTACAACATCAGAACATTCCATCCTTTCCTTTGAAGAATTTCAACACCCAACTGGACAAAGCACTGAGCAGACTGGTCTGCATACAGTATTGACCTTGTATTGAGAGCAGAAAGTTTGCCTAGACCTCCCCGAGGCCCCTTCCAACCTGAAAAGCCTTCCAAAGTGATATAAAAACAGGACTGTTAAAAAATTATCCATCTTCATTCAAAAAAAAAATCAGTTTTACCTTTATTTTTCCCAAAAGATAGTTGTCTGCAAAGGTTGTGCAAACTTTAAGAGATACAATGTTCAGTATATCTTTCCTCATCAAAGTGTTTTCTGATGCTTAAATTGATTCCTTGCTATTTTAACCTAGGCCTATTGATTCATTTCTTATCCATCATTAGGATGAAAAGATTAATTCAGCTTGTGATTCCATGATAACCTCAAATCTCCTCTACAAACCCACCTAAGCTTGTAGTGTCCCCATCTATACTTCAGAGCCAACAACTGCCTGCAGGACTTAAAATCTGACATTTATGATTCTTCCTGGTATACTACATTTTTCACATAATTTCTTAAATTTCTCTCCATTATTTGGAATTCTGATCCTTCCCTCCACTGAAAGAATCAGAAATACCATTTCCAACTTCGTAGATTTTGTATATTTAGTAAGCAGACTCCTTATTTCAGCATCTAGTCCTTAATAAAACTTGAAGTACTAAAAAATGGAGGATGACCCCAAGAAATCCAGCTAATTCATCCCTCCTCCTATTTAATCAAATTATTGACAACAATTTTTTTTGGTATGTGTTTTCTAATTAGCTCTGTGTTTACATTACAGTAATTTCATCTAGAACTAATGACCTTTCAAGAATTTTAATTACAACAAACATTTAAAACCTTTACCAAAACCTAAATATGGCATCGGCTGCTTCTCCTCTATCCACTAGACTTATCTATGTTCTGGAACTTTTAAAAATTGCTTATTCTGGACAAGTTCACACTCACTATTACTCATGTCCATGCTGCAAGTTATTATTATTATTTTCTAGCATTTTTTACAGGGAGAGAAAAACTACCAGCTCCTCCTCCATCACCTATTCTTAAGGTGTGAAATTGGCTTGCCCTTTGCTGGTATTCTGGAACCTTATCTGTTTTCCCAATGATGATCACTAACCAACGATATGGCTTCTCCAAAGATCCCAACTGGAATGCACACAGCTCCAAATCCTCTGGAACTGAAAACTTCTTGAGAAAGTTACCACCTTACCAGAGTTCAGTGGGGCAAGGACATTAAGAAAGGCCATGTTATTTTCTTGCATCACATGGCAGTTGGTTTTTCCCAGTATAAAAACTTTTAGCTTCCCAGTTAGCAGCAGGTTATTATATAAAACTGTTTCTTGATACAACTGACCACATTTGCTTGTTATATTTGAATTTGTGCACTGCCTTTCTAATTTTTCTATTTACACATTTGTGCTATTCTATTATACGTCTTTATAATTCTGTTTTTGTAAACTGGCTCTCAGTAATCTCAATTTCCCTTTCACTCTAATGCCTAGAGGAAATGAAGAATTCTGAATTTATCCAACTTGGCCTGTTAGCAAGCAACTTGTGCTTTTGTTCTTAATTTACCAAAAAAACTATCAATTCTCCTTACCTCCATTTTCTCATCAAACCTCTTTCTCATGGCATTTTATCCACCAATATCAGTTTTCAGTGTTGTTCTTCCACATTCCTTCATAACAATGCCTGGTGAGTGAATCCCCTCATTCCCAAGTCAGTCTTAAACTGCTTTCTCTCTTCATATTCTCCTCTGACTTTTTACTGGGCTTTAGAACCCAAAACACACAAATCTGTTCTCTGTCAATCTGCTTCGTTTTACAAAGAACAACCAAGAAAATCAAAAAAGAAAATCAACAAAGATTTCATGATCTTCTGTCTGGTTTGTGCCCAGTTCTTTTCCTTATCTAGAAGAGTTTTGGATAACTGAATTCTTATTTTCTTGACTATTCCACCTTACCAATCACATTTACCATTTGAATAAAGAATGAACAGTTCTGAGGCGATGGCAGCTTAATTTGAAACTATTTATTTAGGAGCTGTATTTTTTTTTAATTAGGAACTCCGGTGAACTCATGGCATTTCTCTCACACAGTTGCAAGAAATGCCTAAGCTGCAGCAGTTATACAGCCAAGAGCTGTGCCTTTCATGCATCTCCTGAACTTGTCCTGAAGACACATACCCACTTCAATAACCTTATAGAAAAGCTAAACATAATTCATCACCAGCTTTGAATATTTCTGATCTGTGAAATGACTTCAGACATTTGTGTCTTGTAACCCTTCCACTAAAATGTGCCATCCAAGTGTTCCTGACATCCTGCAGGACTTTGTGTTCCTAAATGACAACTTCAATCCAGAGGCAACTCCAGCGCTGAGCTCTGTGGCAGAATTCTGAGAACATATTTTCCCACCATTCAAAAGTAATATGTATTTTTAAAAAGTGTTCTGTCATATTGGTTAAAGTCACAAACATTGTCATAGGGAAAAGGCAATTTGCTTTCCTTCAGGAGCAAAGCAACAATTCCTGACAAGTGCTGTGCATCCTGCAGCCACTGGCATTTAGCTTCAGAATGAGTAACATGGAGAAGCAGGATGTGCAAGGCCTCAGAGCACAATAGTTCTGCCAAAGAGATGAATACAGCATCACCCAGCAGCCACAAACACACTTAGCAATGAAACATGAGAGCTAAAAGAGAGGCTCAAATGTAACAGCTTACAATTTCTCAAGAAGAGCAGTGCTAAGTCTAATGACTGAGTGAAAAGTGCTTGAACGTCTGTTGTCACAGAGAGAAAAGTCTGCTGGGCTACCCCACCCATTGCTCTGCTAATGAGTGTTTTCTATGTTACATTTAACATCCTGCAATCCTGAAAATATAAGAAAGTAATTCGGCTCTCACAACTATTCCTGCAAGATTATTTTATAATGTAAAACCTCACTGCTCATTTGAGAATCCATATTTAGTCTTAAGCAAGGAGGAATCTTTCCCTGGGTTTTTGTTAAGTAATAAAAAAAATCCCCAAACCACATTAGAAATAACCCTAAAACAACCTAAGTCATCAACATACCTTTCCTTCATTTTTTACCAAATTTAAGTTAAAAAAAAGTAACAGGTTTTCAGCTGCTTTGCTTCCTGAAATTGCCTCCTGATTGTGAAGAGATGTGATTAGACAGCACTGTCCTCTTGCATCTACAGACTCCAGCAGCAGTGGAGTGTGAAGTGAGTAATGGTGCTGTCCTGAGCCTGCCCAGGATGGAGCAGCACAGAGACAGTCACAGGACTAAGGGGTGACATAATCAGGCTGCTCTGGCAATAAATATTGCCTATTTGCAGTACTCCAAGTACTCAGAGTAAAAAAATGTGCAGAATAAACCTAAGAGTAATAAACCAATCCTTAGTTAGCAACTAATCTCACACCCTGAGTCTTCACTGATGGAATTTGCTACCGAGTTATTTCCAGGTCGTGCTGAAGGAAAACTCTGCTGTACTGGCACTGAATTCTCCTCAGACCATGGCAAATTAGGAACAAACTTTAAAAATCAGCACTATAGACTGGTGTACTTTCATATTTCTTATGCAATAATTCTTACTTCTCTCCATGAAATCCACTATTGTACAGTGCAAATAATCCAAACCAGCAACAGCATCCAGCTCATTTATAAAACATACCCTTGTGTTTAAGGAAAAGTCACATCTTGCAACCAAACCCATCACCAAGCCATGGGCCTCTTTGTCCCTGGTCTTAAATGGCTGAAAGTCAGAATTGTTTTAAAACAGGAAATTAAAAGCTTCCTGGAAGTAAGTGAAACTGTAACAACATTATGCAGAAAGCAACTACTTTCTTTGGAAGATATTAAGTGAAGAAGTTGTACAAAATAATTGCTGAGGGTTTTTTATTTGTCCTTTCTGTAGACAAAACAGCATCTGAGGAAGGGTTTTCATTCACTTTCCTGAATTGTACATCTGTTTCTCCCTCTACAGTTACATCATAATCCAAAACAAAATTATATGTATTAGTCCTACTAACAGAGAATCCAAACACAGTTAGGTAGTAAAATGCATCAGTGGCTTTACAGTTCAGTAATGGCACAATTCACATTTCCAAAACAACTTCAACTTCATTTTGTACAAACAGAAGTGTACAAGTGACTAATAATGACAGCATTTGGAACTCACTCCAGTGAAGGAATTCTACTACTTCACCTGAAAATCCAAATATTCTTATTCAAATGCACTCCATGCTTTCTAAGGAGCACTGACATACAACAGGGACAGCCTTAATGTTCAAGGATTAGTTTTGCTTAAATTAACTTATACACTGGTCTCCTTCCTCTCTCCCCTTCTTTTGTGAGGTCAAAAAGTCTTTGCAACAGGGCATAGATGTTTATTATCTATGCAACCACAAGCCCAGACTTTTCACTTAGGTATTCTTCATCTGCAAATCTGCTCAAAGAATCAAATAATGGCTCTCACAGACTTTCTGGACTCAGAGAACATTCCAAGAGTTAACAGCATATTACTTTGTAAATTGAAATAAAAATGCATCAAAGCACGCCACTGCTTAGGGTAGAAGAGACACTGTTGTGGTCATCAGGGTGCAAATGAAGAAGACATTTAACTTACAACACCACTGGAAACAAGAAAACATGTAAGAGTAAAGAATAAAAACATTTTCCCTTCTTTCCTTCCCATAGTGAAAACTCAGGAATCTCCCATAGAATTTCTTACCATTTTATAAAGGTCTGAAACACTGATCTGATCTGAATCCACAACCTCAAAGTCCTTCCGTGGAACTAAGTCAAGGCCCAAATGCCTGCAAGAGAAGGAAGGAGCAGTGTCAGTGAGGCACAGAATGGTCACCAGCACCTCCTGCATGTGCCTCCTCCAGGGCAGGGACACAGAAATACTCAGCTATTCCAGTCTTACTGCAATTGTTAACCATTAAACAATTCTAAAGAAAATTTAATGCAAATATCAAAAAATCCCTCTAGAAACTTGTTACTTCTTGTTCCCCAGTTTCAGTGGAGCTCTGGCAATCATTGCAGGAGAAGCTTTTGGCCAATATGTTGGCACAGTACTCAAAACAAGGTAATTTTGCAGATGGATATGTTGCAGGCAAATAAAGTTCATACTCTGCTGCTGAAGTATTTCAGTAAGATCCTTCATTACATAATGAAAAAGTTCCATTAATAGTCCTGTTCAAATGTGCCAACAGATTCCGAGCCTTGGGAAGCTGCTTTGATATTCCTGGTTTTCATAGAACTTTACCCCCATGTAAACACAGTAATTTTTGTTAGTAATAAACAATAACTGAAATAACAATAATCTTAATCTGTATTCGTAACACACACAATTTTTTTTTTCATTATTCTGAACAGAATTATTACTTTGACTCAAATCAAATATATAAACTGATAAAAAAATACCAGTGCAAAGATGACAAGTTAAGGAATTCAGCTGTAGAGAAGGCAGTTCAGGTCACAGCTTCACAGGAGTAGCAGACAGAATAAGATATTCTTTATCCAGACAAATAAATGCAAACCCTTAATGATTAATTAATAACTGTAGACTGCAGAACAAGACAACCTTAAAGGTGACAAGCCCCAAGTTTTGCTCCATAGATCTTCAGTTCCTGAGGCATAAAGAGCTCTGAGCTTTACAATAAATAGCTACACTAAACACATATTAGGAGTTAATTTTTAAAAAACCCAACACATGAATTAAGCATTTTCCCACTTTTGCCTTATATAACTTTGATACTTCACTTCCAGACATTTTATATTGAAACTCTTAACAATCTTAAAGAAAAAAAAAAAAAAAGACAAACAGAAGAGGTGCCCTCACAAATTACTGTGGCACTCCTGTCACAAACTATAAAAGAAAAGCAGAAGCCAATTTAATTTTGTAATCAGAGAGGGAAACATTCTGCACAGACTTGTTCCTGATGGCAAATGAAAAATTTTATTGAGAAAAACCTCTCTGGTACTGTAGAGTAATTATGTGGAGCAATAACAGAAGGCTCCAGGCAATCCAGTGTCTCTTTCTGAGCAATTGGCTTAAAACAACAGCTGGGGAGAAGCAGTGGTCTGGAGGAAGCTCAGCTACCTTTGCTCACCACGGTGCTTTTAAACACTACATGGAAGTTTCCAAACTCCATAATTCTTTTTTTGCATCTTTGCCTAAGCAAGTTTTCCTTCTTTATTTATATCGCTAAACCATCACAGCTTCAAAATCCAGCTGAGCCCTGTTCACTTGCCCTGGCAGCACTGCACGATCATTGAAACCCCCTGCTGCCCAACTGGAATTTCCGTGTTCTCAGTTCTTTGCTCAAATCAATTATATTTTCAATTGAAAAAAGGAAGCAGCTTTCCTTCTTCAATGCAGTTTCATGTCAAATTCCAAATTCTAAATTCTGATACTACATTGTGAACGTCATGGTTTCACAGTTTGTTTTGATTAAACCTATCAAACACAAGTTATCTGTGGCCCAAGACCAGTATCTGAAAACTGCAGCTGCAACAATGAAAATGACTGCATCTATTTACCAAATGAAAAAGATTAAAATAGACACACTAGGTAATCCTTACCTGCAGCTGCCAGCTGAGCCTACTTATCACAGAAAGTCAAAAAATACGATATAAAAAAATGGTAAAATCAGTCAGAGATCACTGTAAAGGTTTTTTTTTGTTTTTTTAATATGTTAATGCTCATCAAATTCATTCACAGCAGCTTTCCTGAATGTGACTATCTAAACAACCTCCAAAACACCCTGTCATTCACATGTGTGCACCCTCCCACCCCTAAAATACATTGATGAAGGGATTTCCCCTCAGCACACAGATATGAACAGATTATTTCCTACTAACATTATCAAAGCCATTGTGTGTGCACTGCAGCTCCAGGGCAGTCACAGAGCTCTATTAAAGTTCCCCAGGAAAACCTGGCCAAGCCAATCCTGAACTGACAAGGTTCTGTTCGCATCATTTCAGCTCTCTGGAGAGCTGGGGTGAAGCAGTGCCTGCACTCATTACTCAGAACATGACAAAAGTATTATCTTCTGCTTAATAATGTTCAACACAACTCCAGCAGCATCCCTGTGAAACTTATCTAATACCCTATTTTTAGTTAAATCCCTTAACACCGTGGATTTTCAGCCCAGAAGATTCTCATTCTCTAATACTATGTTAATCCTGCACAACACTTGCTCCCAGCAAATAAGGGTGTGTTGGCTGGAGCACAAACATGCAGCCATTTACTGTGCAGGTGGAAGTTCAGGTTTGTACACTCAATTTGCATCAATTATATTTTTGCCTGTGAAGGACTGACAACATAATGCTTGAGATGGCAATGACAGTCAGTGGCCCACTTTCCCTCTCTATTATCAAACACTGGGGGAATAGAGGAGCCCCAGCTGCCAGGCAGCATTTCTCCAAAACAGAGCATGCATAAAAATTACATAATGTGCTGGTTTGTTTATTTGACAGTTCCTGTCTCACAATACTTTCTTTTACAAGCAAATTCTTGTGCTCTTTTATTCTGCCTTCACACTGAACTGCCCTTCAAAAGTATTTCCCAAGCATACCTACAAAATATCCCCAAGCCTATCAATTACCTCTTGATTGCATCTGTTTGGGATACCTCCAGCTGGCATTTCTTCCTCATCTATATAAAAGCCTTTACAATTTTGCTTTCTTTGGGGGATAAAAATTTTAAAAATCCACCACCTAAAATCTCTAGATAATTTTCTCTCTAGTAATATGAAATCAAGCCAACTGACAACTGGCTTTTTAATAGTGGAAGGGATGAACACACAGCTCAAGGTTACCTGGGCTCCTAGAAAAAAAATCAACTTAGGTTTAATGGTAATTCTGAGGAAAAGTCCTAATTTCTAGTATCTTCACCTATTTACAACACAAACACTACAGCATTTAGAATTCATAAAACCACAAGTCAGCACAACTCCTCCTAAAAGAAGAACCTTAAAGAAATATGTCATTTGATGTAAAAAAAAAAATCTTTCAAATGCAAACTCAGTCTTGAAAAACAGATTGGGAGAGCTCATCACATCTCTGGAGGGTGCAAGATCTCATCCCCTTTGCTCCAAAAACATCCACTTTACCTCAACCTTTTCAGCTTTAATTTTGCAGCCACCACTTTTTATTTTATTCCTCCTCTTAGTATATCAAAGCCTCACTTAATATAATTTGTATTTCTCTCACACAAAGATGGTGAAGGGAAGGAAAATGATGCTAGCAGTGATTCATATCAACTATGCACAGACTTTAAAATAGACTTTGAAGCAAATACAATACACAAGTCCACAGAAAATTAAATACATGAAAAAACCATGTTTGTCAAAATGAGACTCTGCTAATACAAACCAATAATTTTCCTTAACAGAATTAAGTGAAGTTATACAAACAACTGCAAGGGCTGCAATATACAAAGAAATTACTAAAGTACTGATGTAACGATACACAGGAAATTCTTTCTTAAAATGAGGATGATGAGATGAAGGTAAATAATCTTAGGAACTGATAAAAGGGAATTGGAGCAAATACTTCTGAGCATGGCAGTATCAGGCTACAGAGAGGTTTTTCAGGTTTTCCTCAAAGACTGACTTTCAGCAAAGTTCCTTACACCTTTAATCCCAATCATTACTCCAAGCATATCAGGAGAGAGAAAGATGCTGCACGTTCAGACAGAAATGGCAGCTGTTCTTCCTGCAATTCTTAAAGGCATTTCTCCATGGTTGTTCAAGTTGGTCACTCCTGTTTTGATCTCCTTTGATGTAATGACAGCTACTGTAATAAAACTGCCTTTGATTCTCCAAACAGGTATCATCTGTACTTTTAATTCTTATCTTCAGATGCATTTCACTAACTTTAAGGTAATTGTTACAACACTACCAAATAGTCACTCTTATTCCTTTTATGTCAATAGAATATGACAAGAGGATAAATCAGTCCAAGCCCCAAAATAATCTAAGAGTGTGAGCACTGAAATTTAGGACTTTTTGAAATTCAAGACTGTGCTGACTTCACTAGATCACACAACTCCTGCCCTCCACAGTTGTGGATGTCAGTAGTCAGGAGGTACTAACCAGCTGCTACAGGCTTTCCAATTGCAATTCTGAGGCAGGAGAAAAACCATGACCTTAAAAGTGTGTTTCATTTTCTTTGTATGACAGTGTAAAAGATTTATTGCTAATATTTTGCCCTTTGTTTTTCTTTTTAAACACTCATTTTTACCTTCTGGCTACCTGTGGATCTTTCTGTGCAGAATTTATGGCAACGATTTGGAAAATTTCTTTTAATGCAATGATTTTAATAACATTTTATGGGGAAAAAAAGAATAACCTTTGACTAAAAAGTAATATAAGCCTACAAACTCATCTTGTTTATGGCTTTTATCTGTCAAAAATATCAAGCTATTGGTGGCTCCCCCTCCTTACTCTGTTTCTGACCCAAAACATAGAGTACATATTCCACATTTATAGGGAAGGAAGTGTCTTCCCTGAATATGCAAGGAGACCTGGATGCTTTCTGGTAGTCTCCTGACAGATGCTACATTAATCTGAAAGAATCAGTCCTGAAGATCAGGTGAGATGACCTCTGATTTTCAAGTTGAATTACTTTGAAGAAAGCTTCATCTGCCTTTCTGGCACACAAGGTATTGCACATACTGCTGCAATTAGCTTTTGGCACTGAAGCAGAAGCAGAGGATTCACATTTCAAATAGAAGCTCTGTCAGGCAGATTCCTTCATCTGTTTTTGATGTAAAAGACTCCACAATGAAACAGCTCTTCATCAGCAAAAAAGCTGCATTCTGGTTTCCCATTCTAAGCAACAGTAAAAGTTGAAAGACTTATCCATTCATGCAGAAGCAAAAACCTAAACAAAAATTTCAAAATCAAGTATCTATTTTATTTGAAACGTGTTGGAAAATGAGATGAAGAACAGAAGATTCAACTTCATAATGTGACTTAGATGAGATGATAAATAGCAGACTTCAGCTTTATAACGTTTGTTTCATGCTTTACAACTTTTTCCTTGTTATTCACAGACCATTGGACACTTCCAATAGCATTTCAGACTTCCATAGATCAATATTATGGCCAATTGTATCATGCTGAAACATTGCTAGAAAGCAGAAGTATTTGCAATATTCTGTATAAAACCCAGCAAGATAAGCAGGAAAGAAAACAGCAGATAAGATTTTGGCTGTGCAAAAATACACAGAGATGCTTAAATGTGCAAGTCTAAAACCAGCAAGGGGCTCATCTGAAGGTACCAAATTCTCATTGGGAAATACAAAAACCTCTGGAGCAGCAATATCAGACCTGCATTTGTACAAACCTAAGCTACCTGGGGGTAAGTGGAACAAGGAAGAAAGCAGGAATGAATGAATGAAAAAAAGGATGAGTCCAGGATCTTTCTTTTGTACAGGGGAGAAAGAATGTGTAAGCAACAGAAAATGGAATGGCTATAGGAAGGGGCAATCAGTATTGTGTTAGAAAAATGATTAGCAACAATACAGGGGTTTAGCAGCAACTATTGTAAAATAATATTCCCACATTTAAATTGGCCAAACTACAGAGCAAAACTTCTTGGTATTTACAGTAAGCACAGAAAACTAAGCAAATAGAAGGTATGAAAACAGTCTAAATGAGCTCTTTCACAGAAAAAGAAATCTGCAGCTATTCATTCAAGGAGGGTATCTGTCCCTTGATTTCCATGAGCTCCTACCAGGACACAAGGGATGACTTCCAGAGCCACTGCCAGTGTATTTAAAGGAAAACTGTACCAGTTGAACAAAGTGAAAAAAATCAGAAATTGGTGATAACAAGTAGTATGAGTTTCATGTTTGCATCACTCCTTCCCAAAGAATACAATTCATTGATGATCAAGGTCAGGATAAAAAGAGTCTCTCACTACATAAGCAAACATGTTACATATTAGATGTATGAGATTACTGTTTCCTGAAAGCTGCTTGGCAATGGAATATCTCCTGTTACATTGCACTGTCTTGAGTAATTACATCCCTGCTCAAACTGCAGGGAACTCAAGCTTCTCAGACAACATTAATGCACATTAATAACAAATGCTTTTCATTTCTTTTATTTGCAAATCTCAGGTATGACAGAACAGCAATTAACACTATTATAATACTTGAGAAAGGGCAGTACTATATGAATATGTCTATGAAAGTCATTAGTATTGTTAGTAGATTAACACAGGAGGTCATAAGTTTTGTGATAAACCTCAGAGAGGGGGGGATAGAAGAAAGAGGCATAACTCTTCCAGAAATTCTGTGAAAAAGAGTAATAGTGCAGAAACACCCCTGAGGCTCCACAGATTTAGATTTAAATACTGCACGCATCTCTGATATCGTGCATCTCTTTCTCTAGGGAGTTCAATAGTTGTAGTAAGAAACAGAAATTTTTTTTTCCTGAAGAAGCATCCTGAGTAGATGAATATAATCCTGAACATATTTATGGACTTCACTGAGGCTTCTCCATAATTGTCATGCATTAAATTTACCTTTAAAGTTTGAATTACATTCCTATTTAATGGTTTTACATCAAAAAAGGTCTATAGGCACCTCATGGAACAACCTATTCTCTTCACTGCTGCATTGCTCTCTGCTCTTCTCATCTTTTTTTTCCTCACAGCATTTTTGCAGCTTCCTGTTGCTAATTTGATCCAAAAACTCTGAGCAAAACCAGGCAGGCATAATACTCAAAAACAGTCTCTTGGTTCCTATTTACTGGGAATAAGAATGGGAAATGTCTGTAATTCTGCACTGCAGAAAGACTTTTTGCAATCTATTGGTCTATGTCCTTCAGAGCTTTCTTTCAACAAGAGAGAAATGACGTGCAGCGAAGGGGCTGCTAAACCTTCATCAGGGTGCTCAGGTATGTCCCTCAGAGGGGGTTTTGAGGTAGGTGAAAGAATGGAATCAAACAAACATAGCTTCATGAAAAACACAGGGATTTTCTCCTTAGCTGTCAATTTACAGGACTCCTCCCCACTCCCACATGCTCATTAGCAGTAATCCCAGTCCCAGTGGGAAACTCTGTTTGTCTGAGAGTGAGTGTCACAACTTACCTGTCTGATCGACATCCCAGGACACATAAGTCTGGCCAAGGGCTG
The DNA here is from genome assembly GCF_017590055.1 of Onychostruthus taczanowskii. NCBI lineage: Eukaryota > Metazoa > Chordata > Aves > Passeriformes > Passeridae > Onychostruthus > Onychostruthus taczanowskii. The sequence goes on along the minus strand of NW_024506993.1, from coordinate 16,437,088 downwards.
GTTTTTGTCTAATGGCAATTTATTATCATTTCTGTGTGAATGAATTGCAGCTGTCTTTGCCTTTAAAAGAACCTCTCCACAAAACCACCATGGAGCTGACCAAGGAAACTAAACCTCTGAGAAGTGTCATGATACAAAAAGTCTAAATATCACAGCCTCAGCCCCCATGTCCCTGGTGAACTGTGAGATTTTCTACTTTCTGCACCAACCATTGTAATACTTCCTCAATGGAAGAAAAAAATGTATTTTAAGTACCTCTGAACACATCCTCCCAGGCCTAATATTCTCTAGGTTGACACCAAGTAAGTGAAGCGACCTAATCCTTTTATAAATGCAGGGAGCCCTTGGAAAGGCCTACTGGTAAACAGCTCATTTCACACCAAGAGCAAAACTCCCTGTAGAAGGCAATAAATTCAGGAAAAATTTATACTTGATTTTCAAATAATCCCAAGTTCTCCCTGTGCACAAATACCATTGGAAAGAAAACGCTGAGTAGGGTTTTTTTTGTTAATAACAGTTACTTGAGAAGAATGAGAAGAAACAGGACCCAGTACTTACTCATTGCCCCAGTCCAGCCTCACTGTGAGGTGTCTCTTGACCTCTCGCACCTGATCCTGTGTCAGGTGCCCCGAGAGCAGCTGCCTGCGGAGGTCAATGAGCTCATTCATCACATGCCGCAGCTTGTAGAAAAGATCTACCTTATGTTTCTGTAAAGGCACATTTTTGGGAGGAGGGGGGAGGAGGGGGAGGGAAAAAGAAAGAGGCAAAGAGGGAGGAAAAAGCAGAAGAAAGAAAGAGAAGGGGAGAGAATAAGTGTGGAAAGAGAAAGTGTGAGAAAGAGAGAGAGAAAGAGAGAGATTAATAAGTTACCCAATTTTCATTTAATTACCCTAGAGGAACATCAATCCAGTTTTTGTGAGCCTTAAAATATTTACATCAAAAAGTAGTGTTAACTGATGCAATTCATACTAAGTAACTTCTTATTCCTGTGGTTTAGGTTCAATCTGCTAAGAGGCCCATTTTCTGATGGAACCTAATGCTAAATAAGAGGATTCATTAGGCACAGCAGGAATCGCTTCTTCCAATCATACAGTAAATGTAAAATTTTAGATTTAAAGTGATAGGGGTGAAAAAGTTTACTTCTGTCAGCAGCTAACTGAATGGCTCTGAGCAGGCAGCAACAATGAGTCACCACAACAAAAAAGCATTTTTAAATTATTTGTGATATTCCAGTTACTAAAGTTCAGCCAGGTATGAGGGGGGTGGGTGTGTGAAAATTCATTACCTGGCACTCTAAAAAGGACTAAAGCATTTAATAATAAAATCCACCAGGAAAATTACTTTGAAAGGGAAAAAATTCCATAGGTAATATAAAACCCCCCACACCACCACCATCAGTAAAGACAAATAAACAGAAAATATCCCCCAAAAACTTACACAACTAACACTGTAATCCTTTCCAAAAGAACTGGTATTATTCAATTATGGAAAAAAACCCTCTTCACCAAAACCAAATCCACTCCAACCAGACAGAAGTGGAAATACTTTTTTCCCCTGCAGGCAATAATTATTTGTGAATTCCCCAAAAAGGAAAGTTTGAGGCCAACAACCAAGGCCACCCATAAGAGAAGAAAAAATAAGGACATTTGTCCATTTGTCTCTCTTCTGGGTCAGCACTGTGTGTCAAGGGGACTCGTCTCCATCCAGTCTCCAATACTGCATAAAACAGCCAATGTGCCATGAAAGAGGAGCCCAAGAAGGAAAACAAGATCTCCTGATGCAGCTGGATGCTGTTATTTGAACAGCTGAGCTCCATTCCCTCTGCTTTGCAAAGCCTGAAGTGTTTGAATCTCACTTTGGAAAACACCAAGTGGATGGACTGACATGGAGACTTGATCAGCTGCTCCTGCCTCGATCACGTCTCTGCTTGTACATGAGTGGATTATAAAGCCCTCTAAACACAGACACCTGCATCTACCAAGATTACATCTGACAGAGGAACATCCACAAAGACAAACATAAGTGTTTTCTGTTGCAACACATTATTAGAACAAGTGTTTTTCAGTTGTTTACCAAAAATAGCTGAGATGAGATGAAAAAAGAACTTCCACCTACTTGAGTTTGTTTTCCTGTAAGACCACTAGATCTGCATGACTTAGGAAAACAGACATCAATGCAATCCATTACGATAAGCATTTTTAAAATTTCTCTGAACCTGATTACACATCTGTTTTGCTGAAGCAGGTTAAGCACAGATGGCATCATCAGTTGTTCCTATCAAACAATTTTGAGATGAAAAGATGCACAGTCTTTCAACTCTGCATCAATACTGGTTCTGGTCCCACTTGAAATAAAGAAAAACCAGACCTAACAGAAAGACATAAATTTCTGGGGCTGAAAAAATTTATGCAAGGAAGATAATTGTGCATAGCTGATAAGCTTAAAATCACTCAATTTTTTTTAGGTTTTATTACTAAATGTGGTCACAAGTAAATCTTATATAAGCTGTTAATGACAGTAGGTATAGGAAATGTCCATTTTTATGGTGTGGGAAATGTCCATTTTTATATGCTATTTATGTGAACAATAAAAGGTTGTTACTTTTTAAAATACAAGATGAAAACAAATGAGTTTGGTAGTATCAAAACAGCAAAGTAGGTATATTTTAATAATAAAATAGTTGGGAATTAAATTATCATAAGAATCATGTCCCAAACCATGATATTCAGACTTCCCAAGTAAACCTGCTAAGAGGGCCACTTTCTTGCTCCCATGATGATGGTCCAAGGTTATCAAAGCAGTCAGGTTTAGAACACCATGCTGGGTAAATTACAGTAGGTTCTATGGTTGTGTTTAAACAGTCATTTTATACAAGCCAAGGAGTATCAGAAGTACTTACTTTAAATACAAATAAAGGAGATTACAGAACATAAGTGTTTCACCTGCTTTAAACTGAATGCACAATTATTGAGAGAGAGCTAAACATAGGGTGTCCTTCCAGAAAATCCAAGGTCCAGGGCAAGGAAGGGAAGAAGAGAAAGTGAAAGCCAGCAGAGCTGTGGCTGTGATCTCAGGGAAGCTCTTATGAAGAACGAAATATGCAAGATCCATGATAGTGAAGGAAAACGCTCATGAGGGAGAAAGGAGAGCTAGAACAGAGTTGAAAGTGGCTTAATTCCAGGCTTGCAGGCAGAAGGGAGTTTGAAGCAGTCAAATCAGTTTCTAACATCCCTCCTCTACAGGAGCCCAGGGACTAATGAGCTTCACATGGGAGAGAAGGAAGGAAGGAGACACACAAGTTTTAATGACTTCTCTTTCAAGATGAAAAAAAACCTTCAAAATTCAATACTAAGCTAAATTACTCAGGATTCCTACCCTTGTGTAAAAAACCTGTATAAGAGATGGCCCCAGACACCACATTTAAGAAACAACCCCCTCCATCCCTCCCCAATCCTTCCATTTTAGTTAGAGCAGCACCATAAATAAACCTGAAATTTTATCATCTTGTTAGTAGTTAAATAAAAGATGTGCAAGTTAGTCTGATGTGTAAGCATTCGTTCTGTTTCACAGTTAATTTTCATACAATCTCTAACCTCTAATTTTTTCAGCTGGCTTTATCACAAGCTCCCAAGCAAGGAACACATCAGTCCATCCAGAATGACCTGCTGTGTGCATTTATAAATATATTTGGCAAATCTGGAATATAAAAGTAATTATTTCTGCAGAACTTTTATGGTAATAATTAAAATGAGACACAAACAAAGAACCTGGATGGCTTTAATGAATTGGGACTCTCCTCACAAGCAGCACAAGTCCTCTAAAACATCGTTGCCTCATTTTACTATCCCCAGACACAAAAATACATGCTGTATTTCTTTGATCTGTTATAAGTAACAAGTCACGCTTATCAATGTTTGGATCATCTTCAGATGTGCAGCTATGCGTCAAAAAGTGGAATTCTGACAGTGTTTTTTTTCTTTTAAGGACTCCGTATTAACTCTGTGGAGTTCAAAAGCCAAAAGATGGGTTTGGTGTGGAGCTTCCCCCACCTGGCCCCCCTCCCACTGGCAGGGGCAGGAGGAGGAAATGACAATATCGGTGGTCTGAAATAAAGACAGGGAGCTCACTCACCAACCACCATCCCAGCACAACAGAACTCCCTTGGGGAATTTATTTATTGCCATTCCAACAGAGTTGGGTGGGGAGATACGAAGACACAAAGAACCCTTGTGCTCAAGCACCCCCTTTCCAAGCCCTACATTTTTTCCCTTTACTCCCAACTCCTCCATCCTTCAGAGAATCACTTCCTCCCGACCATGTCAGGAGAATGGAGGGGTCAGTCCATGGCAGCTCCGCCCTGGTTCTCCCTCCTCCTCCCAGTTTTCCCCTGTCCAGGGTGGGTTCTGCCTGCACAGATGCCAGTGTGGATCCCAGCTCCACTGCCTGTTCACACCCCCCTGCTCAGCTCCAGTGTCTGTGGGGCTGTTTCTCCCCTTTCCCCCTCATCTCCCTGCCCCAAAGCTGCTGTCCCAGAGCCCCCCCAGCTGGGATCAGCCTCTTCCCTCACACCATGGCCAGGCCAACACCCGGCGCAGGAGCTCGGGATCCCGACAGCCCAGCTGGGCCAGAAACCCCAGCACAGGCCCCGCTTCCCTGGGTTCCCTCAGGGGGCTTGTGAAACACCACGGCTGCCTCTGTCATCTTCTCTAAATAAATACCACATCATATGAAAATACATAACAGATTGGTATATTACAGCAGATGACCTATTTATAGGCACTTTGTTACCATGACTTCATTTACCACCACTGTAAAGTCAGGATTTTGCCTCTCTCAAGAGCAGTCCCTTAAGACATCTCCTATAAAACTGTCTTAAGCTGTAATGAGGGAGAAGGGCACAAAAAATTATTTTCCTTATAAAAGCAAGTGAGTAGCTTTTCCCAGGTTCCTTGTTATGGATTTTGGTATCTACATTAGATATTAAAGCCTGCAAGCACCATCAGCACATGAAAGGAAATACTAAAGCTAGAAGCAACATAACAATCCTGCCTTTCTTCTCAGTTTTGTCAGGATGATTTTAATTAAGCAAATTACTTTATATTAAAACTCTGTTGGAATTTAAAGATCTTGGCAATATTTATAGTTTAGTCTTACTCAAAATCTGTAATATTATTACCATGCACACCTTAAACTTCACCTATCAAATTAGAGAGTATTCATCAAGTGCCTGTTGATCAATAAAGGTCAGACTACAGGTCAATATAAAGTTGTCTCAAAAATAGGAAAGAACTAAAAGTTTGTGTGGGAGATGTGGACAGTACACAGGTGTCCTGACTGGCACCCACAGCAAAAGCAATTTCAGAACACAATTAATACTTGTACATATTCATCAGTTCTCCATATGTGCCTAGACAGCTGGTCCTCTTGGATTACAGAACTAAAATGGACTTTAAAAATTATTAAAAAATACAAACAACAAATAAGTGAAAACAACATCAAGCAAGAATAAAGTAAAACCTCTCATAATTAAAACTACAAAGTCCATTTACTAAGGGTTGAGGTGGCATCCTGGGGTTTTCACAAGAGGCTGGGTTTGAGCTCACCCCTCTCTGGCAGGACACCATTAAACACTGAGAGTCACTGGATCACAGAAATGTTAAGGTTGGAAAAGGCCTCTATAATTGTCAAGTCCAATAAACAACAGAAGTCTTCCAAATCAAGTAACAGACTGAGAAAGGCATCTCAGTTTAGGTTTATTTTCATTCTTCTATCCTAAAAGTCTCTATTTATTAGTTCTCAATTTATTCATAAGGATGCATTATCATGAATTGTACTTATTTTGTCTTATGAATATTCCTAGCTTTCAGCTTCAAACAGAAATTATTTACTCCAATAAAAATATATCTAAATTGATTCTCTACTGTATTCACAGAGGGCATTTCAATTTACAGTTTGTAATAAAGCCCAGTAAACCAGAGGGACAAAAAAAATAAGTTCTTCAGACTTTTGCCATTGAAAATGAGTAAAATATCTTAAAATACTGACATGTGACAAGGGAAGAACTTAAGCAGTAAAAAGAATGATACAACATCAATAAAGAAAGCAAAAGCAGAGAACAACCAGCAAAACAAAGCCTGTACATGATAAAAAGAGATGTTGCTACAAGCCTTTCCTTTATATTAGATCAAATAACCTGCCTGAATTACCATATATCATACTTCAGTAGCAATTTTTTTCCAGATCTACTATGCCCTCATGCTTCTTCCAAATAGCTCAAAAGCTGAAAGATACATTGAATTTACATTAGTAACTTCACAAAAATGTTCCTTGCACTCTTGGCAACAATCCAAGGAGAAACCAACAATCCTGGCTCTCCCTGAGCTGCAAAATAAAACTAAATTCTCAGAAGAATGTAGCATGTGATATGAAGCCCTAAATCACAGAGAAGCTGACTGGATACAGGCACCTCACAGCAGCAGTGTATATGCAAACTTCTCACCCCCCCTTATTCCCCCTATTTCTCCTAAATGTATTAGAAATTCCATTTGTGCAGCGCCTGTGCTGGCCTCCCCCTCTCTTGAGGTGCATTTAATATGCTTTACCAGAAACCTTGTGCAGCAAAGCAACAACTGGATTGCCTCCAAAATAATTTCAGAACTCCATTGGATTGGATTGCGCATTTAAAAAAAAATTAAATGCATTCAAATTCTTTACAATAAACCAAAAACAACAATGGCTTGTTCTGCTCCAAAGTCCAAATGGTGTATTTAAATCAAAGCTATCTGCCAACACATCCAAAAACCTGGTGATATCTTTTATCTGCTGCAAACCAAACAAACACCCTACAGCCTTTCACAGCTTTAAACCCCTTGCAGAGGGGAGCCCAGGTAGCACTGCAGCAATAGTAGCACTTAAGGAACAGCAGGACACAGGAGGACAATCCTCACAATGTCAGCAAAGCTCTTTTGCCTTGAAAAAGCTGATCTCTTCCCTCAGATCTCCTATGAGGGAGGCCGTGGGTAAGATTTAAACCTGTTGTCACAATGCTCTCTGTTTAACAAATCAACGCATCTCAGTTCAGAGCTCTCCACAGAATATTATGAAGAAAAATGTTTTTACAAAGGGTTAGTCCCAATCTATTGCTCTTCTTCAAGAAGAGAAATGTTCTCCTATTTGTTTGTATCACCTCACAGACCTTAAATGATTAACTCACACTAATGTGCAATTCAGAGCCTATTTTTATAGTAACTCAGTATAGTACAAACAACTACTCCACTCTAAACATCAATTATGCCACACATGTAAATAGCTCTGAGTACAAGTTATTACACTCCCTGGCAGTCAAGATGTGCATCTTGACTCTCATATCTCTTCCTTATTTACATCTTCAGATGCCTGAGTTTTCTAATACAGCAACTTGGGACAAGTACAAGATGACAACATTTAACAGATACAGAAACAAGTTAAAACAAATCTAAGACAATTCTGATGTCTGACACTTCCTACTATCACTATTCATATGCTGTTGCTACTCTTAAACATCATCATCAGGAAATGCACCTTGGCCAGCATGAGACAGATATTCTGGGGTTAATTTGTGTTGTTTTAGCTTTTTTGGTTAACAGAAAAAATAGGATGCAAAGAAGGGAGACTGATCTTCTCCAGGAAGAAATACAAGGGGCTCTGTGGGATAATTACTGTGAGAAGAGGAAAAATTTGCTTGAAGAAATACCCTAAAGTAGCCCTCTGTCTAAAGCCCTGCCCTACCCTGGCTGCCACTGCTGACAGCTGAGGGCTGCAGAAAACCCTACATAATGAGACTGTGGCACAACCTGCAGCTTACCATTGCTTTGCTGAGATTGAATTGAGTTTCTCTAGCTTTAAGAGTGACAGCAACATTAACCTCATTTTCTAACATCATCATAAACTTTTAACAAAGCTTATGGAAATGGAATTGAAGGGGATAAACTTAGAGGTTTAATTCTTCATTTCGGTAATACTGCAAAACAAGTGACATTAACACTCTTTTTCAATCCATATTACATTTATTGAATTCTGTTCCAAATCCTTTGGATATTAAATGTACTTACTTGTTTTTATGTTGTAAGAACATCTTGCTCTAGACATTCTTAAATGTAAGAATGCACAATTTAGGATAAAACTCCATTCTGAGGAAAAAACATATGCATGCAAGGCTTTTGCTATTTAATTAAGGATGATTCCCCCCAGTCTTGAATGTCTCCATCATGACACAGATGTGTTAGGATACAACATGAAGGCAACACATTCTGCTTTATCATATTTCCTCAGAAGTATGACTAACAAGACTAGCTAAGTTAGCCTTCTGAAACACAACACACCAAGGAAAGACCCCAAGAACAAGAAGAGGCTTCTTTTTCCCACTGTGATCTTTTTTTAGGTTGTTATCCTGCTTTTTGTCCTGCTCCCTCCCCTCAGGATCCTGAGCTCTCCCATCCCAAGGTCACTGCTGCTAAGGACACTTTTGACCTCCACATCCCCAAACTTTCCTCCCCTGTTTGTAAACACAAGGTCCCAGAAGTGAAGGAGCTTTAATGAGCAGAACTCGAATTGGTACCAAATGTTCCCTGCTCACATCATCACCTTCCATTTTCCTCATACACTTGTGCCTCCTATTTACATTAAAACCACAGCCATAATGGACCTTTCCTTTTCAAAACACATTGCTGAATCACGTGGGATCTTCCAGAGGGAGAACCGATGGTCCTGAAATACAGCAAAGGTATTTGTTCTCCCATCACAAGTTCTGGTCCTACAAAGGTTGGAATATTGGTCAATGTGGCTGGAAGAGGAGCACTCCCACCCTCCTGCTGGCATCTCACCACAGCCATCCAAAACGCCTGCTACTGGGAGCACTGAGTGCCAGCAGACCCCACTTATCCTGATGGACTGGAAAAGGGGAAGCTGTGTGACCTTCACCTGACAAAGATCTAAACCTGGAGGACTTGAGGAAGATGCTGCATTCAACACTGACTGGTGCTATTCACCTGTAAGACAAGCAACAAACAAAAACATTCTGCTCTAAGAGAAACTGAAGCAGTATTGGATAAGTGTGGATGCCTCTACATTTCACACTTTCAGAAGACTTCACTATCATTTAAATGCAAAAGAAATGAAGGTACAGAAGAAAGTTTCCTACCCATAACTAAATGGTTACATTCTTTTGCAAATACAACATATCTCTCCACAAAAATCAGTATTTTAAGGTTGTTTTCTGCACGACAGAATGATATTACCTTTCACATCAGGTTTAAAGCAGAGTTAAATATTTTTGTTTACACTTTGAATAAACATGACATATTTATTGAAGTATTCTTAATAAATAATTAACATTCAAACTAATTGATAATTGTCATGCTAAGTTAGAACTTGCATGATAAATATCTTTGAAGAAATTCAAACGGATTACAAGTAAGTGTATTAGAAGTTCTGTCAGATAAATAGTTCCCCTTTAGCAGTGCCTTACTGTGCCAAATTTTCAAGCTGAAAAATACTTTCTCCCTTAAGCATTTCCACTGCATTTAAATCAAACATCTGCTGTTCCAATGCTATTTACATTCTTAAGAGGGAACTTCACATCCTGTGGGGTTCAAGGATAAAACCTGATACTTTCACCCTTTTCCAAGCTCCTCTCACAAAGTGTCCCACAGGGCACAAAATTAATATTCTCCTTCACATATTGAAGGGCTCTAGAAGGAGTATTACTGCTTTGGACCTGACAAACAGCAATTTTTCAGAGGAAAAAAAGCTCAAAAGAAGTCCCAGAATCTGTAGGACTGGGTCAGTACGAGTCATCTTGAACATTTTTAACAATTCTTTGTCAGGGTCCCTGAAGGTCATACAACACAAGTTCATTATGTTAGAGAAGATTTTGCCAAAAGCCACTTTAAAGTAGCATTAGGGGCGCTTAAAACACTAAGAAAAAAAACCACAAGCAAAACACACACCATTATTCCCACAAAATACAGAACACAGACCATTATTTGCAAACTGGTTTGATTAGTGCATTTTGTAATTAATGATCCTGGGCATGGTGCCACCATTTGTCTTCCAACACTTCTGTGAATCCCTAAAGAAATTTGCTGACTGGATTTCAGTGGTTTTCCAGCTAAACTGGCTAATGGAAATTCAAAACAGTAAAGGCATTTCAACTATGCCTCTCATAGACAGGTTCCAGTAATTTGCAGTTCTCTAAAAGAGACAATTTCAGCTTCAGAGGAACAGTTCTAAGGAACAAAGTCTGTGGGTTTGCAAAGTCTGAGATCACTGTCCAGCAGAAGAAAATCCTTCACAAGGGAATCAGTAGCACATTTACCCAGCAATTTCAATAGGGATTGATCCATTTCTACTGCTCCACACAGATGTTTAGTACAACTCTAATCTTTCCTGGAAGCCCTAATTTTGTCTCTATAAAATAGATATATAAAATAATAACTTGGCAGAGTTCAAAAACAGTACAACTATTTTCTAAGATTAAGACCAAGATGCACTGAAATTATGTACACCTTACTTGTAAGCTCAGGATTTTTTGGAGGGAAGCTGATCGCCCAAATTGTTTTTTAACTTAAAAAATCTACAGTTTCAGAATTGTCTGTTTCTGTTGTGCATTATAATGCAGTTATTTCTGTTCAAACATCAGAAACGAAACATAAAATTGTAAGAATATGAAAATCAAAATTCCCTTACACATGAGGACATTCTCATTACTGAAGTAATGATTCTTTATGGCTCTTTGAGCTATTTCAGTATATGCAAACTCCTCTTGATTTATCAACAGTTTTAGCAGTAATGCTCAATGGTGGCTCAGACACATTTTGTGCCTCCCACCATTATTAAAAAAAAAAAAAAAAAAGAAAAAAAATGCAGGAGCCACAGCTCATTTCTGCAAAACATCTCTGAATGTTCCTGTTTTGGAGCATGACAGGAGGAGAAATGAGGTGCAGAATAAAGGGATACACACACTTGAACCAGCAGCTGTCACCAGTGACTATACAGCTGTTCTTTCCCTTGTTCAAGTCTGGATTTTAGTGTTTATACATAATGAACAAAAGGTTTCTAAAGAGGAAGATCCAGAGAATACCAGCTGTGGCAACGACCAGCACCATCTTCCTACAGCCTCTATCTCAGAGGGGTTATGGGCACAAAATTTGTGAGAGCAGGAATATTTGGGAAGCCAGGACAGACAGTTCTGAACCTTGCAGGCCGTGGTGGCTGTGCTCAGGTGCAGAGATCCCCATGTTTTAGGGATGGTGCCTCCACAGAACAAATAACAAATGGAATTACACTGAATGATCTACTCAGATACTCCGTGAGAGGAGAGGTTGGGTTTCAGAACAGCCAGAAATGTTGTTAGGAAGAGCCAGATCCATCAAAGTAAGATTTATATAAACAAGTAATTTCTTCTGCAGCTCCACACATGGCCTCAGGAAAAATACTGGGAAAATAATAACTGATTCAAATGCAAGCTAAGCTACTTCACCCTATGAAAGAACATGTGAAGCTGAGGAGGTTTAAACTCTGGCACTGAGCTGATAGCCATCCCATAATACAGCAGGAGTGAAAACAAATTACAATTTAGCAGTTAAACAAACACAAAAAAGAAAAGCAGAATGCAGCAAATAGGATATAAATTACAAATAAAGCCTGTTTTTAAATATTTGCTTTCACTCATTCTGTAAAATATTCAAGTCTTTGGTAAATAAAAAATTAGTTCAAAAATGAGAGGCAGGATTACAAATAAAAAGTTAAGAGAAAACAGGTAAAACTCCCAGGATAAAGAATTAATTCCAAGCTCTTCAATTTAAAAATGTTTGTTTCATGTATGTGACAAAAGCAGTGCAAATATTTGTAAAGGGACCTGTGGCTGGCAGCTGTTAAAACTGTAGATTTTAAACAAATATCCCAATAACACCAGAATAAAAACATGGTTTTTTACTCTGGGCATCTCATTATTCTAAAAAACAGTATGAAAGCATTCCTGTCAGTGTAGAGTGCAGGCAATTCCTGAGCTTTTTCCCATCTATTTTCAATAGGGTCACCTTCTGAGGTGGAAGTTGGGTGTTTTCACTGGGGCTCAGAATGCCCCACAGACAAAAGCCAAATGGAAAGGAAGAAAAACATCACTGCACAGGGAGAATGGTGAAAAGCTCCAGTTAATAAATGACAGCCAAGCAGTGCCAGCAGCATTATTTGCTGCCTAGAACGTCTGGCAGAGCAGGGCCCTGCAGGACACAGCTGATTCCCACCTGCTAAACCTGCCTGAAAGGCAAAGGAACCGGTCCTGACTCAGCCTGACAACTTTACCAGGCAACTGAACCATTTCTGGTGATCTCCCACTCAAAGATATCCAAAATATCTGCTGTTCCCTACAGTGTTTGAAATGTAGGAAAACCCAAAAAAAAAAAAGGTATTGAATGTCAATCTTTTCCACAGTTTCTATATAAATAGCCAAAAAGCATGTCCTCACCAAGGAGATAAGTCATCAAAAACCACAAAGAATGTGTTTAAAGGGGTACAAGAATTAGCACTTAATCTCTGAAAGGCATCACTAGACAAAGACTCCTACAAAACCATTAGTCTTTTACATACAATGCTCTTGCCTGAAAGAATATAAAACCCATCAGTGCAGCACATCCCCTACCTCATAGCTTATTTTTTTTTGTATTTATCAATGCTGTTTTTCAACACAGCTGGTCCTGACTAAACAGATTTAAAGATTCATCCATTCCAAGACTATAAAGGATTATTGTGATTATCTAGTCTGACTTCCTGCAGGGCACATGCCATAGAAACCTGCTCACAGATTGCTGCAACGTATTTCCTCCAGGATAATGTGGCAACAAATCATCTAAAGTACAATCCAGTCTTGTTTTAAAGATATCAGTAATAAAGAAACAACTGCTTTCCTTGATTAATCTATTGCTAATCACCCTAATTATTAAGAAGTGCCTTCAATAGTATTCCAAATCTGTATGGCTCTGCTTTGTAAATACTGGGATTTGTCCTCCTTTTTTTTCTTTGGGAGCACTGACAGATTGTTGACAGATTACCACAACTATCAATCAGCTACCTGCAACCCTCCTCCACATACCCATTTATAAGTCACAATAGGCTGACTCCTCACTCAACTTCTGCAGTTTGTCTGAGCAAATGTGCAAAGTAATCTCTTGACTCTGTCAGGTTTCTGCTGGAACATTATTCTCACTTTTATTTATTTAATTATCTTTCTATTTTTATCTATTATACATCAAGAAGACATGGATAAACAGGTAATTCTTTCAAGCAATAATGAGAATATCCAGAAAACATGATAGTTTTTAAAGGTTGGATTTGACTATGACTTTTTAGTCTAGAAATGACAAAATTGCAAAAATAATTTAAATCAAAAATTTGCAGGAAAGAGAAATGGAATGAGCTCTTCCCCTTGTTCATGGCAAACACAATAAGGAATAATGAGGAGAGAAGTCTGAGTATAGGCTTCAGAAAAAAACTAACTCATATGGTCCAAAAAGTACTGCATTTTTGAGAAGCTGCAAAATATCCACTGCTGCAAATACATTTTTTTAACCAGGCAACACAAGCACATTGAAAATGCCATAGGTGGACACGAACTTGCTGTAAAGGACTCAGATAACCTGGAGACCCACTCCAGGTTCCCCCTCCTAGGACTCGCTGCCATCATGGATCACCTTGGAACCTTTCTGGCTGTTCCCCGTCTATTCTGAAGAGGACACTGCAGAATCAGTAGCAGCTGCCCAGCAATCACCTCATTAATTTATACAGAGAATTTTTCAATTATTCTCTCCCTCTGCCCCTCCAGATGCCCCCTGTCTAGAAAGCAAGACTTCTTATCCTCTTAGCTGTCAAAAGCAAGGAAGAGGCTGATGTTGGATTGGTTTGCCATAATAATGTTCCATCATGTTAAGTGTCACTGCACCTCAGGACACAAACACCATCTGTGGGGCCTTTCTATATTTGGATGTATTGGAGTCAGTGCTGTTTAAATGAGCCAAGTGTCTGACAGAAACCACACCATTTCTGAACTAATCATTGTTTAACTTCCTATTTCTGCATCATCAGCAATTTCCATGTCACTGATTTTTCCTGATTGCTATTAATAAGACTAGTGAATAACAGACTAGAACACATCCCTGCAGGTCCTATTACAACCAGCAGAGCAGCACTGAATAAAAATTTTCCATTTTCAACTGCTTTCTTATCAATTCATCTGCTTTTAAACCACTTAGTAAGTGCTAGATTTAATTCTACACTTAAATTCTTTAATCATTGTGTCAAGGGAGGGTTAGTTAATAGCATCAGATACTGGAAATTCCAGCCAGATAAAAGGAAGTTGTTTTTCCCTTGTGGGTGGTAAAAATCTAGAACAGACATTTTCCAAGAGATGTTATGGGTTCCTCAAAAATATTCAAACATCAACTGCACAAGATCCTCAACAACCTGCTCTAATAGGGTCTGCTTTGGGGAGGAGGTTGGACTGGAGATCCCCAGAAGTTCCTTCCAATCTAGCCAGTTCTGTGATTCTGTGCATGTAAAACTGAAAACACAGCAGTAAAACTCCCTGTGAGCCAAGTGAATATTCCTCATCTAATCTCATCTGATTTTTAAAGCTGAAACTCCACGATGGAGAAAACAAGCACAGCAATAATCAAAGTTCCACAATAGAAGAGCCTGCAGTTACAAAAATAGTAACTATGCCATTAGACTATTACCAATAATATAAAAACTCTTTTCTTGGAAACCACTCAGTTATGACATTGAAATTTAACGCTGTGGCAGCACAGCCCATTTAATCCACCAGAAATTCCTGTCTGAAATTGCCTTCTGCTTCACAATATGGATGAAGTTGCACTGCAATCCTTCCCATGGCAGGAGCTATAAAATCACATTTCTTTCCTCTACACATGCAAAAAAATTAATTTTTTTTGTTAGACTGAGTTCAAACTGGTAAACAGGTTCCACATCATAAGGCAGAGGGGTAGAAGAAATCAGGAAAGGAACAGTGATGGCTTAGATTATTCAACCCAATTCAAGTTGGCCAAGCTAACTTGAGGACCTCTAGCAAAAGATGTTCCATTAGGCACAGCTCTCTCATTTCCTCTAATAAAATGGAGGAACTCCAGTAGAAAATTATGTCATCCACTGCACAATAATGTTCTCAAAAAAAGCAGCTGAGATAGTACCAGTGTTTGCCTTGGAAAGTGTAAATGTACAAATGATAAACATGGAGTATAAATGGTTCAGCCTATTGTCCATGTGTAAGAGAATTCTGGCTTTTCTTTTGCAAAGCCTGTCAACTACCTAGATATGCATTTCCCAGATTTACTGACAAAAAAATCCCCTTGGAAAATAGTAGTGGAATGTGTTAGAGGTGTTAAAAAATTATATCTTAAAACAGGGTATGGCTTTTCTAGGATAAATAAAACTGACAACTAGAAAAAATTTATTTTAGATTGCTTCACACAAGAGAATTCTTTTTAAAAAAGGAAAGTACACAATGTCTGTGTTTCCTCTTTCTGCAACTATTTTAATACCACCATTCTGTTCTTTATCTAACACAGCAATGCAGTGGCTTCAAGAGAAATATCAAATCATAATTATGTTCCTTCCAGAACACTATGCTGTTAACAGAATAACTGTTGAATGGAAGTCTTGCATTTAGCTGTGTTTCTAATGTAGATTTACACGATGACAGCAGCAGTATCACAGTGAGAGCTGACAAGCCTGGCAATTATTGTCAGATCCAGACAGAACACTCACCAGCTACTTCAGACTATGACACCAAAATCCAACAACAAGCCTAAGTGGCTCATTAAAATCATCCTCCTGACTCTAAACTTGTCACAGATGCTGCTAGTTCCCCAAAAACAAACTGCCATTCTGTTTCTGTTCTGTGACACAAGCAGCAGACAAAAACTGGCAGAAACCTTATTGTTTGGTTTGTATCTTCTTAGCACTTGATTGGTCACAATATTTTTTCCCCTTTTGAAAGGCAACTGGATGTCCCCATTTCCCTATCACTTCTGTCTCTTCAAGAAATACCTGCAACATCTCTTCACGTCACTCCTTATCAGCTAAACGAATTGTCCAGTCAATTTTTTAATTACAGAAAAAATTAAGTCAACAGCTTTTTTATTGTCCTCTTTCATAACAGTTAAAGTAACACCTAAACAACAACAACTGAGTTATTTAGGAAAGCAACATAAAAGTATCCAACAAAATTCAGGAAATAAAAGAAAACACAGCAAAGTTTCATCAAAATTAAGACTGGGATTGACTGGGAAGTGCCTCCCAGGGAAAGGGAGATGAGAAGTTAATGAGAAGCTCAGATTGGGATCCTGAAAAAAAAAGAGACCAAAAGGGACAGATGAGGGGAAAGAGTCAGGTGGAAGAAATGGGATAGCTGAGCTCACTTCATAAAAGTACAAATCAAAGTTTCCCAATATTTAGGGTGGGGTTTATATCTGTTAAACATCTGAGGCCACTGAATCATTGATTGGAGCTCTGACAGACTCGGGGGGCAGGTCCTCAGAGCACAGTCATGAGCCAGCCTGAACTGAGCTGCCACCCGGCACAGGGCTTTGAGAGCTCCACAAAGGTGACAGGGTTTGATGTCTTCTCAAAAAGTACACCTTATGTAATAGGCACCTTCCAATTCAAAGTAACAGGATTTTTTAAATTAAATTTTTAATTTAATTTTTTTAAATTAAATTTTGGAAATATAAAAATATACATCTCTCTAAGGATCCAGCATATCCCATAACTTCCAAGATCAAAAGCTTCCATCATCACATACATTTAAATGAAATTAAAATACTAATAACACCTCCATACAATAGTTGTTTGGTTGATACAAAAAACCCCAAATCCAGTGAGTAAAATCTTATTTTCCTCTTCCCTATCTTCCATTCTAACAACTATTCCATAATTAACACTTTTATTTACAGTAATTTCATTAGCTCTATCATGAAAACCTGCCACACGCCTGTTTCTTTACAGTGTCCTTTTCATTAGTGAACACACAGTCAGAAAGATTAAAAAGAAACTTTGCTGCTGATCTTTCCCTGTTTACCCAGAAAATAAGATAATTTTCTGTTACTATTGTAAGCCAATTCTATGCTACGTTTTAGAAGTTCATTAAATTTCATCTAAGTAGCTTTCCAAGCATGTCCCTCTAATGAGAAAATAACAAGTCCATTTGACAGTAAAGGGATTTAGCAGCACTAGGCACTCACTGGGCAGAATCTCACCTGCAGAGAAACTGCAGTGGAAGGTAACTTGCCACAAGCACTTCAAATTAAACTTGAGCTATTCAGGTCACAACAAAAATTCTGATACCAAAAATGTTACTGCTTCACTCTTTAAAAGTGGTAACTTTTCTGTGTAAGTACCTTTAAAGTGGTAGCTTCCCTGTGCACTCTGTACAGCCTGCCAGGTCACATACAGGCCAGAAAGACTTTATTGATTATTACACCAAGTTCTGAGACTACTGAAAAAAAAAGCACAGAGAAAGGCAGAGATGGATTCCCAATATAAAATTACTGCCCTCAAAACTCTACTGGCCTACCCTAAAAAACTATTACATGCAGTCAGTAATAGATGTGGAAATGTACAACACAAGGATCACTTCTAGGACTTTAACACCTGTTTATGCACCTGCACACAGTAAAGTGAGCTTAAGCTAATTCATAAAAGAAAGCTGGAATAATTATTCTTAAATTAAAGAAACACTTTCGGTAATATCACAGTCAAAAATTGATAAGCTTTTCTGATAAGCATCACTGGGAGGGCACTGAGCACTGGATCAAACTGCAGGGAAGCTCAGACTCCCAGGCAGCTGCCAAGTGACCGAGGGCCATGGCGCTGCTCCGTGCCCACCCCACTGCTGCTTCCTGAGGGGTGGGTGGCAATGTCACAGGCAGGAGGGGACAGCAGGGGACAAAATGCCTCTCTCAGCAGCAGTGCTGCCTTACAGCAGTGTGGAGAGTCCAGAGAGGTGTTAAATAAGTGTTCCTCTGCTTGTGACAGGATGCAGGCTGAGCTCAGTTCCTGAATGCCTCTTGCACAGACTACAGAACAGGCATTCACAAACCCCCCATCAACTCTGAGGATGTATCAGAAAGAATAAATTGAAATCTGCTCCATCAACCACAATTTAATTTAGATCAAACAGCCAATGCTTGAACAGTAAAGAACATAAAAGACACCACTGTTTGCCCTGCTCTGTAAAGGGCTTTGAACTCAGACTTCTGTCGCTTTGCTGAAACAAACACACACTTCAGATAACGAACTCAGGGCTCAGCATCTTCCAGATTTATGAGAAGCTCTTTCAGCTCAGGGAGATTGCAAAACTCACACCCAGCTCAGCAAAATACAGTGAAAAGAAAGAATTAATATAGTTCTATTAGCCCTAGGAAGCCCTATGCCAAGTCACACGAGCACAAGATCTCAACTGCTGTGGGTAAGACTTTGACCCAAGAGTAGACCTTAAATACCATTTCCATAAGCAACTAAATTTCTTTGAACCCAAAGCTATTACTTCTCCCTACAGCAGGGGAGGTTCCTGGTTTTCCTGGGTCCCTGCAGCTGCTGTGCAACACCCCAAGCCCCCTCAGCCACAGCCCTGGGGGATGCAGGGTTTGGCTGGGCAGTGCTCAGGCACCTCCAGCCCTCGCTGTGCCCTTGGCAGCTGCAGGAGTTGCTGTTGCAGCAGCACAAACTACAGACCACATCCACAGGAAGCCACTGATAAAAGAGCTACACGTATATTATCAGAAAATAATATAACCCTACGCATGATTTATGTTTTCCATTATTCCAGTGACAGTTTCTTCTGTAATACATATTGGATCTCATCTAAACACTCGGGATCTTGACCTATTAATGGCAGGGAGCACTGGCAGGAAAAAGAAATGAGTATTTGTTTTATAAACTGTTAGGGTGCCCTCAATACCTTTTGGAATTAATTCTTCATATCATCTCTGATGGATTTTTTTCCAAAGGCAGTATGATATTTTCAGGGATAAGCATACAATCAAAGTATCTTTCTCACTAAACAGTACAGTAATGGCAGTGACAGCAACTAAAGACTTTGAAATCAAACTTGGCAATCAGTATTCTTTTGATATTTAATCAACTTTTATGACTGAACCCAAAGCTGTATCTAAGACCAACCAGCAAGTACAGGGCTCTACAGTAAATTAAAAATGAAAAAAAACCACCGTGGAATTTACAGGAAGATGAACACAAAAAAATGTGACAAGTTGAGTTCCAGAACTCTCACAGAAACCTCTCTCAATTTTTTTTATTTTTCTTTCTTTGCATTCCTTCTATTTTAAGCAATCTCTATGTGGAAAACATAGCATAATTAATTTCTATTAAACAATAATGTTTTATGCAACAGACAGAAGAATTTCTGAAAGGACAACACATTTCTCCAAAGGCCATTAATCACTATTAACTTAAAAATAAGATGTAACAACAACCATTTAAGAAATTATGTGAGCAGTTCCCAAAGATATAATTTATATTAATTTTCCCCTTCTTCATTCCAACAGTCACCAAAAAATTGTAATGAGAAGTCTGCTTAAAGAGAAAGTCAAGAACTCAAGAAAATGTGGATAAACAACAACTGAAATTAGCCTTGCTGTCTGTGCTTTACAGTAGTTTTTGATTGCATGACCACTTCCAGAACCTCTCTTTATTTTGACTGATCCAGGAACAACCATTCAGAGTTTCATTACCATTTGTGGCTCAACATACAGTCCTTAGGGCTTAGTTCACTAAAGATTTGAATAATCTTACCATAAAGGCAGATATTTCCTATTCCTAATATTTCCATGTAACACTGAATATCCAAATTCTTTAAACCTACAATATTTTTATTGTACTTCTTGGTTTTACAGAGAGATTGCAGTTCTTTTCAGAACCCTTAGGGACAAAGTAGACTGGACTGGGAACACTGGCATTTCTCTGATTCTCGGATGTTTGCCTTTGTCACCCTGCTCACACTTCTAGCACAGTTTTAATTTACCAATTACCCCTACATTATATTCAATCATGTGGATGGAAGCTGAAATAAGAAAGAACAAACAGGTCTTCAATAACCTTAAATATTTTCATTTCATCTTAATACGTCATGTAAAATTTATTGTCTATCCATTTGCCAGGCTTACTACTGAGTTTTTAAATTGAGATGCATTTTTATCCCTGTTTGTTTATCAACCATTGCCTCCTCTCCAGCCAAATGCAACAATGCAGAGTAATCAGACTTGGCAGCCCAAGTGCTGGCTGTCCACTGCTGCAGCCACAATGTTTGCTCACTGTCACTCCAGTCACAAAGGATTTAGTCCACTTGTGCTACACTGATCCATGTAACACTGATTTTCCTACCCCTCTCACCTGTCAAACTTGCTGCTACCTACTCCTCTTAGAAAACAAGTATAATTGCATTATGTATATATATATTTAAATTACAATAACTATTAATTACTGCAATTGTTATATTCTAGTTGCCTTTTTCTTTCTGTCTTAAGGACAGAAACAGCAGAAAGTGGCATAAATCAGGATAAGACTGAAGGACACTTCTTGATACCACATGGACCACAGTGCCATCCAGGCTGCCAAAAGGACAGATGTTCTTTGCTTTTCTACTGAACAACAGTTTCTGTCTTCTATGAAATTAAATCCAAACTGTCTTTTTAGTTCCAGTAAATGCCCACTAGGGATGATCAGCCTTTTCCTTTGTAAGCCCTATCCATGCACAGCACCTTGCTCACTCACTCCAAAAAGCCAGACTCCCAGTCTCTCCTAGCCCTTGTCCCCCACTCTTAATTTTCTGTTCTTTAAAAATCAAACTAAACCGCTGTGTTTCCTCAGTCTGTCTCTGGAATACTAAACTCCAACCACACTACCACTTGCCTGTATTTCAAGTGCAATTCTGTAACATCAGCAGACTTAGACCAGCCCAGGTGATTTTCTCCAGTGACAGATGAAGAAACTCTCAAACTTCTGTTCAATTTTTTTATTAAAACCTTCTTTCTTTACGTAATGCAATTCAACATTCAGTGTGTTTACAGTGAAAAGAGACTGTTTGACATCATCTGCAGGTCAGCCACTGGTCTCCCCCGAGTAAATTCTATTTCTTTGTTGGTTTTTCCAAGTTGGTCTTAAAGCAGCATTCAATAAAATCAAATTCCCATGTTTTAATATCACACTAGAACTTTACATGTGTACTGTAGCACTGTTTGCAGCATGCACACAGCAATACTATTCAAAGAGGCAAGAGCTCTTTGTTAACTATAAACCAGTTAACACTTGAAAAATTTCATCTAACAAACCCCCTCCAAATCCTCACACAATTTGCTATGAATGTCAGCATCAGTCATAAAACTACTGTTTTATTTACCAAAATAAAAGAGTATATTACAACCTCCCATATCAATGACTAAATAACATTTCCCTACAAAGCAAGAGGTTATAAAATACCCTGCATGTCATTTGTCACAGTAGGACTTGCAACGGACACCAGAAGGTGACTTACATTTAATTCTGTCTTTACTTTTAAAATCTATTAAAAATCTATCCATCTCCATAGCAACTCAAAACATATACTCCTCCCACACGGTCTGATTGATAGTTCATAGTTTTTGTTTTATAGTCAACCTTTTGTTTGCTTGAAAATACATAAAAACTGTTTAGTTGATCCTAATAATCTTAAAAGATACCATAAATCTGTATGTGGCAGTAAATGAAAGGTAGTGCATATGTGGCTCCCTGTTATGCTGTTGTTTAAACCCAATAAACTGCCATAACATCCTGTGGCCTTCAAAGCAAAGTAACTTTCAAATCAATTATAATAGATTTTCAAATTTTCATGGTATAAGACTTGCTTACAAACAAATTTTATTTTACTCTCCTAAAATCTTACACCTACTTTTAATTCCTTAGAGCTCAGAGTCTTCCACAAATCACTATGAGAGACTGACTACATAAAATTTTTTAAAATTAAGGAAGAAAAAAATAATAATTATGGGAACCTGTTATAACCTTAAAGTATGAAGCACTTGAACTGAACTTCAGCAAGTTAGTGCTAAGGGGAGAAGTACTGAAATGGATTGCATTTTATAGCAGGAGCCTAATAAATATTAAGTCTAATTTCCACAAGAACACTGCTCTTCCAAGGAAGAAATGTAGACTAGAGAGGTCATGACATCCACCAAAGACCTCCAAGAAACCACAGCTAATAAATTGATGTAAATTCAAGTCTCAATTTGACACAGCAAGAGAAGGGCTTCTACTCAACTTTCCAACACATCTAAGCAGTACAAAATTCTCTGATTTTACCTACAAAATCTTCTAATTGCCTAAAGTAATGAGCAGATATAAATCACACTGTGACACTTACACATTGAGGTCTTTATTCTGGTCCCCACAACTCCAGAAAGATGGGACAGACTGAAGCAGGTCTAGGGGAGGGGCACAAAGATGATCTGAGGGCTGCATATCCTGGCCTGTGAGGAAGGACCCAGCTGTTTTTGCCTTTTCTCACTGTGAATCCCATCCCAGTACTGCAGCACCAGCACAGCCTCCCTAAGAGGATGGAGGCTCTCTGTCCACAAGGAGACACAGGGAAAAGACAAACAGCAATGGGTGTAAATTGCACCAGGAGAGCTTTCATCCCAATGGAAGAAAGAAATACCTTTCAATAAAAAAAACTATTCACTGGATTTGGACAAGGTGCTACACAACCCCAGGTAGGATCCCTTTCTGACAAAAGGCTGGGCCAGATGATATTTCAAAGTCACTTCCAACCTGTGACATTCCACTGTTTTTCTCCAGCTTCCCCCTCCACAAGTAAAGATACTGAATCATGCAAATATCCACCTTCAGCATACAATGCTGAAGTGTTCATTATTTTGCATTCTCCAAATCATTCTGCACATGCCCATCACAACCCAATCAAGAACAATCTTCAACTATTTTCTAGTAATCAAATAACAAATCTGCTAAAAGTCTCAGATTCAGTTGCTAAGCAATGAGATGATTTGTCAGTGCACTGTTCCCTCTGAGGAACTGAAGAACTAGATGCTCCTGGAAGTGGAAATATTTACTCTTAGTTTCCCCTATATGCTGTGCAGCCCTTAACGAGACTGTCAGCTGCCCCAAACTCCCATGTGTGGTCACTCCATGAAGATTCATCCTTCACTCCAAACATAGAAAGATATAAAAATATCCATACCACTGCTGAACACTATTATCCAGAGTCCTGTCTTCTCAAGTGATAACTCTGACTCTCTCTGTTAATGTCAACTGAGGCCAGACAAGCTCTTCAGAATCTTTTTAAATGACTCTCACAAACCTGAACAATCATCCTAAAGGAATTTCCCTTCAAGGTAACCTTGAAAATGACATGAAAATGACAAAGAGGAAAGAGGGCCATGTATACACCAGCACTGTTTCTGTACATCTCTCTTGGTACAAATACCTCATCCTTCCAGGAGTCTGCTTGCACAGAATTTAAGAGTGTATTTAATATGCTCAGCCTTGACTTGAAGAAATTCCGTTCCTTGAAGGGAGACCTTCTGATACAGCACACCCATTTCAGGTCATGTCACATTTTCTTCTGCCTACATACTTCAGAAAATGCCTCAGCAATTCCATGTTTTATCAGATGTGGAGCAAAGCACATTTCACTGAATAAAAATGTCTCCTAGAACACTCCCCGTAAGAGTAAACTACCTTAGTGATTCAGTGAATGGCATTTTTCAAGATGAGTTTTAACTAGTGCTTCAACTTTAGGGACACCCAAACCACCCAAATCACATTGCAGCAATTGCACCAAGTCCTGCTACCCACTCTGTTCCTTAATAGGATCCCTCAGGAAATTTAAAAGAAGCCAATGGGAAATTGGTTTCACACTGAGCTGGCAAAAATTCCATCTATTCCCTACACCATTAGGTCTTACTCCTGACAGTGGACAAGAAGTCACCCCACACATTCCCTACTCCCCCTTACTTTTATTACTGTAAAAGTAGCAAATTAATGTTATTGATCTGACCAAACTCTAAATTAGGCAATTACATTTGGTCTCTCCACAGTCATCTGCTCTCTCAACAGAAATAGTCCTCACATCACATCTTAGACTCTGAGGAATTTTTTTTTACAGTTAAAATAGCTACTGTGCACCAACAGTGAGTTTCAGTGATCTCCTTAGCTGACTTAAAAACTCACAGGAGTCTTGTTTGACCTAATTAACAAAAGCTTACAGAGAACTTGCAGATCCTTTATTTAGAAGTAGTACAAAAATAACATATCTTAACACATAGAGGGTAAGAGAGAAAGTTAACAACCTTACTGGTATAATTTTGCTGTCTCAACAGGAGTAGAGTGACATGGGTAACTAGCCAAGAGCTGCACACACCCATTTCACTGTAACAAATGCAATTTTGCATCTTTATCCACCTCTGTGCCTAAGCAAGTCTCCCCAAGGTTTTTTCTTGCTTTTCTGCTCTTTTCCTTGTCCCTTGGGAGTAGGCAGAAGAACAGGCTCT
Source organism: Onychostruthus taczanowskii (assembly GCF_017590055.1). Taxonomy (NCBI): domain Eukaryota; kingdom Metazoa; phylum Chordata; class Aves; order Passeriformes; family Passeridae; genus Onychostruthus; species Onychostruthus taczanowskii. The sequence continues at coordinate 16,412,480 of NW_024506993.1, read as the reverse complement.
GTTGCTTACAGTGCTACACTAATAATCTCACTTTTCCTTTCTCCTCCACTCCAAATTAAGTGCAGGACTGGGGGAGGGAATCACTGGCATCTTTTGCTTATTGGCTTTGCAATACTGGGAAACAAGACGTAAAACCCTCTTCTAAATTTCTTAGGCTTTCACAGAAGAAGCTAGTTATACCAAATTAAGTGCAGGACTGGGGGAGGGAATCACTGGCATCTTTTGCTTATTGGCAAAAGCTAGTTATGGTGTCCAAATGAATCTAAAGAACAACAGAGTATTGGAGCCAGGCAAAACAAAACCACAAGATACTGGGTCTGTGCACCTACTGACAGTACTCAAATACATGAGTGTGTGCAAACACACACAAACACACACACATCTGGCCAGCTGTGGTTAGCAGTGACCCTACCCACATTACCAGCAATTCCAGTGGCTACATAGAATAGATTTTAAACACTGAGATCCACACTCACAGTGAATTCCCTCCTCATTTCCCTTACAACAGCAGTGAAAGCAGGAAAAAACAAACCAAGTAGGTAAAATAGAACAGTGGCTTTTTTTTTGCCAGAAAGTAGCTACTAAATCTCATTACTTCAGTGCTCATCTCTGAAGCCTGGATACAGGATACAGCCTGGATACAGATCCAGAGAAGGCAAAGAACTGCTTTCCATTTTCCAGTGGCATGACATTGCCTTGTCTGCATACAGATTACATATTGAAATAGGGGAAAATGTGCTCCTCACATAGAATCACAGAATGGTTTGGGTTGGAAGGGACCTTACAGCTCAGCCAGCTCCACCCCCTGCCATGGGAAGGGACACCTTCCATTGTTTCAGGTTGCTACAAGCCCCTGTCTAGCCTGGCCTTGGACACTTCCAGGGATGGGGAAGCCACAGCTTCTCCAGGAACCCTGTGCCAGGGCCCCACCACCCTCACGATACAATTCTTTTTCCTTGTATCTAGTCTGAATCTGACCTCTTTTCATTTAAAACCATTACTCCTTGTCCTATTGCTATGGGCCCTGCTAAAAGGTCTGTCCCCGGAACAATAAAAGTACTATCATCTTTACTCCTCTATTAAAAAATAAATATTTCAGTTCTATTCCCGATTACTCCATCTATTTAAAAATAGATTATTTTTAAGTAGGCATAGAATTTTTAACAAGGTTATAGTTTTTTGCTAAAAATCCCATCCAATATAAATAACAGATTCTGATAGTTTCCATCCAAGTTTTATTTATATTGCTTTCCAATTGAAAAAAACCTCTGGCATTTTCAAAAAAACCTTGCTGTTTTGTCAGTATTCAAAGAGTTATATGATCAGAATCCAACTACTTAGAGCATAATTTGTTATCACAGTAAAGCAAACAAAACATCATACATCTTTCTATTTCAAATTCATTTCAGGCACAGCCCTTTCTCTGTGAACTCATTACAGACAAATGCCTTTTTCTCCTCAGACTGAAACTTGGCTTTCACCTTGATAGCAAAAATTTAAAGAATATCACAGCCCTATGCAATGCAATGATCTCAGGCTAACATTTCTAATATGCGTTTCTCAGAAGTCTAAACTAAAATTGCTGTACAACTCCTGTAACTCAAACCCATTCAAGCTTCCCCACGCACAGTTTATTCCCAGTACTGGCATGGGCTCTCTGTGGTCAGAAGAAAATGAGGAAGATTCCCAATATTTTACACCAACTAATTTTCTGCAACTGTCTCAAAGCTGTGCTATCCTTCACCCCTCTCATTTCGCACTGTTCTCCTCCTCCCTCCAATTTTCTGTCAGCAGAACTTCCTTATCTTGGAACAACATAGCATCCCTCTCCAGGCAGTGTTTTAATCACTGCAAGCTTCCTGGGTATTACATTCCAGCTCCCATTGTTCCACTGAGAGACAAACACAAACCTTACAATGCACCTCAACAATACTACCAAGGTAATTGCTGGCAAATTTAATTGAAACAAACTTGGTCTTTCAAACCATAATGCAGGTAGGGAGTTCACCAAAAAGCATGAGATTAACATTTGAGCCTATTTAGAGATGCTCAGAGAGGTTGCTCACATTGTTTGGCAGCCCCACTGACCAGTGAAAGGCCCTTTGCAGGCACTGACCTACTGAGAGTGTCTGTGCAACAGCCAGCACTTGAATTTCCCCTACAGTAAGAAACATTTCTACAAAGCTGACTGGGCACAGCAGCATGACAAATAACATTAATTACATTTCTTAGATGAATTCTTATTACAGTTTGGGAATAATAAAAATTGCTGCTGCTGCTGCTGATCCAACAACAAACAACTATTTCCATTTAGTCTTTCAATATATTTTAAGGTATGTCCTTACACAGCTTCCAGCCTGAACACCAAGGATCAAATTCTAGTCCCAGCTCTGCCACAGGCACCTCAGTGCATTTCCTCAGGCTTCCAATGTACAGCCCACAGATGGGACAAATATCAGTTACCCCCTTAACAACGGTGTAAATTGGTCTGCCAGAAAGGCTGTGGTACTGTATCAGTGGAGATGAGAAATCACTAAAGGTGCTCAAACCTTGGCAGCTTGGCCCAGGGAGGCTGGGGAGTCTCCATCCAGAAGGAACTCAAAACCTGGCTGGTGCAGTCCTGTCAGCCTGGTCTTGCTGACCCTGCTTAACAAGGCAGCTGATGATCTCAAGAAGTCTCTTCCAATCTAAACAAATCTGTGATTATTTCTATATTAGAATTTTTAATTTTTCCTAAGTTTTTGGAAAAAACCCCACAACACAAAACAATGTGTTTTTTACTCAGAAGCTCTGCCAATTTCTTCATCATGGAGCAGATGCCTCCTTCCAAAGTTCTATGAGAACAGTAAATTCTTTCCCCTGTTATTTAAGAACACAATAATGTTTTGTGCAATGTTATAAGAAATATAATGAGCTACAATAGAAAGGAGTCCCAGAAAGGAAAATCACTAAATGAAAGTTTATAGCTAGAGCTTTCTCTCTCCTTCCCCTCAAGGAACTGGTGTTAACAATAAAAAAGAAATACTTTAGTAGAAAGGAAGCTTAGCTCATTTGTAGGTAAAATTATTCCCCTTTTTCCAATTTAATACCATTGCCAATATTACTGTTGTCATCGTCAGCTGACACTGGGGAGAGAGGAAGAAAAAAAAAATCTTACAGGAAGAAAACAGAAAAGATCACTTTGTTCCCATATCCATAGAGGTATGTGTATACAATGGAAAAAGGAGGAGAACTAGGTGTAAAGAGTGGTATAAAACGTGACATAAACAACATTTCCTGCCCCTCCTCCATTAGGTCAGATGTTCCTTCCCAAGAGAATACCTCCAGGGACATCTGACCCCACAGAAGAACTGGGACCAGTTGTGATTTCATAAGAGTTGATTGCTTTTTGAAGCACAGAACACAGCTGGTTATGCTGGAGATGCACTGGACTCACTCCACTGGATCGTTCCTGGGTTGGTTTCCTAGACATGTAACTGTTGTCACTGCAGGTTTAAATAAGGAAACAAAGCTCCTGCAGCTCTGTGTAGAGGTATTTCTCTAAAGGAAGGACAGGAAGGAAATACAAGCTTAGATCACCTACAGTTCTTGATCCTAATCCTACAGTGAAGGCTTGCAATTACTAAGCTAAAAAAGAAAAAATAAAAGCCAGGAAAAAATACCTTCAAATGTTCAAGTATTTTATCTGCTGTGTCATGGGCTTTGGCTATTAAAATGTAAGAAAAGAAGAGGGATGAAAGCCGAAGTATGAGACATTATGTGGCAGCAACTGAAAATTATATAAAAAATATGTGTATAAAACTCAATACATTTATCCTAATGTCTACTTCTAATTTATGGAGGAACAATTGTACAAAACCTCTCATAGTTTGAGTTCTCCTTTCAGACTCTAGACACTGAAACAACTACTTACAAACTGTGCTGAATAATTTTTGAAGTCTTTGATGGGACTTGCAGAAGTATTATAATATATTATTTCTTACATACTTAATAGCACTTTAAAATTGTTGCCTTTTCTTATAACAATAAAATTTTCAGATCTGAAGGTAGAATTTCAGAACTGCAGAAAGTTCTGGTGTACTCCATGTGACTCTCACATGATCCATTATTCTGCAGTTAGGGAGCCCCCAATAAATACAAGGAATCCAACAATTGATATTGATTCTGATGGATTTTGAATGCACAAAGGCAGGTAACAATTCCCCAGGGTACTAGAGATGTGCAAGGAGAGGAGCACTGCTCTTACCACATACAGCTGTTTCCAGAGCACAGCCCATTCCTGCAGTGTTGCTGTGACTTCAGTCACCACAGAATCTTCAAGAGGAACAACTGTTTCATATTGCCTGTAGAAAAAGAGAGGAGAAATTAGGAAATGTACCCTGGAAAAGGTAGAAAAAGAAATGTGACAGTGCAGTAATTTGTAGAATTCCAGGACCTGAATTTGTTCAGCATAAGGAGAATATCTTAAGGGGATCATTTTGTCTGTTGTAAAACTGAAGCAACTCCAGAGTCACAGCTACTGTTCCTCCACTACATTCCACAAGATTAAGCTTATATGAAGCATTTCCTGTTCAAAAGACATACTTTCACTCTAATCAAGGTCAATTAAAAGTTTTCATTACTACAGCATGTTAAATTAACTTGGCTGTGAAGTGGGGTCCTTCACAATTTGGATCCCTTTCTTAAGCCAGTCCTCCCCTTTTTCCCCCCTTCAGTAATGTTAGCCCATATCGAAACTACTGAAAATACTTGCTGTCTACTAAAATGATCTATCCAGAAAGCTTTTTCAACATTGCAGATGAAATCTGAGGGATCTATCCTTTAATCAAAAGAATAAAACTTGTTCCTTCATGGTAAAGATTTCCCAAAACCATTAAAGGAGAACCACAAGAGTGGATTGGACTGAAAGGGACTTCAAAGCTCATCTCATTCCACCCCCTGGAATGAGGGACAGCTTCCACTGTCCCAGGTTGCTCCAAACCCCATCCAACCTGGCCTTGAACACTTCCAGGGATGGGGCAGCCCCCACCACCCTGGGCAAACTATGCCAAGGTTTCACCCAACAGCCTAAAATGTCTTCCTTAAATGTAACCCCATCATCCCCTGATTCCTCCAGACCCTGCCAAAAGCCCTGTCCCCATCATCTTACAAGCCCCTTTTAGCTGCTGCAAGGTCACAAGCAGTTCTATCCAGCGTTCTCTCCGCTCCAGGCTGGCCAAGCCCACCTCTCCCAACCTGTCCTCACAGCAGGGCTGCTCCAGCCCTGGGGACAGTCCCTGTAAGTCTCTAGGGATGTTTGGAGAGGGCAGAGACAGTGAGCAGGCGGCTGTGTGGTGTTCGCTACTTGCCAGCTTCAACACATGCTCTGTTATTTCACAGGTGCTTAAAATGGCACTTGAAATATATTCTGAAATAAAGAATTTTCAAACAAAACCTGAAATAACCATGTCCCTCTGGTTCAGAACTGCATTATATTCTGTTGTGTCAATTGGTGCATCAGGATTTGGTACTTTTAAACAGTGTATCAGCTTTCCTAGCAAGTACCTGAACTGATTGCCCTTCACAAACTCTAAACTAACATCAAGGACTAATTAACTACACATCATAGGGAACTGCTCCTTCCCCTAAGGGGAGTACACATTAGGAGTGGTTATTCTATGCAATATACAGCATTTTATTACACCTCAAAATTATGAAGCATCACTATTACAGCTGCCCTTACTGAGGCCCTGTTCCCTGTGGGAACAAATCTACAATTCAAGACTACCAGAAGTCACCTGTTTTTCTGCAGGTAGTTCACTAAGTGCCATTTAATACATTTTATCTTCCACATTTAATTTGTTGCCTCAGGTCAACTGTCTGAACCACTGCAATTATAAATCTCCCCACAGCAGCCTTTATCTGGAATATGCAAGTAAAAGCAGCAGTGAAAACACAAAGTATTGATTTCAGGAGTCTCAGTCAATCTCACAGGAAACTTTGCAGGTTCCAGAGTCCCCTGTCAGTAACTTCCCTGACATGACATTTCCACCAGTGTTGTTATTCACATTAACTGAAATAAACCCACAGCCAGCAACACATGAATACAAAGAGAAGGGCAGTTTTCAGCAGTGCTCTTCAGTCACTCTTTGGGTGAGGTGGGGAGGGCTGGATCCTTTGGAAAACATCCAAGGTAACACAGCTATGACTCTGAAAATCTGTAGGTAAATGAAATGGGCTGTCTACTGACTGGTGTCTCCATAACAAATAGGAAAATACGGGATTTTGCCAGTGAGAGAACAAGCAGAAATGGAAGAATATGAGTTCTTTAAATGCATGTGTTTCAGATGACACCTCTAAAGTTACAATTTTATGAGCCAAAGCAAACAAGAGTAACCATCAGCCATCAGACCTGATTCTTGCTATACTAAAAACAAACAAGCCACCCTCCCCAACCCTGTAAAATTACATTTAATTTTCAAGCCATTACACACAAAAAAAAGATACAATGACCTAAAACATCTCTGTAAGTTGCAATAATTATTTCTTTGTTTCCCTTCTAGATAAAAAGCACTGTAGCTTCTTTAAAAGAAGGAAAAATACTCACCCTCTGTTACTGACAATTGCCTTTTTCAAGTGAATATAATTTGCAGGAAATATCCCCTGCAAGAGAAAAAATTCTGTCCGTTAGAAAAGTACATTTGCAGTTTTCAGCATTGGTAACCCAGGCCACAATAAATAACTGCCAACAGACATATTAAGAACCCCCCAAACAACAATTGTGTCAAAGCTGCCAGTCAAAACTCTACATTCAGATTAGTAACAATTGGCTGGTTTAGTCTGTCTTAGACCAGGACACCACACTGGACCAAACCTCCACCTGGGAAGGTCAGAAAAGTGGCTCTTCTGCAGTTTGCAGCACAGCACCTGCAGCTCCCAGAGCTGATGCTGGTGAGGGAGAAGTGACACAGATAGAGGCTTAAAAAGACAAATTAAACAAAAACTAAAAGCCCACCACCAAATTTGCACTGAAACCCCAAGGACCGAAGTATTCTATTACTTGCATACCCTGGAGCTGTCAGTTTTTCTCCCTTTCCAAGGAAAAGCTGTTCAAACCTACATGGGACACCTCCAGTTTTTTGTCTTTTACTGTTCCCATGAGGGCTGGACTCCGACCTTGCCTGTGCCAGTGTGCTCTTGTGTGTTGAGACATGAGGAAAAGAGGTAATTTAATCCAACCTCTTCCCAGTGTTCCACATCCTCTGTAAAGCAAGTGGCCCTGCCTGAATCCTAACAGCAAAGTCTGTCACTGTGTAAGAACAGCAACCTGCACTTCGGTAGGAAATACAGAAGCAGCATTGGAAATCTTTGGATTAAAAACCAGCTCACAGCCTCTGACAAAAATGTCAGCAATCAAGTGTGGGCTTTCACTTTTTAGAGCTTTAAAATCACACAATTTTGAAATAAAAATTTCTGGGGTGGGGGGGCAGGTTGAAAGGAATATTAAGTACGTAAGATTCCAAATGCTAAGGAAAATTCTTTCTTGTTCATAGGCAAGACTAAAATTGTAGAAGGAAAAAAGCTGAATCTAAGAGGAATGGCTTCACCAGGAAAACAGTAAATATGCTTGCTTTCAGCCACATGAAAATCCAGGAAGAAAAGAAATGCTACTTCACTTCCTTGTTTGGTTCCTTCTAGTTAATGCTGCTTATTTCTGGTATCTAAGAAACCAGGGAAGGTTTGAAGGGCTCTCCTATCAAAACTGAATATACACACAGAGAAGTACCAACACATACAATGACTGCAGACATTTCATTAAAAGAGTATTATAGTCATGACAATGTAATACAGATAATTTTATATTCCATAATGCATAGGCATTAGGTAAACATGAGGAATCAGGTACTCCTCTCTTTAAATGCAAGCAATATTTAAAGCAACAGATAATAAAGTGAAGCTCATATAGAAGCTCATATTAGCATGTTTGGATACAAACACTAAAAAAAACTTACATGTCCTCACAAAAACAATCATACCAGAACAGTCAAAAAAGTTCTCCAAGAGTAATAACAATGGAAAAAAAATGGCAAATAACCAAATCAAATGGTTAAACTGCAAAAAATCAGAAACCACTCCCAAAAACTTACAAAATCCTTTTTCAACAGACTTTTTTCAAAGTTGTCTTAGATGAATAATTCAACTTATTAAATGTGTTCTTTAAAATGCTGCATTTAAGCAATGCAATATCACCCACCTATGCTTTTCTTAGGGGAGTAGGGTGGAGAGGATCAAACTGGATGAGATTTATAAATGTTGAAAAAATTCCATATTACATGTCAGGAAGGTTTCTGATCCTTTGAGTGATTAATGAGTATCACTCAATTTAAAAAGAAATCCAATCCTCCCACAGGAAAAAAGTTAGAGAAGGAAAACGAAAAGGTTACTGGATTGTAACAGTAAAATAGACTTAGTCTGCCATTAGATTAACAAATATATTCATGCTTACCTTGACACTGGGCTTCTTAATGGAAACACCTCTGTACCAACCTGAAACCAGGTAAAACACATCATAATTATTTGTGGCACTGCTGTCTTTACACAGAAGCAAACTGACTACAACCATGCAGTTACTGAGATCATCTAAAAAACCAGCTGTGCCTCACACAGGTTAAATTTTTAAAAGATTTTTTTGTTAGGGTGTTTTGTAAAAATTACTTTTATTTTGCCCTGCAATAATGACAAACCCTTAACAACCAGCAATGCTCTTGTTTTTTCACACCAGGAATAAAAGCAGATTAGCTAGTTCCCATACTAACAATCCTTAGTCAGTGTGGCAAAGATTCATTCAGCACTCAGGGAAGAGTCTGCACTGAACACTTCTTCCAGGCTGGCACATGAGTCTTGTTGCAGTGTTTATCTTGACAAAATCTCCAGACTTCAGAAACCTGTAAAAGCCATTATCATACATTTCCAATGTGCTTTAAACACATATAAATTCTTTGCATGTGTCTGGTCTTAATGTATGTCTGAGTAGAGAACAGGCTTTAGGATCTAATTTACACACCCCATTATTATTCTGGTATTCTCCATCAGGAAACAGCTCCAGACAGGACAATAAACGAGGAGTAAAACACAAAGCTGCTAAAGTTGCAAGTTAAACACAAGTACCCAGTTCCAGCTGCTTCCCACAGGTGACAGTGGTGTCACTCAGCACTCAGCTGGGAATAAAGGGGCTGAAGACCCCCCCCAGCTGAGGAGTGGAAAAGCAGCACACTGGAGCTGGGCTGGAGCAGCCCCAGGCCTGCAGGGGGACAGTGGGTGCCATTCTGGGGAGGGGGCCTGGCTCTCCCCAGCCACCCCAAACTCGTGGGCAAACCTGGCCAGGCCCAAGCCAAGTTCAGCCCCCAGGGTCAATAGAGCTGCAGTCAGTGCCAGCCAGGCACAGCCCTCACCTGCCAACAGCCAACACTTCCCATCAGCTAAATCCACTGCCCATAAAAATTCCTCTCATTTTCCCACTGACTTCCTACTTATTGTATTTATTCCTCCCGTATTTTAAATTGCACTGGCACAACCTGCCAGTAGTTTGCTATGGAGAATTCTAGAGAAGAACAGAACAAAGTAACTGGGTATTTAGTCTCTCACAAAAACAACTTCAGATTTGGCTGAATTATAATAACAGTCTCACTGAGAGGATCAGATGTGGGGAAGAAGGCCTTGAATTTGCTTTAAAGACAGCTTGATAGTCTTGAATTTTTATTTTGTTTTAAAAGGGAATCTAAATCCACATGAAATAAAATAACTGATGAATTCAAAACAATTGGAAACCTTAGTACAGAAAAAATGTAAAAATTAAAATCCATCTTTTTCATTACACAAATTTCTCATGAAGATAGGACATAACACAAAGATTTGTTTTCCTATGAAATAATTGTTTATATTTTTAAAATAATATATTGCTGTTTTGAATTCATTTGAGTTGATCAAACTTCAGGGCAATCATATAAATATAAACATAAATGCACAAACAACACATACAGATCCTTAACATGAGTGATTTCTAGAACTCCACACAACTGTGCCCACACCTGCTTTTAAGCAACAGATGCTGCATATTTTTAAGGTCACAGAAAAAATAAATGCATTTATCCTGTGATTCACTGTTACTAATATTAACTACAGTCTGCACCTCAGAAATAACCAGACATTTAAGCTCTAAGACAAACAGAATGACAAACTTCTTGGTAAACGGGGAAAAAAGTGATTTTATCCAAGTTTGTGAACAGACCTGTAAAAAAACCAAATCCAGTAAAGGGGGTGACCATTAACAATCTGCATCTGCAGGGTAGTAAACAAAAACCTAGCTGATTTCTGAAGCTTTTGTTCATTCCAAAACAAATTTTCAAAGTTTACAAGCTATGTGTTTACAGAGTTGTGAAAACAGGCAAGGAAGGACTCTGAGAAATCACCCAGCTCATCCAAGTCATGTCTCAATCTCTCCTCACATTTAGTCTGGTTTAAACAGCAGCCAATCATTTATTATCAGGGCTGAATAACACTGCACTCCTTGCCTGTGGAAAATGATCCATACATCTGTGAAGTCTGGATTCCAAGGTATTTCTGCACCAAATTCCAAGGAAACTCTGTTTCTGCAACTCCACACAGACCATTTGAAAGCAGTGGTGTGGCACAGGCAACTTTTTAGAACAAATTTCTTTTAGAAATCAACACTGGCCAGTAAAACTGCAGGTAACATCTGAAATTGTGGTACAGTACTTGGAAATCTGGCATATTTATGGCAAGTGGAGATGGCAAATCCTCACTGGACAATCTATTTCAGTGGCTCAGACATACATTCCTCTTAAAACATGAACTTTCTTCGATTCTATTTAAATATTGGATTTTTTTTTCTTTTGGACATCACAGAAAATATTTTGCTGACTTCCCTCTTGTAGTATTCTTCACATATTTGAGAAGTTGTTAAATTTCCTTTAATCTTATAAATGGTGCTCTCCACATCTTACTTGTTCTTTTATTTTTATATTTTTTAATGTAGTATATTTTTTTTAAGTCACTCCTCTCTATATTGAGTTTCCTTCAACTCTGGGCAAGCAAGAGGCAGTCAAGGAGCTCAGCTGAAGCTGAAAGCCCCACATTTTAAAATGCACAGCTCATTCTGTATCACAAAAAAAAAGCTATGGGAAAAGGTACAATGCTTTTTTAAAAGGCACATTTAGAAAATTGCATCTGCATTACATTATTCCCTAAAATGAACTAAACCTGCATTCTGGAATTAGTCTTAAACACATTAATATTGATGTAATAATTTATCTTAAAGAGCATTTGTTTCGGAGGATTTAATGACAATAGTCATCAAACCAAGGCAGGTGCTTCAGCTAATTGTGATCCCAACAAGCACCCCCTGGTTAGACACAACACTGACCAACAGCTTCAGGTGTCACTGCAGGGAAAATAATAACTGCTAATATTTCAGACTTATGGCATGCATTTGGTGACACAGGGTCTTCAGAGGGTACTGACTTCACAGAAATGGTGAAGAAGATGGGACTTAAAATCAAGGAGAAAAACACAGCCATAAAGTGACAAGAATTTTGTGAATAAATTAACGTGAAACAAGGATCATGCCTGCAGCGAGGTTGGGCGGGGACACAGCCGAGATGGCTGACCTGAATCAGCCAAAGGGGTATTCCATACCACACACATCATTTGGTGCAAGAAAACCAACAATTAGTCTATCAAACATGCCACTGTAAAACTACCTGTACCTGTGGAAATCCGGTGGGGGAACTTGAAGCCACATTAGAGAATCTGCAAACTGTTGGACAAAGACTGAAAACCCCTCTCTTCAAAGGTGTGTCACACTCAGGAGTCTCAGCAGTAGTGCAGCCCTAGTTAAGTTGCAAAAGCAGCTCTGGGGCAGTCCTGCACATCTCAACCTCTTCATTTCAGTGACTGGAAGAGCTACCAATGATTTTTTGATCTTTACTTGAAAGTGTGTTGAATGAGACTGGATATTCTTTCTAAAAGCCATCTCATAACCTTTTTCAGATTTCCACTTAATCCACAAGAGGTCTGTCACATGGAAACAGCTCACCCCTGCAGAGGACTCAGTAACAAAAAAGCAAAAGGGTTCTAATTGAAAGATATTGATCTACTTTTCCAGAAAAATAAAGCTCAAGTATCAGCGTTAAGTAAAGAATCATGAGCTGCAGACTGTAGGAAAAAATAAATTCTGCATATAATTTCTTGACAAACAAAATTTTGAAAATAAATTACATAAGTATTTATGGTAAATCCTAAAGCTACAATTTGTTCTTAAATAAAGCAGAATCTAGTAGATGCTAGTAGAATCTGCTACAGGAACTCAAGCATTCTTTGTCCTACAAAAAATAAATGTACTTGGCAGTAATGTGAGTAACCCTCACACCTGGAGCAAAGCTGTCTTTTGTATATACAAGCCAATAAACAACTGCTTTTATCTTGTTATCTGCATGTAAACTGCTCTGCAGAGCTGAAGGCACCCAAAGTGAGCCAGGAGAGGGACAGGAGCAGCGCTCAGCAAAAGCTTCCCAGAGGCCGGAGCACTCTGTCCCCAGCTGGCTGCTCCACCCGCGCTGGGCAGGCGGAGCAGCAGCCGAATCCCCGGCCCAGCCCGCTGCACCACGTCAGGGAGCAGCCCGGGGCCAGCAGAGCCACAGGAGCATGCTGACCGTGCTGCCAGGGCTGCATTATCACCTCGCCAAAAGGCAAAGAGAGACGGGATGTCTTTTACTGTGCCACTGGCCTGGCCAGAGGGCTGTCCAGAAGCTGCTCCTGGACTCTGAAAGACGACTTTCAATAACTGGGCAAGATCTGCCACAGCAGAGGTGTGAGGCCAAGAGGCTTCGCTTCCACGGGCACATCCCACAAAATACAAAGAGGGAAAAAAGAATGAAATGGGGGGGAAAACCAACAGGAAAATGGATATCTCACTGGAGACATCTTCCTCAGGCCAAACATAAATTACTGGGAAGGAGTCACTTTGGCCCAGGCAGCCACAGGTGAGCTCCTGACTCAGTGGGAGGAAAGCTGCAGGGCTCCCACAGCACTGACAGCCTGGAGTGGGGCTCCTCCCTCATCTGCATGGCACAGCTTAGAAGCACGGCAAAGGCATCACTTCTCAAGCACATTGAATTCATCAAGAATTTTTTTTAAAACCCTGATTGCAAGTTATATCTGCTGCTTAAGTGTTCCAAATACCAGAAACACTTATTTTGACCATGCCATCGCTGCTGGAATAACTTGAAATATATTTTATGCATGGTTTAAGAACACAATTATTAATGTACACACGTGAAAACCATGTACATAAATACTTGTGTGGATAGCAGAATTTGCATGGGTAAGATAATATTCTTTTAACTGGTGCTTCAGGCATCAGCTGGTGTTTCAATTCTTCAGTGAATATACAAAATTCTCAAGGTAATAATTACAGTTACTGAAGTTATAGCATTTTTAATCTAAATAAAATTGCCCTCTAGCAATAAAAACAAATGGACAAAACAGACATTTTAAATTTAGTCTGAATGCCACTAGTTACTGACAGCCACTGCCTGTGGCAGGGCAATTGCCATGTGACTCGAAAGACAGAGTGTTCTTCAGAATGCACAGTCCAAATGTGCATTTCAAACAAGGAGTGTGCTCATACTTTGCCACTTGACAAAAGAAAACTCCATCTTTCAGCATTTCCAGTGCCACACTAATGCCCCTCCAGCTCCTCCAGGCACAGCAGAGAACTCCACTTGGTGTCTCAGTTCTCCCTCAGTGCCAAGATCATAGTGGAAGGGCTCAGAGAGGGGGAAAGCTGTGAATGACAAGCACAGGTCCAAGTAGTGCCTTGATGAACATTTCTAACCTTTGAATAAGACCAGTGGAGGATCTGAATATCCTTTGTGAAAGCAGTGACTACAAAACCTCCCTGGTAACACCTCCTGCTTTACAGATGTTGTGTGTTTGATGGAAACACAGGTGGAGACTTTGGTAGTTGCAGAGGAAAGGCAGGTACCATGTCCATGAGTTTTATTTACTGGAATAGTGGGCAGTGAGAGGCCTTTGTCAGACCTAGGAAGGGTTAAATACCAGTGATTTAGATATTTGTGGTCTAGTATGAAGGCACACAGAGGAGCAAGCATGCAAATTTGGGGAAATCCAAAAAATCCAATTTCAAGCATGTGAACAGGATCCAAACTAAAAAAGACAACTCTATTTCACTCTATTTCATTTAAAAATGCATAGACAACCACAATATTTTTTAACATGTTATCAGTTGGTAGTTATATTCATATGTATTAAGCTTAGAGATAAATACATGTATGTGGGCGTGTGTGTATGCACCTACATTTGTTTCTTTACTCTGGAAATGTCTATAAATCTTAGCTGCTGTGGTACCCAAAATCTTGAAATAGGAAATTCCCTCCTCTTTCATTCAATTGCACTAAAAGCAGGGACTGCTTCTTACACCAATCACTACAGAAGAGCACTTGCTCTTTTGTAATACAAATACAGTTATTCAGTAAGTTATTACGATTAAAAATAAGCACATTCAGAAGTATAGCTACTCTTTGAATCTTTGTCAGCCTTGAATTCTCCAGCGAGTCTCTGAAATCATAGTTCACATCACTAAAAGTTTCTGTGTATGTGAATCTTTTCAACCCAGACAGAAAAATCCCTGCTGCAGACAATTATGCATAAACTATTCAAGAAGTGAAGCTGAAACAGCAATGGATCTCCTGTGACTCTCACAGCAGTGACCCTTATTTTGTGTGGGTTAACATTATTTTATCCAGTCTGTCTACACAAAAGAATCCCCAGCAAAGAACACAGAAGTAGAGGACCCTGTTAAACAACCACTTAGACAAGAATGCTTAAAAAGCAACTGCTTTTTTTCCCCTTTTAAGAGCCTGCTTTGCACATTTAGTGTGCTTTTTTGCATAATTCACACATGCAAGAGCTGCAGCACAGACAATCTGAATATTCAGATGAGTTTCACAGTGTGGAGTTCCAGATGCTATTATCAAAATTAATCCATCTTTCTATACACAAAGTCCATGGTAAAGGCACCTCAGCCAAAATGACAGGATGGAGGGCTTAAAATACAAAGCAAAAAAAAAAAAAAAATCTGTACAATCTTCCATCCAGGAAAACCCTGTCTGAGGACCTCCTTTCTCAGCAATTTGAAGACTGGCATGAATGCTTTTGAGGAACCATCCTCAAAACTACCAGCAAAGGAAATATGCAAAGCCTAGTTGTTTAAACACTGTAAAGACAAGTTGGATTATCCACTTCCTTTTCATAAAAAAACCCGATCCTTGGAGATTGTGCTTTTATTTCCCAGAAATGGTTGGAAAACACCACGACTGCTTTCAGCAACATACAGTGTTTAATTCCCTTAGATTTATCCCTAAGCAAAGGGATACTTTTTTCCTGAGCTTGCACCATGTTCTAATTTACAAGACCTGGTAGAATAATTACAATCTGCCCTCAGTGTGCGAGCACAGCTTAGCCCATCACAGCACTTGTGGTTTTTAAAAAAGCATGGGATTGTTTACAGCAAGCTTCTTTGTGGGTAATTTTCTCCACTGCACTGCAAAGCTCTCATTCAACAGAATTTTTACAAACATACATTACTAGAAAAATTAGCATAGAGAAGGTGACTTTTTTGTGATGAGTTAAGTCAGTGGGAAAACAAACACCTGAGTACAAGAAAAAGCATCTAGAGCAAAAGACAATTCTAGGCGTGAGAGAGGCAAAGCAGAGCCTGCTGACAAGCATGCAGAAGGTCTGGGGAGCAACATTAACACTGGAGATGAAAAATTTCTTTAACCTGAACAAACAGAAACGACATCTACAGCTTTGTGGAATGTTAATTTGGAATTCAAATTTGTGGATCTGGGTTTTGAATTTGTTCAACACTTCAGGAATAAGGTTACATTATTCCACCTCAGGCTACAGTGAAACATGTACTCTTACTGTATCTTGTCAACCTACTTCTCACCAGACACATTTTACAACGCTGGCTTCACATTAGAATAATTCTCCTTTTACATACAGCTTCAATCACATTCTTCATTGTGAATAAAGGAGAGCATTAGGACATTTGATCTATTCACACACAGACATCTCCAGTCATGTAAGAACTGTAAAATTTACAATGGCATTTTGCTTTAGGTACAAAAACACACATCAAGATAAATGTAAAAAAACCTCCCCTAAACCCATATTTTTTACATTTTTTCTGATAGTGTTAATCTATTTAATAACTAGTATTTTCCACCTGTTCAGGTGTTTCTAAGTAATTAAACTGATACACTTCATAGAAATGCATAACTGTCACACTGAGAAAATACAGTAAAAAAAAAGATACTAATTCTATACTTTATATGATGAAAATTCAGTGTAAGACCCAGTTATAATACAACAATCAGGTCAGGGTTCAAGATTTTCTGGACAGATGGTTAACTTCAAACACACTGACCCCCTATCAGACTGGATTAGTGCCAAGAGCACTCAGCCTTTCCTACGGAAAGTGGGTCAGAGTAGGTTTTATTCAAGTGCTTTGATTTGATGCATCATGATTTCCAAAGAACTTATTAAAATCTGCTAGATTAAGATACTGGTACATCCTTACATAGAAAATGGGGTTCCTGCTTGGACATCACACTTACCTTCACATTTCTCCAGGATCTGGACAGTTTCACCTAGTTCCAGGACCAAGCCTTGCGGAACAGTTCCTCGGAAGCTGCATATCACTAGAGGGTGGGGAAAAAGAGAGAGAGACATATGAGGCTTGGATCTTTGTGTGAATTTTCTTCTAAGCATAGCCCTTAGCTCACTCCCTGCATAAAAATAGCTCTGACATAGCTGCCCAGAAAACCTGTCAGCCAACTTTTCCTGATCAGGTGTGTTTATTCCGGCCCTTATCGGAAATTAAGGTCCACAACACCATAAAAGCTGAGCTTTTAAAAAGATTTTTTAAATTAAGCAAGGTTTGTAATCACTTTAATCAGCAACCCCTGATTTATATTGCATACAAAGATTTCCTTGTCTCACAATTCCTACTCTACTCCACAACCCATCAATGGAACAGGCTGCCCAAATTGCAGAGATTAAAACAGGAAATCAACTCCAGCAATTACTTTTCTCCAAGTTGAAACTATTTCAAATATCATCTGTGCATTTAATAGACTGCAAAAATCCTGTAACACCATAGATTATATTTAAGCAGACATATGAAACAATTCATAAGAATCTGTACTTTTCATAAGCACTATCTAACATGATAACGCATCTTTTCCAGGTATCTTTAATTTTCATTAACCAGGGAAAATAACCCATCTTAATGTTTCAGAAAATATTAATACAATAATTAAAAATAATAAACGAAGCTCAATTTTTAAAAGACATTTTAAAAATTCACAGCGTATAATGATAAATTCTTCAGCGATATTTACCAAAATACAGCAGGGACATGGGCACGGGTAGTTCCCTCAAACATGAGATGTCAGAACAAAGGGTGAATTGCAGGTCAGGCCCTACCTCCCCCAGGCACAGATTTAACACAGGCACTCCAGTACCTTGCTCCAGGTACACACACACACACCCAGGAGAGCTCCCTGTGTGTCACCTCCACACTCCCAGCATTACACGTGGAATTCCACGAGCTGAAACAGTGACCCCCAGTGGGCACCACCCTTTTCTCCAATTCAAGAGAAAATTCACTCCCCTTGGAATGCAAACACTCCAGCTGTGGTCAAGATATTCCCATATGATGGAGGCACATTTCACAGAATATTCTGAGTTAGAAGGATCACACCAGGATCACTGAGTCCAACTCAAGTGAATGGCCTATAGAGGGATCAAACCCACAGCCCTGGAGTTCCCAGCACCATGCTCCAACCAGCTGAGTCCAGCTCCTCCCTAAAGATCCTCCCATGCCAAAGCCATGAGTCCCTTCTGACTGCACATGAAGCAGACAGGCTGAAGTCCAGGGGAAGAACACCATGGAAGCCAAGACTCCCACCTGCACCATGTACCATGAGGTAGGTCTCTTGAACCTTGAATTCCTAAGAAATGAGAAACACAGAGACAAAACTTCCACCAAAACAAAACTGCATTTTAACCCTTTGCACACACTCCATAATGGGCAAGGGAAAGAAAGAACAAACTACACCCGCCAGGCAAACACCCAGATGAGGCCAATACAAGAAAGATTGAAAAAAAGATCTAAAGGGAACCAAATGGCATCAAATGCTTGCACTTCCACAGTGAGACTCAATGCAGGATTTAATCCCAAGAGTTAAGAACTCAGAATTTCATCAACAAACCTAAACTGCTCTCTCAGCTCTTATGGCCCAGCAGAAGTCACCGTCAGTTAAATGAGGCTTTAAATTCTTGTTTACATCAGAGGCAGGAGAAACACAACAACTGGCTCCAGACTGGAATACTGCAGACAGCATAATCCAACAAAAACTAAGCTCATCAGCATTCTGGATCCATTCTTCACCCATGAGGAAATCATAAATATGGATTTCAACCAAAGAAAAACTACTTAAAGCCTCTCCCAAAGTACAGGAACAATGACAACTGAAATGATGAACTAGCAGGACATAATCAAACCTCCAATGGCTTTTCCTTCTTTTTTTTTCCTCTTCGGTATTTTATATAGCTGGATCTTTTAAGTACAGAAAATGTTTTCTCTTTTCTAATTTGCAATTTTACCAGATTAAGAACATACAAGCTGATTTGCAAAATACAACAAAGTCCTGTATTAAAATGTGATTTTTTTTAGTTCAAAAATGACAAAACCACTAAAAAATTCATGTATGTCTCAAAAAGGGGAATTCCAAACAGCTTGAGTATAAAGCTACCTTTGAAAACACCAGAAAACAAAATGAAGTGTTAATACAGTAATTAGATATTCATTTATGAGAGTAATTTCAGACACATTATTAATTTTAAGAATTAATATGGGCATGGTAATATTAAAAGCCAATTTCTAGACCATTTTCATCTGTTCTGAACATGAACACTGATCTCATGACAGAGACACCAGTCATGGCACATGGGGGTGTTAGTGGTTGTAGACAATAGAAAAGTTAAATCATGGAGGAAAAACAACTTGGCTGGTTTTACTCAGCCAAGCCCAACAAGAAACAGTAACTCTGAAAAGTATTATTGTATGCTAACATTGCATCAGGTGCTCTGAATTAACAAACAGCAGCTGGCTTCCTATGACAATTATTTACCATATTAAAGCTACTGAATCAAGGATGCAGCTGGGAAAGAAATTACCAGTCCTTTGGCTATCAAATATCTGCCTATTATGTAATAATACAGGTGAGCCTGGAATAAAAGCTAAAGGAAAGGTACCAGGAAAAGACAGTAACGGGGTTTTTTTTCAATTGCTGATAGAAACATTTTTTTAAAATATGGTCAGGAATGGTGACTTTAATAAAGTTGGTATTACAGGAAGTAATCCTAATAGATGTGTTAGTTTACAGATACAAACTGTCCATTTTTAAAAGGATTCGACTGGACACACAAAGAACTTCTGATACAAGGACTCTACAATATGTAACCAGTTCTTCAGAATTCAGAGCACTCTGTTCATAAGATAAACAAAGCTCTTTTCTTAGGTCTACTTCACTCAAAAAAAGAATAAATAAGCAAAACTTACAAAACAGAAATTAACTGATTCCATCAGCTCTAGATACAATCTTGGTGATCATACTCAATTAGAAAATTAATTCTATACAAAAGTAATGCTCCCCCTTCATTCTCAATACAACAGTATGGAATCCAATTCCTTTTGTAATCATCAATAAATTATGTTAGTCTCTTCTGTTTGACAATTTTTATAATCAATCCCTAGGATCGGTGAATAGCAATATAGATATTATCAAAACAGTGGAAGCCAAATCTCAAGAGTAAATTATTTTCCAGACACACTAAATCAAAGTCAGGAAAAATTAAAGAATCCAAGTAAACTGATCCAATAGACCAAACTGTCTTGCTAAACTGTGTAACAAGAACAAAATTTAACATTTCTGAAATAAAAAAAGATGGTAAAAACAATGCCTGATTATGACAGAATCACAGAAATTTAAGGTTCTTTTATAGTCTGATTTATTATTCCAACAGTTACTTCCAAAAAAGTTATGGATGTTACTCATTTGTTAAGCTAAAAATGCATTATACAAGACAATCTTATTTATAGAGTCTCTTTTATGTACATAGTTCTTCTTAGCAGCATTATTTGAAAAATGTGATTGCAAATATAAATGAGAAATACAGAGTAATTCAACTATTCTGAAGAAAACCATTTACAGAGAGGACTCTGACAACTGATTTCTTTCCTTTCCACACAGAAATTCCTTACCCAACACGATCACCTACAAACTGTCCATCAGTCTGTAAGCTTCCACCATTTCTTGTAAGATCCATGTCCTTGGTCACCAGAACACACAAGTAACACATCATCAAAACAGGCACAAAGCAAAGCTTTTACCCACCAGTTAACTGATCCCTCTTGGACTCAGGACACACAGGACACGCTGCTGAAATATTTAATATCCATTTTCAGATGTGAAGCCCCTTGCCATCATTCAGCTCTATAAGGAGGTCGTAGTTCCCCTCACAAAGTCACTTCAGCCAGCAGTTAAAGCCAACATTTGCTAAAGAGGAAAGCTTTGAAAAAGCACTACATGCCATGTGATCCAGGAATTATCTCCAAGACTGAAGTCCCTTATCTGTAGTACTTAAAATGGACCACAGCAAAGGAAATTCTTCCCTCTTCACCTCTGGAATTTATCAGTAAGAACGGCACAAACCAGTTCACACAGGCAGTGACTCTCATGCTGTACCAGAACATAGGAAGGAATTGTGGAGTACAACATACAAGAAGAGATGACCTTGGAAAAATGGTTTCAAAAGTCAAGGATCCGGAAGATGACAGATTTTTCCTTGCCCATGGATATGCCCTGACACAGTGCAATGTAAACAGCTGCACTGCAAGTCACCAGTAGAAGAGAAACTGCATCAAAAGATAAACAGGACCTGTTAAGCCAATGCATCTTTGCACACCTCTGATTCCTCCTGCGCTCCACCTAAAGCAGCTCCTTGCTATGTGAACAAAGAAGATCCAATTGATACAAATCAGGAGGTTTCACAAACCATCTTCTCAAACAGCCCCTGTCAATAGCTCTTGAAGAAAATGCACTTGGCTGTGATAAAGTGGGAAGGTGTTTGCACAGATAAATAATCAGCAAAGGGATGTGAAATAAAAGAGCCATTTCCCTTAGTGAGGACAGATTGAGCAGCAAGCTCTGAAGGGATCTCTGTTGGAATCTTTCCCATTTCAAGTATTCTTAAATAATCCAAAAAAGCTCATAGTTTAGAGAAGCCCCAAAATTTATAAGGCCACTCAGGCTATTCAGAGTAATAAAGAGCTAGAGATGGACCCAAGCTCCACAAGCACAACTGGCAGAACTGGAGATGAGCAGTGTTCAGTTCACCTGTCTGGCATTCCATGAGGGATGAACAAACCTCACCTCACACAAAAAATCATCATCTCCTCCCTTGCTAGTGCCACACTGAGTGGAACTCTGGAATGTCAGAGGTCTTACCATAAAACTCAGTGCTCAGCCACCATATGTCAGAGACCACCCCACACATCACACAGAACATGGTCTTGGGGAAAAAGGGAAGACACCATTACCCACAGTACTGCATAAAATTCCCAATGAACCCCATGTGCCAGTTTTCCCCTTTGCCAAAAAGGACTGAACAGCATAAGAACAGGTAGAAAGTAGAGAGAGAGAACATAGACTGAATAAGGACTGAAATGTGATTGATTGTTAACCAATATGGGACTTCTGTACCAGGAAGGCTGAAAGTGTGGAGAGGGGATAACTGACAGAAGGTGCACAGGGAACTGTTGCTATTCACTCCTTCCAGTTCAAAAAGCAGAGCAGTGTCAAATGAAGCAGCAGAGTTCAGAACTTAATTAAAATATTTTTCCGCACAGTGCAAAAACTGTGAAAGTCCTCATGAGATACTGTGGGTGACAGAAATGAAATAATCACCCAAGCTCCAAAGCCGGCAGGACAAATCTCTGGATGTGCCCCACCCTCGGCTCCGCAAGGCCCAGTCCCAGGAAGCAGCAGAGCCTGGGGAAAGCTCCACCCCGACTGCAGCCACGGCCGGGGCAGCACACCGGGGCCGCAGCGCTGGGTGATCCAGGGATCACCGCCTGAGCCTCTGCTGTCCCGTGCCAGCGACTGCTTCGGGACCTCATCTGAGCAGCAGGACGGCAAAGAGCAGAGCACAACTCCCAGAGAAATGCTGAGTCAGGTTTCACCTGTGTCACTGTCACCTTCTGCTGCCAGCCACAGAGGTGGTTTCATTTTTGCGGCGATAGAATTTAAAATGTATCTGGCCCTTATAATTCTTTCCAATTCCGGTGCCTGCGTCCCAACCTGCCCGCCCAGTCTCATCTGGGCTGCAATGCTGCCACTGATCATTTCTTCTCTCAAATGGATGCCAATGCCCTGATAACCACAGTAATGGAAATGTGCCACATTTGTCACATCAACAGTGGGAAGACCCAGGACAACAGGGAGTCAGAGAACTACCCAGCCCAACACATCCAGCTGCTCAGCCCCTTAAAACATCATTTTTTCTTAGCATTTACTCAAAGTCATGCAATGAACTGACAGGGCTATATGCCTTCCCATCTACTTTCTTATTTTTTTAACCTATTTCTACACATTTCACTGAAGACTACAAAAATATTTTGATCTTGCATAATGTTCTATTTACACTACATAATATCAATTCAGCTTATGAGTAATTTGTTTACTTTCATAAAGGAACAGAGCCCCTTCCCTCCTCACTGTCCAAGATGTAACAATGAAAATCAGAAGAACTGATTTAAGTGAGGACTGAGAAACAAAATCAGTTCAAGACCTTTCCATGTTTACATTGTTGCTTTTTCCTTCTCCAAATCTAAACTATGTATCTCCCAATCACAGCCCGATCATTAAAAGCCTGATCATTAAATCATAACAATTAAAATTATTATGTATTTCCCAGGTTTTCACATCCACAATAGAAAGCATTGCTACTGGAACAGATCCAATACGCTAAATCACATTTTGATTTTTCTTTATCAGAAGATGTTGGTAAAGCCATGATTTAATGGACTCTATGGACTAATTTTGGGGAAAAAAATTTAATTTCATGAATTTTGAACATATCTCCATTTACAAAAGACAGATCTTCTTGGACTTTGTGACAGTTTTTTCCAGTTCTAAACTCATTGCTAATATTTTTATCTGCCTTATTAAAATCCTGGTAGCTTGCAATAATTTTAGATGACACTTGCAGAACAAGTGTTTCAGGTTCAAGTATGTAATTTAATTTTTATAAAAAATTACTGAGTGTACCACACTCAGCTTGCAGTTATTGAGATTATGCACTGACCATCCCTCAGTAGATCTTCAACTAAACCCATTTCAGGAGGAATGGCAGGGATAACATATGGGAGAGGCACAGCCGCAGTTGCATTGCTCCATACCCAAAATACCTTGACAAGGTAAAATCACACCGAGCAGGCACTGACTTGTGTTCTGTGCTACAAACGTCAAAGTTCTCCAGTTCTCTGACGGTGGAATTTATGCCTTATAACACATAAGCATGTTTTAAACTCACACCTCTATCACACCAGCTACGACTTTGGAGTATGTGTTTACTTAGGGTAAACACAAACACTGACATTTCACAGTCCTTATACAGCATTTTGTATTCAACTACTACTCATTGTCGCCAGTTAACACAAAACACAAGTCAATCCCTGAGCTTAAGATAGACTTAGATTGATTAGTATTAAAGACTGAATTAAATACTAGATCAATATTAAATGATCTAGTATATAATATTTAAGAAAATAATCTAATTACTCCAAACTGATAAACTAATCTTATGATGAGTATGTATCTTTCCCTCAAATAATTTTTCCAATTAATCCAGCTATTAAAAGTGTCTAGTATGACACAATATATGCTAGGTTTAAGAGCTGAACAAGATAAACTTTATTTTCTTCCCTATAACACCCAGATGATAATAAAGGCTCCATGTAACCCAAGAGTCACCAGGTGAGACCAAAAATGGGTCTAAATCCAATACTTTTCCCCTTACAGCAGCTAAAGCAAGGAGGGGAATGAAGGGTATTAGAACAGGGCAAGGATGTGGCTTCCTCCAGCTTGAGACATATGTGGACCGGGCCTTCCTAAAAGGAGGTTTCTGTTTGTATTAATTTTATGTGTGTATTTAGTAGCATTTTCTATCCATTTTCTTCTATGGAGCCACCCAAATGCTGCAGAACCACATCAACTTTTTAACAGCCCCATCAGCCCAGAACTCACACAATTCTTCCATCACACAGAAATGGGGGTTCACTTGTTTGGCTCCTGTGTCATCAACACTCCCAGGAATTGTATGAAACAAGCAAGCCAACAATTTTTATTCTTCCACTCCACAGTATTTGTGTTTTGAGAATTTTCTAAGCTACCTTTGCTTAATAATGTATTTTCCAAGAAGAGCAGGTGTGGATTTTTTGCATTTAGGGATGGCAGAGGGAACAGTCTCCAGGCTAGGCAGGATGACTGGGCAGGAAATCCAGCACTGACACAAATGATCCCAAGAGGACAAGAGAGAGGCGAGATTTAGCTTTACCTTTCTGTGAGGCGACTGTGTTGCACAACCACGCCTACGGCAGCACTGAATTAATACCTCCCAAACCTCGCTGCACCTTCCAGCCTGAGCTGCTCCCAGAACCACAAACCTCTTCCCAGCAAAAGGAGTAGTTCTTGAAGACAGAAAATTGTGGGTTTAATGATTTAAAATAACAAGATGGAGTCGACGATGAAAAAATCCTTTCACATTTTTAGACCAAAATTAAAGGCCAATATGATTAATTTTTTCCTTTGTGGAACTGCTTGATTAAGCCTGGCAGCTTCATAGATTGCACAGTAAGAGTCTGATAATATTTGACAAGGGAGCAGAACCATGAGGAAATGAAAAGAAAAACATTTCCATTTCATTCTACAAATACCTACAATAATGTTTTCACCCTGACAATACACCTTCCAAGTATTTAAATTTTTAATTGTGGGTGAGGGTTTCAATTATTTCCCAGAAATGAATCTGAGACTTGCAGATTTATTTGCAAGTCCAGGCCTCATTCATTAAGTACGTTCACAAAGAATACAGGGAACAGACCCCAGGTCCAGCACTTCTAAAACATTCCTCTGTTTAAGCAAGATGACAACATGAATCATTTAGATATGGAAGAGAGGATATATCCAATTACACCTTAAAAACCCAAATAAAACATGAAGTTTTTTTCAGAAGGGGCATTCCTTGCAGAGTGCACTAGTACACATGACACAGAACAGGGCTCTAATCCGATTGGAATTGCCAGGCACTAATGTAATACACACACACAAAAAAGATTATCAAAAGCTGATTAAAAGCCATCCAAACATTACAATCGAAGAGTACAGATTAAACAAAAGACATGATTTAGATGAGGGCTAAAATTTTTTGACCTTATTAATGGTCTTGATGAACTTTTATGGCAAATCTCGATGAAGAAGATACTTCAAACTGAAAGCAAGGCTGAAAACTTTGGGTTCTGTGCATTGCCAAAATTACAGTACAATTAAGTGAAGGTATTTCAGGCTGCTCGGGGAGCAGTGGCAGTTGCTAGGCAGCATCTGCTCCAGTCAGAGATGCTTCTTTCTTTGTGCAGTACAGAACCTCAGCCAGGAATACTGCCACCAATGGATTATTCCAAGGCAGCTTACTGCCATCACATGGCATCTGCAAAGTGCTCACCCGCTGCCTAGCAACACCGCCTCTTTCTACTGAGTCATACCAGCACCAGGACAATATTCCTGCAAAAAAAGAAACAGATGCCTGGGAAGAAAGGTGATCATTCAGTAGCACAGCAAAGGATTGCAAGCATCCTTCCCCTGCCCTCCAAGATAAAAATAGAGATTGGGCTCAAAAATCATGAGCTGTTTAAAATAGTTTTTCACATCCTGGTGGCAGGAGGTGGGAGAGAAGTAACGGACCAAAACCCACAGCGTTGTCCACTGCCTTAGCTGTGTTAAGGAACTGGTCTTGAGCTCCCAGCTTTGCAAGGATCTATCCTGCTACTTCATCCTCTTCCTGTCACTCTATTCCATCAGTTCATTCACCCATACATCATTCCCTCCATGCAGAAAGCAAATGCAGCAGGCTTTTTCTCCCTTTTAAAGAGAGGCAAAGGCTGTTTCAGTTTCTGAAACCTTCTCCCTCTTTCCAATACCCAGCTGGCAAAGAGAGCACTGAGCACACTCTGCCCAGAGAGGTGAGGAGCTGCTCTGCACTGCTGGGTTTCACAGGCTGCAAACGTGAGCCTGTTGAGCACTTAACTGTTCAACACCAGGAAACAAGGTAAGAAACCAAGCAAGTCTTGACTCTCCCGGATGGTGGAGATTGCACCACCTCTCCAGGCATCCTGCTCCAGGGCTTTCCCACATGCACTATGGGAATCACTGTCTCTGACTGGAATTCGCCCCCATGGCTCCTCCTTTCACCCTGCAGCTCTGAGAAGTGCCTGGCCCCGTCTTCTC
Organism: Onychostruthus taczanowskii; assembly: GCF_017590055.1. Taxonomy (NCBI): domain Eukaryota; kingdom Metazoa; phylum Chordata; class Aves; order Passeriformes; family Passeridae; genus Onychostruthus; species Onychostruthus taczanowskii. The sequence goes on along the minus strand of NW_024506993.1, from coordinate 16,385,763 downwards.
TGTACCTCCCTAGACAGCAGCTATCCATGAGCCAATCCTTTCCTATGCTCCACTTCCCAGGTTGTACCACCCTGGATCTTGCAGACCCTTTTCTCTCCCCATGTTCCCACCTCCTCACCTCACACCTTGTACTGCAAGGTGCAGCCCCAGAGCAACTAAAGGAGGAAAAGAGCATTTCCCTCACCATGCTGGTGCCCAGGAACACAGCCAGGGACGTGGCAGCCTGCAGGAGAACACCACTGGCTCACGTCCACACATGCAAAACTCAGGGATCACCTCACAGCACCTTCCAGCCTGTCCCATTCTGCACAGGCTACAGGGTGAGACTTTCACATCTCCTGTCTCTCTGTTAAATAAGTTCTTAACACATTAAAGCTACCTGGGCATTTATGGTCAGTTTGCACATTTTCAGTGAGCAGCAGGAAGGATAGGGCAGACTTATAGAAGTATATTTACCAGCACACACTCCTGCCTTTTAGCTGAAAACTCTATAAATAGAGCCAGCCTATACTGGCTGCCACACAAGAACTCTGCTGAAGACATCTAAGAAGCCTGTCAATCCACCCATAAGAACTTTGACTTTTTTGGTTTGCAACAAAAATACCAAAAAAAAAAAAAAAAAAAAAAAAAAAAAAAAAAAAAAAAAAAAAAAAAAAAAACAAAAAAAAAAACCAAAAAAAAAAAAAAAACAGCATTTGACTGACAATTGAAAATGCTTTCTTTTCACGACTTTTAACTCTTCCAATCTTGACTGAAGCAAACATGCATTATTTAATGCTGTCAACATCATCTGAGATGCTGGGGAAATCCTCCTTTTCTCTTTTTGTGTCCTTCACACAGGTTTATTTCATTATTATTATTACTACTTATTTTGTTACTGTTTTTTTTTAATAAACTATTTTCCCCCTGTTCAAAGGAGAATATGGTCTTCTGCCAGAAGTGGGGGAGAAAAAGCCAAAACCAAACGAAACAAACCCAACAAGATCAGCAGCTGCAATATGGGGCCTTGCTGTGATAAAGAAAGAGAGAGAAGCCTATTTTCTACCTCCTCAGCCCCAGAGTCCAAAGAAAAGCTGTCCCTGCAAGACCAGTGTTTGAAACACGATCGTCCTTGGCATAAACCCCTTGGAACACATAGATTACCAAACACTTTTCTGTTAAAAAGAAAAACAAGTGGCCCCTCCCCTCAGATCAGTGCCCTGGGAAGGGCTGAACTGGAGCAGCAGGCAGGAGGAGGGCAGAGGGGTGGAGATCACCGTGCACTGCCAGGGGATCTTCCCCAGCAGGCAGGCTTCCAGCGGATGCTCTGCACAGACAGCCGGGTCAAGCACAGCAGTGCCAGGACCTTTCCAGGTCTCAGGACAGCTCCTCCCACTCTAACAAGTCCCTGCTGGAGGAATGGCCTCACAGCATCTCCTTTAAACAGAGGCACCAGCATGGAGAGGATTCCCCTCATCTCTCATCACACCAGGCCCACAGGGAGTGTCCAGCTCCATTCTGTACAGCAAGAGCAGATGTCAGGACAAGACTATTTCACAAAAATATTGATCCAGCTCTAACAGGTCCAGCAGAACTACACTGTTGTATCTTTGTTTTATCAAAATTCAGGTCACCAATTATTCAGATCGCGAGCATTTAGAGAGAGAAACAAAACACAAAGATGCACCAAAGTTCAAACCACAGTTTTCAGTAACCCTTTTTTTCCAGTAATTCAGATATGTTTGGATTACTTGTCCCTCTCTGGCTGAGACTTTCTCACCTGAGCCTACACTTTCTGTCCATGTAACACAGCCCCACATACAGGAAGCAGTGCCTAGGTGAAGTGGGCAGCTTTCTGCAGACACTTCCACAGGCATTTTTCTCCACAAAGGAAAGGGTGGGTGAAACAGAAGCATCACCCCCTATCCCCCCACATCCAGACTCAGTTCTGGAAACACACATTGCTCCCTACAGGGCGTACCCAGCACTGCCTGAGATATTCTCCTATGAAAGGCTCTCTGCTCCCTTCACCACTTGTTTGGGCAGCCCACCCAGCACCCATCCGAGCAAGGCAAAGGACCATGTGCACTGTCACCCAAACAGTCACATATTGCTTGCAACTGCCTTCTATTTAACAGGTCTGGGTTTCTCTGACACGAATTCAAGGGTTCCTTTATCAGGTTCAGAACACTAAAAGTGCAGATACCAATAAACAACTTGTTCATAAACATTCTGAGAGGGAAGAAGGGCCCTGCTGCTCAAAAACACAGCCACAAGAGGCTTCCAGAACAGTGAGGCACCTGCCAAAGCATTCTGTGCTACACTCCGGCACCTTGGGTAGCTCAGGGACTTACATTCAACAGAAAGAAAATAAAATAATTCACCGCTCCATCAACTGCCTACTGCCAACACTAAAAGCATTTAGTGCCCAAGCTTCCTTGCACTGAAATAAAAATAAAGGTTTGTCTAGATGTTTCAGAGAACACCAGCTTACCTCTGAAAGCACAAAGGCCTGCTTTTAATCACCAAGAGTTAGCTGGCACCACTTGTCATAAGCTTTTCTTAAGGCTTAATATCCAGAAAGACTCAAGAAAAGGAAAAGTAGTTAAAAGATGAAAAGGGATGCAGGGAAGTCTTATCCTTGGAATAAGTAATCACCTCACAACTGCACTGGAATGCACTCAGTCTGCTCAAAGCCTCAGTTCCCTGCCTTCAAATATATTCCCTAAGTTTGGACTAAGGACTTATTGTTTGGACAAACACTAAAACATGTCTAAGAGGAAGGAATTATGGCCAAAAAAAACTTTAGAGATGCTTTCAGGATCACAGAAGACCTCACAAACTTCATTTTGACATGGAAAAACTTGAACAGAGATTTGATTTTAACATCAGGCGCTTGAGTGAGATATTTTGTATTTGCCCTGAGGTTCAGTGAGCAGACAGATTTTGAAACAGAACAAAGTGAAAAACGTTGTGAGATTAAGGTTGATTCATAACTTCAAAACAATCAGTGGAAAGACCACTGTCAATCACAACTGATTTTGGACCAAGATCCCATGACAGGCTTCCTTTGGCCTCTTGGTAAGTGCATAGCACAGCTGAGAGAAGGACACAAACTTAATAACCATACAAATTAAAAAAAAAAAAAATTCTAGAGAAGGAGGGAAAAGTTGCATCAGTCTCTTCAAGAGCTAAATAATTTTGCACAGACTTCCTGTTCTTTGGTGTTTTCACACCCACATCTGAAAAGTGCTCCTATTTCTTAAGAGAACAAATCTATGGAATACATATGGCCACCAATAACAGCAGTTGTTGGTCCCATCAGGCAGTTACAGCTCTTCTGTATGAGAGCCATTTCCAAATAACTATTTAATGTGTTAATCATAAAAGCTTGTCTGTCTACATGCCACTGTGAATATGAACATAGAAAACTTCCTCATTCCCAATTATCCCCCTCTTGTGGGTTTTGAAATGCCAGCAAATACATGGTAGAGAATTTTATAATTACAAATTCTGGTAATAGTTCTTACATGTTTCCCTGATGTCTGCATTGGAGTCTGACTTGTTTTGCAGCAGCATTGCTGCAAAAAAGGCTTTGCAAGGGTAGTGGGACTCAAGTCCAGCTGAGCTATGCCACTGACTGTGCCCTAAGGAAGTTGCTCTCAGAGGACCAATAAAAAGTCATCCTTCCTCTACTCCCACATGCAGCTGCAAAGCACAACCTGCACCACCACCCCATGCTCACACACAAACTTTCTATTCCTTAAGTGGTTCAAAAGAGAAATTATTTTAGATTTCCTCACTAATTTCACTCTGAACACTCAAACAATTAATTTAAACCCAAAGCACATAAGAAGCACTTGATAGAACCTGATTAACCTTTTTTCCAGCAAGTCAGAAGCTTTTAATCTGCATTACTATGCACAGAAATTCCAGTTTCAAGTTCTTCCCCACCCAGCCCTGTTTCCATTAAACATGCAGGAAAAGTTGTCCAAGTTTGCCACTCACATCATCAAACGTCTCTTGTTACTGGACGTATTGTTAGGTGAGGACAGAAAGCTTAAACACCAAAATGTTTCCACCTTTAGAAAATCATTCTAAAACCCAAATCCCTTGTGTGCTGGGGATAAATTCGGGGAGGAAGTGCTTTTGCCCCCACCCTACTGGCCAGTGGCTGAAGTCCTGCAGGCCTTAACTGAATACCTAATACAGCACAATTAGAAAGAAATGGAGAAAATTGCTCTAAAACCCATCAAATCATCCAAATTTAAACCCCATACCGCACTGCTAGCACTTCTTACTCCAGGATCACCCCCACACTCCCATACAAACTGTGCAATGAACTGTTAAGCATACACATCTCACTTCTTGCCTTTGTGAGCAATTTGCTTCTCAACTTCATTCCTCCAGTATTTAGAAAGTTGGACAATTTCTACTGCAAATGCATTTGTGGACAACTGGTATTTAGATCACCTCAAAGTAGTGATATCTTACAGGTTAATTCTCATCCAGGTCTGCAAATCAGCTCTTTATGAGAGCTGGTCTAACCACAATGACTTTGGCTTAGTCTTTTCTAGGACAGACAAGCCAAAATATATTAATCTCTTGCCACAAAACAGGACATTTAATCTCCAAGTTCTATCAGCACCCACAGAATTCCAGCTTTACCCTAGAGTGGAGCTGAAGTTGCCCACCACATTTAATGCACTTTAGTAACCTCTCCTCTCTATATGATAGTATCCCATGAGGTGCATCTTGGGAGCTGCTCTTTTCCAGAGACATTTCAAGGTGTGATTCATATCCCATCCACTTAAATAACACATATACATTTCCTTTATGATCCCTGACTGACAAATTCCTGTGCTCATTCTTAAGGTCTATAGGTTAAAAAAGGCCCTTAGGAGCAAAGTACAGAATGGAAATTACTCCAATCCCTGATCATCCTATTTTCCTGAGCAAGTCCCCAGGTACCAGCACCACTTCCCAAAGCAGTGGAGCAGAGAAGGTTTCAAAGTGCATCCCTGCACGTAGCTTTGGTTCCAAGACAGATCCCTGAAGAATATCCTTAGTCACCTCCCTCCCGCTGCCAGACAATTACATCCCCTGGCACAGGGACACAGGAGAGAAAATGAAATATAACCTGTGTCCCTAACACAGCACCTGATGCAAGGATTGATATTGCTTCCCACACAAACAATAGGCATTTTCCTCATCTGGGAGGGGGGCTTTTCTCCACCTCTCTGAAACGTTTCCTTTTTGAACCTGTAACAAACCAGTCCAGTGAGCGAGTGAAACCACAGTGCCACTCTCAGCCCCTTCAGCAGCTGCCTCTTGTGTGAACAGCTAAGGCAGGGTCTTGTGCCAAAAGCCCTGAGGAAGGAAGGAAAACTTTTCTAAGTTCTGCAGTCCTGTTTTTCCGAGCATAAATATGAACTGGAAGTGTGCAAGCCAAGGTTTAGTGACAAGAGGAAAAAAAAGAAAAGCAAGATACTGATCAAAAAGCTGCAGTACAAAACCGTAACTAGGACATTGTGATGATCCATCCCTTCTTTGTAAGAGCAAGGGAAAGTTTTGTTGCATGTATTTGTGCTTATGGATTTATTTTTCATTGTTACCAAGTAAGCAGTGAAAATAAAGGTTAAAAAAGCATTTTTTAATAAAACAACAGATTTTAACCCTAATTTTTTGGATAAACTAAGAACAGATTCTGTTGATGCAGGCAGGTTCTCCTCCTCCTCTGTGACTTAATACATACATATTTAATATGGTCAGCCATACAAAGTGGCTTCTTGATACAGCATCAATTACATTTTAAAAAACTCAAAAACAACCCAAAAAAAACTTTCCTGAGAGCCACCTAAATGTGCTCCTTGCACAAAAATAAAAGAGCAAAAACTGACAGCCTAATGAAATAATCAGCTCTTACAGAGTAGCCAAATGTTGTTTACTAAAGAGTTCTATTTAACTTATTCTTTTAATACATTAATATTTAATACTTGCTTTTCAAGACTAAAGTTACTAATCAGATCACTTTAATAAATACGTTTTTAAACACAGAGACTGCTTTAAAAAATACTAAAACACTAGAGGGCTAGAGAGCATTATCTTCAATAATCAGTTCAGAATTCTTGTTGTGTTCATAACTGGCCATCTTAAGCACCTGTGGAAAACCTGTCTGCTTTGCTTCAGCAAGTCTCAAGTTTTAAAAGCAGAGTTAGGATTACAGGCACTGAATATAAGTATTTCTAAATAGAGGGGAATTACTCACAACAGCTACCAGGTAGTTGCTATAGCAGCTGAGAAATGAAATCAAGGAAGATCTTCAAGGTTGTTAGGAGAGTGTTTAATTTATTTAGAAATATCCTGAGCAATCTTTTAATATCTTTGCTGCAGATGCATGCAGTGATTTGTATGAGAACTGGGCAATACAAAGATGTTCTACAGCTGCAAGTGTGGGAAACTTCTTTTAATTGCAGATAGGCACAGAGAACTCCAGAACTGGCCAAAAGGCACCAACGTTCCCATCAGGAAATGTAACATTCTCCTGCAGCCAAGAGCCCATGGCTGCACAGGAATATCTGCTGAGGGGCTCCAGCAAGCACAGGAGAAATGCCTTGGATGCTCCCTGGAAGCCAGTGCAGAACACAAAGCCCTTCCACAGCCAGGTGTTGAGAGGGGACCGTGGTGTCTTTCTGAAGGATCAATATCTGTGAGTTATCACCTCTGAGCCAGCCACGCAGGTAAGGCAAGAGAGCACAAGTTCCTTTAAACAAAGACAACAGCATCAGGATGAAGCCCTTTAAATGGTACTTTCCCCTTCCTTGGTACTCAAGAACAGCTGTGTCTAGGGCCTGGAAGCCCAGACGTTCCTTTCTGTTCTACCAGAAACATCTTTGTGGTATTCCAGCAGCAGAAATAACTGATCCCACTCAGCTTACATCAACAGGGACAGAAATTTTATTGCCTTAACCCAAAGGCAAATCGTAAAACTTTGCATGGTTTAGCAGGAGCACAGAGAAAACACACAGTGGCTTTTTGGACAGAGACTGCTCTAACCAAACCCAAACTACTAAAGCCCAAAGGCATAAGCTCAGAACAGTGACTCATGCCAAGAAGATTATTTTTGCACATATTACTTGTGGAATCAGGATAATTTGCACTGCTATTTCCCCCCCCCCCCCCCTTTTTTTTTTTTTTTTGCCAGTGCACCTCCCAGCAGCAAACCCTCAGGTCCACACTTTCTGCAGACTATTTGCTTCAAAATGCACAAAAATGACCTTCCAGCCAGCAATGACAGATCTACTTTTGAAAAACTGATATGCCACTCCCCACTTGTAGTAACTAAACTCCAGATATAAGCAGCATTTTTCACCTATTTTCCTCCTCTGGAGGATTATCAACAAATTTCAATTACAAGAAAAGTAATTAAAGCTACTCAAGAATAAAAAAAGCTTGCCTAGAGACTACCAAAACTTGCACAACTCAGCTGTTACCTCAGCCCTACCTACAGGTGTGCTGTCTGCAAAAGAAAAATCCCCATCCTCAGAGGAATATTTTCCAGCCCAGGGAACATCACTGAAATCACACTTGTTTTCATTCACTGCTCTCCCTTCCACATGCCTCTTCCAGACTTGTTTACAATCTGACTGGAGATTTCCCAGCTTTTCTTTTCAAATATCTGCATAAAAAAATTAGTTCACCTGTTTTCTGGATCAAGGTAAAACAAGGATTTTCTTATTTGAGCACATGGGCCAAACACAAAAACAAACACTGAATATCAAACGCTGTGACGTGGCAAAGAAAAACAACTACAGAAACAGAAGGAAAACAACAAGATTTGGAAGACAAATAATTATTTTCTGGAGCATCCACTACAATTACAGCAGTCAGTTTCACCCTAGGGTAACAGAGGTGGCCTTTGCCCGGCAGATGAGGTATGAAAAAAAGTACAGCATCAAGTCATTAAAAAACCCCAGCAAAACAACAACTTCGCATTCCTGAATGCATCCAGCTGGGATGTATCAGGGCTTGTTAAATTCATATTCTCCCAGCGACCAACAGACACAGCAACAGGATTGGAAGCAACGACTTCCAGGTGTTATTTTCTGCCACTTGTTTATATTACCCTCATCTGATGCTGCATTTTATTTTATTGTTTTTAAACAAAAGTGATTTGCTTCATCCCTCTTTACCAGGAAGACAGGTGGGACGTACTAACAAGTACATCTTGTACTTGCTGTACAAGATGAAAAATCAGCAAGAAGTATTTTTTTATAATTAAATTAACAGAAAGCATTTTAACAAAGAGGCATTAAGGCTTCTAATTGCTCATGAGTTAATCGCCAAAATCCCACTTTAACAGTTCCGGTTAACAGATCGTGTAGCAAATTTGTTGATACTATTTTAAATATTTTGTAGAAATCAATCATCACTACACACTGTGGAACTTGAAAATCAATATGCACAACTGATAACTATAAATTTAATGAGGCGTTTAAGTAACTAATCAGGGTAGCAGTTGTAGCTTTTATTTTTATAATACAAATCAACAGTTTTAAAAAAATTAAAACGAAATGAGCAAAAGCGAAGCAAAAGGCATTCTGCATCTTCCACTTCATTAGATGTAACATTTCTGCTCTTATCAGGGATTTACACGCTAAAATAACAAACCAAAGCCGCCAACGGTGATGCCTCAGATTAGAGCAACCACGAGGCCAGACGACTGTAAAATGCGATTTACCAAAACAACGGAAAAGCGGCGCAGCCCAGAGGCCCCGGGCCCCGCTCCCGGCCCCTTGCAGCCCCCGGCCCGGCCGCCCCTCGCCCCGCGGCCCGGCAGGTGCAGCACCGACGCCCCCTAAAGACACCGCGGCGCCGCCGGCCCCTTCCCAACTCCATCCACACATCGCCTCGCTCCGCAGATGGAAACGCAGGGAAAAGGGAACCGCGCGCTTAAGTAGATTAAGGGCTCAGCAGCTCGTTTTCTGATTATTTGTGCGATCCCGACCCCAGCGCGGGCCCCCGAACTCCGCTCGTCTCTCGCGTCGCCGCGGCGGCGCTCGGGGAAATAACGCGAAGCGAGGCGCACGCAGAGCGCATCCAGCGGTGCGGGCAGGGCAGGGGAGGCAGCGCCGGGCAGCCCCCACGGCCCCGCGGGCAGCGCTGCCCCCATCCCGGCTCCACCTGAGGGGCAGCGCCGCGACCAGCGCCGGCCCCGGGGGAGGGGAACAGCCGCCCCCCCACACGCGCAGCGCAGCCACCGGGGTCCGGCGGGAGAGGAGGGGGCGCGCGGGGCGGGGGAGGGATGCGGCAGCACCTACCCACGCCGTATTTCTCCTCCTCGGTGGGACTCCACATGCTGCTGGATGGCTCGGCCGCGGCCGCCGGTCCCCGGGCAGAGCGCGGCGGGCGGGCGGGCGCCGCTCATCGAGCGGGGGCGGCTTCTCCTCCCCCCTCGCTCAGCGGGGGCGCCGCGCCGGCAGCCCCCGCCCCACGCTCCGGCCGGGGCTGTGCTCAGGGGTCGCTTCGCCGCTG